>NW_027507903.1:415394375-415994375 GCF_037356315.1 Lithobates pipiens | reverse complement strand
AGCAAAAAACGTTTTTTAACTTGTAAACACCACATCTAAAAAAGAGGCCCGGTCTTAAATTAAACAAAAATCATATTACTAGCACCTATTAGTAGAGGGTGCTACAGGTGTTTTCAATTAGTAACTCCTTTATTTCATGTTACTACTAGAACTCACTATCAAAAATGATTATGTGTCTATGGTTTTATTCTTAGTGATGCATTTGTCCTACACATACATATTGTATAATATTGCATGTATAACATTGCAAAAAAACAAACACAGGATAATGGGTTCTTGAAGGTTGCATCCTTAATTTGTTCAATGATTTGTTAGGTTGCAAGCCAGATAGCATGATGTCAGGGCTAACATCACATAGGTAAAAATCAAGTAACTACACCACCTTTCACCAGACATCCTATGCGCTACACTCCAAAGACATGCTGGTAGGTAAATTCATCCTAGTACGTGCTTGTGTGCATGTGAAAGGTTGCAAGTTCCTTGAGGGACTGATTTGAATGTATAATATACTGTGTGTAAAGCTCTACATAAATTGTCGGCATTATATAAATACATGTAATATATAAATAAATAAACAAATAATTACAGTAGCACAAAGAAACAATTAAGAAATAAATTAACTCAAATATCTTTAGATGAAAGTGACCACTCGGAAAGGTTGTGTTGTTCTTTTTGTTATATAAATAAAGGGGTAATGCCCACATGAATGCAGTCAAGCTGCAAGATTCAGAATACTGATTATAGCAACTAATAAGTGTAGCATCCTTGTCTTAAACAGGGGCTACCAGTAAATTTAGCTGTGCTAGGTTGTACTTAACCTGGCTGATTTGTAGTATTTGTGTCACGGTCCCTACCGTGTCTTTTAGACGGCCAGGTGTTGTCACGCCCCAAGTGGCTCTTGGTGGTATTGAACTAATGACAATTTGTTCTTGCTCCTGTTTCTTTATCTCTGAGTGATACCTAAGTTCTATTCTGCTTGCTTTCCAGCCATCCCTTGTTTTGAATTAAGTACTGTGGGCAATTCTGTTTGTACCTGTCACTCTTGGATCAGCTTTGGCAGGTTACCTAATTAGCTGGGTATAAAGCACTGCTTCACGCTAAAGGCTTTGTCAGTTCATTGTCTCTTGTCACCAAAGGTACCTGTGTTCAAAGTTAAAGTGTTCCAAGACTGACCCCGGCTTCTGACCGTGGCTTGTATTTCGTTTATGCTGACTTCTGGAATCCCGGACAACGGCTTTCTTCGACGATCCCTTGGATTTTCCTGTCAAGCCCCCATGCACAGATTCACAGCCCAGGTAGCTTATCTGTTTGTTACTGTGGGCTGTGTCTATTTGCAAGGGTGAGCGTACATCTCTGCATCATGGACTCCAACCTAGGTAAGCCCTCACATAATGAACTGACCAACATGGAGTCCGCAGAGATTACAGTATGCTCACCTCCCTTGTTCTGCAAGTCTCCAGCCTGGGCCAGACCCTTGCTGAGTTGCAGCAGGAAGTCCGCTTGTTTAGAGGCACAATATGCCCAGCCCTGGAACCTGTATGTCCGGAACCGTTTGTTATGATGCCTGAGAAGTTTGATGGGAATCGTGCATCATTCTTGACTTTTAGGATGGATTGCGAGCTGTTGTTTGCTCTTAAGCCTAGGACCTATGCCCCTGACTTTATAAAGGTCCGCGCATCCATCAACCTGCTCACTGGGCTAATCAAGATATGGAATTTCCAGCTATTACAGGAGAAAAGTCCAGTCTTGGACAGCTGGGAAGCTTTCATGTTTGCTCTGGACTCTTATATTTAAATTTCTAAGAAAACCAGTGTTCCCAAGTCTGCTTCTAGCTCACATGGCCTACGGGTACCCAGGGACAGGAATACCCTGTACAGATACGACTCCAAGCCATCCTAGTCTGTACCAAGTTATGAAGCCTTAACCCCTCAAAGCCTGGACAGTCCTGAGGTTTAACCCGCTCCTACCCTGGATGATGTGGAACCTATGGAGATCGGGTCCATCCGGTCCAAGCTGTCTAAGGGAGAGAGAGAGCAGAGGAGAGGCTGTGGACTCTGTTTCTATTGTGGAGTAAGAGGGCACCTTATCTCTCTATGCCCAACTCTTCCGCCTCGGACAAAATTTCAGCAAGTGGGTACTACTAGGATCATTCCTGCTACCCCTGAATCTCTGCCTGCTATCCAGCTTGAAGTTCCTGTGCCTGTGTCCTCAAGTGCAGTTTCGGTGACTGTGTCCCCAGTTGAATTTCCTGTGTCCCCAGTTCCTGTGCCCGTGTTCCAGCTTGAAGTTCCTGTGTCCCCAGTTGAAGCTCCTGTGTCGGTGTCCACTGGCGGGGACAAAGCTCAGTTGAAGTTCCTGTGTCGGTGTCCCCGCTTGAAGTTCCTGTGTCGGTGTCCTTGCTTGAAGTTTCTGTGCCGGTGTCCTCGCTTGAAGTTCCTGTGTCGGTGTCCTCGCTTGAAGTTCCTGTGTCGGTGTCCTCGCTTGAAGTTCCTGTGCCGGTGTCCTCGCTTGAAGTTGCTGTGTCGGTGTCCTCGCTTGAAGTTCCTGTGTCAGTGTCCTCGCTTGAAGTTCCTGTGTCAGTGTCCTCGCTTGAAGTTCCTGTGTCAGTGTCCTCGCTTGAAGTTCCTATGTCGGGGTTCCCACTACCTCTTGACTGCACGTATGCCTCAAATGGCACCATAGTCCATAAGCAGGAGCTGAAGACTTTCGAAAGAGCCTTGCGAGCGAGGAAAGTCTCCCCAGCTGGAACTTCTAAAACAAAGAAAGCCCAAAGGAAATAGACTGTTCCATCCTCTGAGGGCATTCCTAAGTGGAGGGAACTGTCACGGTCCCTACCGTGTCTTTTAGACGGCCAGGTCCCAAGTGGCTCTGGGTGGTATTGAACTAATGACTGTTTGTTCTTGCTCCTGTTTCTTTACCTCTGAGCCACACCTCAGTTCTATTCTGCCTGCTTTTCAGCCATGCCTAGTTTTGCACTAAGTACTGTGGGCAATTCTGTTTGTACCTGTCACTATTGGATCAGCTGTGGCAGGATACCTAATTAGCTGGGTATAAAGCACTGCTTCACTCTAAAGGCTTTGTCAGTTCATTGTATCTTGTCACCAAAGGTACCTGTGTTCAAAGTTACAGTGTTCCAAGACTGACCCCGGCTTCTGACCCTGGCTTGTATTTCGTTTATGCTGACGTCTGGAATCCCGGACAACGGCTTTCTTCGACGATCCCTTGGCTTTTCCCGTCAAGCCCCCGTGCACAGATTCACATTCATTTGTTTGTTACTGTGGGCTGTGTCTATTTGCAAGGGTGAGCGTACATCTCTGCACCATGTACTCCGACCTAGGTAAGCCCTCACAATTTGTGATCATTTGGGTTTTCTCTTAAGTCTGTTGTAGCTGTGAGTCCTCCCTTCTTTCAGTAGGAGACGCCGTTACCTTTGGCATTAGTATGATGAGCTACAGTAAATATAGCTTATGAATATGCGTACTTCTCTCAGCCAATCAGTTGGAGATTCATGGCCACTGAGCATGTTGGGAGAGAGTATAAATATTTGGGGAGGTCAAGTGATCAGGGTCTAGTCTGGATATGTGAGGAACAGCTGCGTTGGGTGAGCCCTGAAGCCTAGGGCCTAGCTATGTGCTTGAGGCTCTGACAGAGCCTTTTTGTTGCCTGGAGGAGTGAGGAAAGGGATGGCTTGCTGAGATGAAGTATCCAAAGTTTATGTTTCATGAGTCGAGGACTGTGGAGAGCCTGAGAAAGCATCAAGATGGACTCATCCAAAGAAACCCTGCATAGTGCTGTGAGTTTACGGTTGCTATAGGAGACAAATGTTGCTACATAGACACAGAACGCGGGATGCAGGTCTAATGGCCTTTGCTCTGTATTGGTGTCTTACCTGGCTATTTTGTCTTTGGAGTCTGCAGGTCTGTTTGCCTACTGTCCTGGGGTGTCCTGTGCTCTAACCCTCTCTTCCTCATTGCTGTTGTGAGCAATAAACTTTCTTTTGCTCAGACTAAATGTGACTAAAGCCCATTTTTTCTTCAACCCTCCATGCCCACCATGCCTAAGAATCAGCATCCTGAGGTGAAATGTCAGCCCTCCCTGATGCGGGGGGTCAGGAAGGCACTACATAAACAAACAAAATAAATAATAACAAATAATCTCCTAAATAAACTGTATGCAATCATTTCAAATCTGATTGCACAACAATGGTTATTGCACTTGCCTGTCCTTACAGCTCCTTGCAATGCCTCAAAATAAGTTGAAATTATATTTATGCATAGTAGTATATGTAATGTGTACAAGTAGTTTATATGCTGTGCATACTGTTGTTTAGCACTACTAAACTACAATACATTTTTAAACTTTTTTTTCTTTAAATAGAAACTCCAAGCAGCAGCTACTGTAAACACACAGTTGACATTCATATATGTTTGCTGTTTTATCTGGATTTGGAATGTAGCCATTGTAATATACACAAATATTCTATTTACTGTATATAGCACAGCCAATTTTTACATACTACTCATTTACCTCAGTGTCTACCCTCAAATATTTTACAATCTAAGGTCTATAGCTTACATACTAGGGTCGGTTTTGCATGCAGATAGTGTCTGAGTCGGGGATTGAAATGGAGCACTCCAATAAACAATTAACATAATGATTTCAAATATAGTGCTGTGAAAAAGAATTTGCCCCTTCCTGATTTTTTTTTCTTTTTTTCCTTATTTCTCACATTTAAATGATTCAGATCATCAAACAAGTTTTAATATTACACAAAGAAAAACCGAGTAAATCCAAGATGCAGTTTTTAAATTATTATTTCATTTATTAAGGGAAAAAATCTGTTCAAACCTGCCTGGCCCTATGTGAAAAAGTAATTGCTCCTTCTCATGCTGAATCATGAATGAACTGTGATTAACCACTATTTTGTGGAAAGCTGAGTTCAATTTGACTTGCCACACCCAGGCCTGATTACTGCCAGACCTGTTGAATTAAGAAATCACATAAATAGAAGCTGTCTGACAAAGTGAAGCATGCTAACAGATCACAAAAAACACACATCATGCCACAATCTAAAAAAATTCAAGAACATATTAGAAACAAAGTAATGTACATGTATCGGTCTAGGAAGGGTTTCAAAAGCCATTTATATGGCTTTGGAACTCCAGTGAACCATGGGGAGAGCCATTATCCACAAATGGAGATATCTTGGAACAGTGGTGAGCCTTCCCAGGAGTGGCCGGTCTCCAAAAATTACTCCAAGAGCATGACTCATCCAGGAGATCATAAAAGAACACAGAAAAACATCTAAATGACTGCAGGCCTCAGGTAAGATCAGTGTTCATGATTCAACAATAAGAGACTGGGCAAAAATGGCATCCAGGGGAGAGTTCCAAGGCCAAAGCCACTGGTGACCAAAAATAACACAAATGTCCATCTCACATTTACCAATAAATACTTGATTATCCCCAAGATTTTTAGGCAAATATTCTATGGACTGATGAGACAAAAATTTAACATTTTGGAAGGTGTGCGTCCCATTACATCTGGCATAAAAATAATACAGCATTTCATAACAAGAACATTATACCAACACTCAGACATGGTGGAGGTAGTGTGATGGTCTTGGGCTGCTTTGCAGCTTCAGGACCTGGATGACTTACCATAATTGATGGAACCATGAATTCTGAGCTCTACCAGAAAATCCTAAAGGAGAATGTCCGGCCATCAGTGTGTGACCTTAAGCTCAAATGCACTTGGGTTATGCAGCAGGGCAATGATCTGAAACAAACCAGCAACTTCACCTCCAAATGGTTCAAACAAAGCAAAATTTAGGTTTTGGATTGGCCTAGTCAAAGCCCGAACTTAAATCAAATTGAGATGCTGTATCATGACCTTACACATGCCATTCATGCTGAAAAACTCTCCAATGTGGCTGAACTAAAACATTTCTGTAAAGAAGAGTGGGACAGAATTGCTCCACAGCAATGTGAAAGACTCATTGCCAGTTCTGTAAATGCTTGATTGCAGTTGTTGCTGCCAAGGGTGGCACAACCAGTTATTAGGTTTAGAGGGCAATTACGTTGTCACATAAAGCCAGGCAGCTTTGGTCAGCTTTTTTGCCTTAATAAATGAAACCATCATTTAAAAACTGCATTTTGTATTTACACGGGTTATCTTTGTGTAATAATAAAATTAAAAATTAGTTTGATGATCTGAGTCATTTAAGTGTGACAGATATGCAAAAAAATGTAAAAAATCAGAAAGGGGGCAAATACTTTTTCACAACATTGTATGTATTTAGCAAGAGTTTTACTTTAAAATGAGGTTCCATAGGGGATAACGCACTCCTCATGATAAAAATTAATTACTGGAATAAAACATTTGCCTTTACCCTGCAGGTAAGACTATAAAACATCTTATCTTTGGGTGCCTTTCAAATGGCTTTAACTTATACAATTTCATATATTGTGGTATCAGTGGATGATGTAACTGGCCCATGACGAGTACTCTCTGCATGCAACAAAACACTGAGTATGCCTTGGATGCAGAGAGTCCCGAGCCGATATGCCAAGTCCCATGTGCAGAAGTGACATTGCTGTGGCCTGAGAGCATGAACCTGAAAGGAAGACCAGGCAAAGACCTGTAGGAAGACCAGGCAAAGACACCTGTAGCAGTGACAGTATGCAACTGGAGGGCTCCAATTGTAAGGTAAGTCTGACAAAATGTGCTAGCATGTGGTACATTATAGCACATTTTGGCATTAACCTGCAAGGAGCCATTTCATTTTTTTTTTAAGTTTACTACTGCTTTAACATTTACAGGTTCTGGTTACCGACACAAACAAAAACATAAGCCATCACCAATGGCAAACAATACATTAAGGAGACCATGGTTTGTCAATTACATTATAACATTACGATCCACAGGAATGCCCCAATGCCTTTCGACCCTTTAATTTCTTGTCTTCTTCAGGGAGATTTTTAATTCTAGGAAATATATCAGAAAATTCTAATTTAGACAACATTCCTAACATTTTGCAGCATACAAAGCATAGTTGGACATTTCATATTATTCAAAAATACATCCCCATGTATGTGGTCACATATTTACTATTAAGAGGATGGAAAGGTGAGAGTGTATCGTGCAACCATGATTACTAAAAACAGTTGCATCCAATGGTCCCAAACTGTCCGCATGTCCCCTCCGCACCCTCCAGGTGAGTCCACAGGGCTTACAAAGGGCCACGTATATGGACCTTGAGAGGAAGATATAGGGAAAGGCAAGTGCAATTTGGTGTAGAGAAATCTCCATAAGTAATAAGCAAGTATTCTATAAGTATGCAGTACTGCTATAAGGCCTCAGGCCTCAGGTTGATACTCAATCAAGTATTAAAATTGTATGGACTGATGTTACTCATTTATTTTGTTTTATAGTATTTTAATTTATTTGGTTGGTTTGTCGATTAATTTATAGCACCATTCATATAATAGAATAAAATAAAATAAAAAATTATGATATTACCTGATTCGTATAAAAGGGTCTGTGCAATATGGTGAAGTGTTATATATAGGAATAAATGGGTAATAAAATCTAATGTGATAAATAACATTAAGAAAATGGTGTATGAATAACAAGAATGCTTGTGAGTGGAAGTTTCGTTATTAGTAAAGGTAATAAGCACTCAACATTATGTTTTTGTACACGTATTTGCACTCACTAGCATTCTTGTTCTTCATACACCATTTCCTTAATGTGATTTATCACATTAGATTTTATTACCCATTCATTCCTATGTAAACCACTTCACCGTATTGCACAGTCCCTTTTATACTAATCAGGTAATATCATAATTTTTTTTTATTCTATCATATGAATGATACTTGATTGAGTATCGACCAGTCTGAGGCCATATAGCAGTACTGAATACTTATAGAATACTTTCTTATTACTCATGGAGATTTCTCAACACCAAATTGCAGGTACCTTGCCCTATATATTCCTCTCAAGGTCCATAAGCATGGCCCTTTGTAATCCCTGTGGACTGTGGACTCACCTGGAGGGTGCGGAGGGGACATGCGGACAGTTTGGGATCATTGAATGCAACTGTTTTTAGTAATCCTGGTTGCACGATACACTCTCACCTTTCCATCCTTTTAATGGTAAATATATTACCGCATACATGGATATGTATTTTTGAATAATATGAAATGCCCAACTATGCTTTGTATGCTGCAAAATGTTAAGAATTTTGTCTAAATTTGAATTGTCTGATATATTTCCTAGAATTAAAAATCACCCTTAAGAAGGCCAGAAATGAAAGGGTCGAAATGTATTGGGGTATTCATGTGGATAGTAATTTTATAATGTAATTTGCAAGCCATGGTTTCCTTGATGTATTGTTTTCTATTGGTGATGGCTTATGTTGTTGTTTGTGTCACTAACCAGAACCTATATCTTAAATTTACTGTATAATTGTTAGTGATGGCCGAACGGTTCGCCCGGCGGTCGTTTCGCGGCGAATTTCCGACTTTCGCCGTCCGCGGGTTCGAACGCCTTTTTCCGTCGTTCGCCCCGGCGGACTTACGTGTTTAATGTATACAAGAACTTTAACCTTTCGTGACACGTTTATCATGTGTTACAGGACAACCAATTGAGACATGACAGCTCATGGACACTTGGACATTCCCCCTAACCTATAAATACACCCGATCCGGTGGCCATTTTACATTCTTTCTTCTGTCACTGTAGGGAAAGGATCCTGTGTGGAGTAGGGACAGAGAAAACGCTAGCTATTTGGTACACAAAAGTTCTTTTCAGGACTGGTATAGGTGTTAGGTCAGCAGCCTGAGTTTCTTTTGTCAGTTTAGATAAAGGGACAGAGCGCTGTATGCTGCTATTTTAGGGACAGCTCAGCCAGATTAGTCTTTCTTCATCATCATCATCATCATCATCATTAGCTGTTACTATCAGGTCCACAAAAGAGCTGTTCCAGCTAATCGTTCCAGCCTACTCTTTTTTGCCAATTTGTATAGGGACAGGCAGGAAGCAGTGTGTCAGGCAGTGAGGATAATTTTAAAGACTTGCTGTTACTATTAGTTCCACAAAGGTTCTTTTCAGGACTGGTATCAGTGGTACGGTAATAGGCTTGTACACGTATAATATTCTTTCTTCCAAATATAGAAAGAATATTATACTTGACTGCTGCCCTTCTGCTGCAGTCTGCTAATCATTCACAACTCACTTGTTCCACAAAGCTCTTTATCAGGACTGGTAACTTGGTCTGTCTAGGGTGCTACGGTACATAGGCTTGGGTGCGGTACAGTCTGCTGTTCTGTAAGGACCGCTATCGGTCCACAATACATAGGGTTGCCGTGCACTACTGCTGACCGCTGCCCTATACTGCAGCAGTCCTTCAGCGGTATAGGGACTGACGCACAGTCTGCTAAACACTAATACACAACCTGCTTGGTCCACAAAAGTTCTTATAAGGACTGGTAACTTGGTATAGGGTGCTACGGTACATAGGCCTGAGTGCAGTACAGTCTGCTGTTCTGTAAGGACCGCTATCGGTCCACAATACATAGGGTTGCCGTGCACTACTGCTGACCGCTGCCCTATACTGCAGCAGTCCTTCATTGGTATAGGGACTGACGTACAGTCTGCTAATCACTAACACACAACCTGCTTGGTCCACAAAAGTTCTTATAAGGACTGGTAACTTGGTATAGGGTGCTACGGTACATAGGCCTGAGTGCAGTACAGTCTGCTGTTCTGTAAGGACCGCTATCGGTCCACAATACATAGGGTTGCCGTGCACTACTGCTGACCGCTGCCCTATACTGCAGCAGTCCTTCATTGGTATAGGGACTGACGTACAGTCTGCTAATCACTAACACACAACCTGCTTGGTCCACAAAAGTTCTTATAAGGACTGGTAACTTGGTATAGGGTGCTACGGTACATAGGCCTGAGTGCGTTACAGTCTGCTGTTCTGTAAGGACCGCTATCGGTCCACAATACATAGGGTTGCCGTGCACTACTGCTGACCGCTGCCCTATACTGCAGCAGTCCTTCAGCGGTATAGGGACTGACGCACAGTCTGCTAAACACTAACACACAACCTGCTTGGTCCACAAAAGTTTTTATAAGGACTGGTAACTTGGTATAGGGTGCTACGGTACATAGGCCTGAGTGCAGTACAGTCTGCTGTTCTGTAAGGACCGCTATCGGTCCACAATACATAGGGTTGCCGTGCACTACTGCTGACCGCTGCCCTATACTGCAGCAGTCCTTCATTGGTATAGGGACTGACGTACAGTCTGCTAATCACTAACACACAACCTGCTTGGTCCACAAAAGTTCTTATAAGGACTGGTAACTTGGTATAGGGTGCTACGGTACATAGGCCTGAGTGCGTTACAGTCTGCTGTTCTGTAAGGACCGCTATCGGTCCACAATACATAGGGTTGCCGTGCACTACTGCTGACCGCTGCCCTATACTGCAGCAGTCCTTCATTGGTATAGGGACTGACGTACAGTCTGCTAATCACTAACACACAACCTGCTTGGTCCACAAAAGTTCTTATAAGGACTGGTAACTTGGTATAGGGTGCTACGGTACATAGGCCTGAGTGCGTTACAGTCTGCTGTTCTGTAAGGACCGCTATCGGTCCACAATACATAGGGTTGCCGTGCACTACTGCTGACCGCTGCCCTATACTGCAGCAGTCCTTCATTGGTATAGGGACTGACGTACAGTCTGCTAATCACTAACACACAACCTGCTTGGTCCACAAAAGTTCTTATAAGGACTGGTAACTTGGTATAGGGTGCTACGGTACATAGGCCTGAGTGCGTTACAGTCTGCTGTTCTGTAAGGACCGCTATCGGTCCACAATACATAGGGTTGCCGTGCACTACTGCTGACCGCTGCCCTATACTGCAGCAGTCCTTCAGCGGTATAGGGACTGACGCACAGTCTGCTAAACACTAACACACAACCTGCTTGGTCCACAAAAGTTTTTATAAGGACTGGTAACTTGGTATAGGGTGCTACGGTACATAGGCCTGAGTGCGTTACAGTCTGCTGTTCTGTAAGGACCGCTATCGGTCCACAATACATAGGGTTGCCGTGCACTACTGCTGACCGCTGCCCTATACTGCAGCAGTCCTTCATTGGTATAGGGACTGACGTACAGTCTGCTAATCACTAACACACAACCTGCTTGGTCCACAAAAGTTCTTATAAGGACTGGTAACTTGGTATAGGGTGCTACGGTACATAGGCCTGAGTGCGTTACAGTCTGCTGTTCTGTAAGGACCGCTATCGGTCCACAATACATAGGGTTGCCGTGCACTACTGCTGACCGCTGCCCTATACTGCAGCAGTCCTTCAGCGGTATAGGGACTGACGCACAGTCTGCTAAACACTAACACACAACCTGCTTGGTCCACAAAAGTTTTTATAAGGACTGGTAACTTGGTATAGGGTGCTACGGTACATAGGCCTGAGTGCAGTACAGTCTGCTGTTCTGTAAGGACCGCTATCGGTCCACAATACATAGGGTTGCCGTGCACTACTGCTGACCGCTGCCCTATACTGCAGCAGTCCTTCATTGGTATAGGGACTGACGTACAGTCTGCTAATCACTAACACACAACCTGCTTGGTCCACAAAAGTTCTTATAAGGACTGGTAACTTGGTATAGGGTGCTACGGTACATAGGCCTGAGTGCGTTACAGTCTGCTGTTCTGTAAGGACCGCTATCGGTCCACAATACATAGGGTTGCCGTGCACTACTGCTGACCGCTGCCCTATACTGCAGCAGTCCTTCATTGGTATAGGGACTGACGTACAGTCTGCTAATCACTAACACACAACCTGCTTGGTCCACAAAAGTTCTTATAAGGACTGGTAACTTGGTATAGGGTGCTACGGTACATAGGCCTGAGTGCGTTACAGTCTGCTGTTCTGTAAGGACCGCTATCGGTCCACAATACATAGGGTTGCCGTGCACTACTGCTGACCGCTGCCCTATACTGCAGCAGTCCTTCATTGGTATAGGGACTGACGTACAGTCTGCTAATCACTAACACACAACCTGCTTGTTCCACAAAAGTTCTTATAAGGACTGGTAACTTGGTATAGGGTGCTACGGTACATAGGCTTGAGTGCGGTACAGTCTGCTGTTCTGTAAGGACCGCTATCGGTCCACAATAGATAGGGTTGACGTGCACCACTGCTGACCGCTGCCCTATACTGCAGCAGTCCTTCAGCGGTATAGGGACTGACGTACAGTCTGCTAAACACTAATACACAACCTGCTTGGTCCACAAAAGTTCTTATAAGGACTGGTAACTTGGTATAGGGTGCTACGGTACATAGGCTTGAGTGCGGTACAGTCTGCTGTTCTGTAAGGACCGCTATCGGTCCACAATAGATAGGGTTGACGTGCACCACTGCTGACCGCTGCCCTATACTGCAGCAGTCCTTCAGCGGTATAGGGACTGACGTACAGTCTGCTAAACACTAATACACAACCTGCTTGGTCCACAAAAGTTCTTATAAGGACTGGTAACTTGGTATAGGGTGCTACGGTACATAGGCTTGAGTGCGGTACAGTCTGCTGTTCTGTAAGGACCGCTATCGGTCCACAATAGATAGGGTTGACGTGCACCACTGCTGACCGCTGCCCTATACTGCAGCAGTCCTTCAGCGGTATAGGGACTGACGTACAGTCTGCTAAACACTAATACACAACCTGCTTGGTCCACAAAAGTTCTTATAAGGACTGGTAACTTGGTATAGGGTGCTACGGTACATAGGCTTGAGTGCGGTACAGTCTGCTGTTCTGTAAGGACCGCTATCGGTCCACAATAGATAGGGTTGACGTGCACCACTGCTGACCGCTCACCTATACTGCAGCAGTCCTTCAGCGGTATAGGGACTGACGTACAGTCTGCTAATCACTAACACACAACCTGCTTGTTCCACAAAAGTTCTTATAAGGACTGGTAACTTGGTATAGGGTGCTACGGTACATAGGCTTGAGTGCGGTACAGTCTGCTGTTCTGTAAGGACCGCTATCGGTCCACAATAGATAGGGTTGACGTGCACCACTGCTGACCGCTGCCCTATACTGCAGCAGTCCTTCAGCGGTATAGGGACTGACGTACAGTCTGCTAAACACTAATACACAACCTGCTTGGTCCACAAAAGTTCTTATAAGGACTGGTAACTTGGTATAGGGTGCTACGGTACATAGGCTTGAGTGCGGTACAGTCTGCTGTTCTGTAAGGACCGCTATCGGTCCACAATAGATAGGGTTGACGTGCACCACTGCTGACCGCTGCCCTATACTGCAGCAGTCCTTCAGCGGTATAGGGACTGACGTACAGTCTGCTAAACACTAATACACAACCTGCTTGGTCCACAAAAGTTCTTATAAGGACTGGTAACTTGGTATAGGGTGCTACGGTACATAGGCTTGAGTGCGGTACAGTCTGCTGTTCTGTAAGGACCGCTATCGGTCCACAATAGATAGGGTTGACGTGCACCACTGCTGACCGCTCACCTATACTGCAGCAGTCCTTCAGCGGTATAGGGACTAAGAGTTTTGTCACAGGGTCATTTAAAAAATGACATGCAGAGGAAGAGGCAGGCCCTTCCGCAGGGGTGGTAGGGGTAGGGCAGGAGCAACAGGCTTGAGCCAAAGTGGGAAGTTGCAGAAGGTGCGTTCAATTACTTTAAAGGATGCACCAGACTTGGTTGAGTGGCTCGCTCAGCCTTACTCTTCTGCACCCTCCTCATCCTCTCGATCTGCACCCTCTTCTTCACTCTCTGCTATGTGCACCCCCAAAGACACTACCACCAACAACACGACCACCACCACCACCACCACATACCTTCCGCTTGAGTCACTGGAATTATTTTCCGATCCATATCAAGAGGACATTTCTGATGCGCAGCCACTCTTGGTATTGGATCAGGAAGAGGAGGTAGCAACAAGCGCTACTCAGCAGTCTGACGCCAGTACCCAGATCAGCCCAAGGAGGAGGTTGGTCCCCGGTGTTGCTGCCTACTCTACTTATAGCGGTGGGGAAGGTGACGTTGATGATGACGTGTCTAGTGATGTCACGTGGGTGCCCACAAGAGAGGAAGAGGAGGGGAGTTCAGAGGGAGATATGGACCAGCAGATAGGGAGGAGAAGCAGCAATGACTTACATTGCACAGCAGGGACAAAGCAGACTGCAAATGTATCAGGAGCGAGTCATCGACCATGTACGGTCACATCTGGCGCTCCCAGGACACCGGCACATGGCTCCGCAGTGTGGGCTTTTTTTAACGTGTCCGCTGCTGACAATAGCGTTGCCATCTGCAATCTTTGCAGTCAACGCGTTAGTCGCGGTAAGCCCAATACTCACCTAGGGACGACCGCCTTAAGAAGGCACATGAGCAGCCATCACCGAGCCCAGTGGGAGCAACGGAACACACAAAGCCACACTGCAGGCTCTCACCGTCCAGCCTCGTCTTCTACTTCTCCTTCTCCTCTCTCCTCACAATTGTCCTCCACTCCACCTTCCATCACGCCAAGCTCACATTTTTCTGCAAAAAGGCAGGCTTCCGTGGGCCTAATGTTTGAGCGTAAAAAAATGATGACGCCGGATAACCCTCTTGCCCAACGGTTGGCGGCTGGCTTGTCAGAACTCATAGCCCGCCAACTACTGCCATATAAACTGGTGGACTCGGAGGCCTTTCGCAAATTTGTGGCCATTGGAACACCACAATGGAAGGTCCCAGGAAGGAAGTATTTCTCAGAGAAGGGCATCCCAGAGCTATATGGCCATGTTCAGCGGCAAGTGAATGTATCTCTGGCACACAGTGTCGGTGCCAAGATACATCTGACCACAGACACGTGGTCTAGCAAACACGGGCAGGGAAGGTATATCAGTTTTACTGCCCACTGGGTGAACCTTCTGACGGCCGTCAAGCATGTAACCCGTGGCACCCGTGTAGATTTGGTTTTACCGCCACGGATTGCATGCAGGCCTGACTCTTCTTCTCCTCCTCCTACTCCATCCTCCTCCCTCTCCTCCTCAGCTGCCTCCTCCTTTTCCGCTGCTAGCGTCTCTTCCACTGCACCGCCCAAGCTCCCCAGAACCTATTCCACATGCCAGGTGAGACGTTGCCATGCCGTGCTGCGTCTGTTGTGCCTGGAAGCAAAGAGCCACACTGGCCCGGCACTCCTTTCAGCTTTGCGTTCACAGGCAGATGAGTGGCTAACACCGCTCAATTTGACAGTTGGTAAAGTGGTGTGTGACAACGGTGCCAATCTGCTTAGCGCATTGAAACAGGGCAAAATCACGCACGTGCCGTGCATGGCACACGTCTTAAACTTGGTCGTGCAGCGATTCCTTGTCAAATACCCTGGGGTCCAGGACATCTTGCGGCAGGCAAGGAAAATCTCGGCCCATTTCAGAAGATCTTACACGGCCATGGCTCGCCTTGCTGACATTCAGCGGCGACACCATCTGCCGGTCAGACGTCTTATTTGCGATTGCCCGACGCGATGGAACTCAACCTTCTATATGCTTGATAGGCTGCTCCAGCAGAAACGTGCAGTTAACGTCTACCTGTATGAACTCTGCGAAAGAAACGGTTCTGGGGAGCTGGGTTTTTTTTCACCGCGCCAGTGGCTGCTCATGCGCGACACATGCAGACTTCTGCGGCCATTTGAGGAGATCACCAAACTGGTCAGTCGCAGCCATGGCGCCATCAGTGACATGGTACCTTATGCCTTCTTTCTGGAGCGTGCATTGCGTCGTGTCATTGATCAGGCTGTGGAGGAGCAGGAGCGGGAAGATGAGGAAGTCGCAATGCTGGATGAATTCCCAGGGGGGGCTACTCTATCTGAGACAAGTCAACAACAGGAGTCTGATGAGGAGTCAGAGGAGGATGGTGCCGGGGCGGATGAGCAGGAGCAAGAAGAGCATGCTTTAAACCTTTCTGGGATCCCTGTTGTGCGAGGATGGGGAGAGGAGAATGAAGAGGACGACATTATCCTGGATGATGAGCAGGAGCCAGGCCACCACACCGCTTCCACTTTAGTGCAAATGGGGGCCTTCATGCTCCAGTGTTTTAATAGGGACCCCCGTATAAAAAGCATGAGGGTCAAGGACCAGTACTGGGTGGCAACGTACTTAGACCCCCGGTACAAACACAAAATGGCGGAAATGTTACCGCCGTCGCAGAGGGCTGTCAGAATGCAGCACTTCCAGGCCTTGCTTCGAGAAATGCTGCATTCTGCTTTTGCGTGCGCTGGCAGAGGAGCAATTCCCACTCCCAGAGAAGGATTTGCGGGTACCAATCCAACAGCGCCTGCAAGAAGAGGCCGGTTTGAAGATGTGTTGGTGACTTCGGATATGAGGTCATTCTTTCAGCCGACCCATCGACAGGTGTCATCCGGATCCAGCATCAGGGAACGCCTAGACCGTCAGGTGTCCGACTACATTGGGTTAACGGCCGATGTGGACGCTCTGAGGAGTGATGAACCCCTAGACTACTGGGTGGGCAGGCTTGACCTCTGGCCAGAGCTTGCCCAATTTGCAATCGAACTGTTGGCTTGCCCCTCATCCAGTGTCCTGTCCGAAAGGACGTTCAGCGCAGCAGGGGGGATTGTGACCGATAAGCGTACTCGCCTAGCTCACCACAGTGTTAACTACCTCACATTTCTAAAAATGAATGAGGCATGGATCTCGGAGGAATTCAACACATGTGATCAGTAGACCATGTATATGTCTATAAACAATTTTTGGAATCAAGCACACAGACCTTCTTAATTCATTTGGCTCACTTCCCTGACCCAAAAAAGCACACCGTACTATATGCCCCTACCCTCCTCTTTGAAGAGGTTGAGCGGTGTCATATTTCTACTGGGGCTGCTTATTATGAGGGGTTCCCACCATCCCTGTGCTGTGCTGACTTCCTCCTGGGTGTTCTTATTATGAGGGGCTCCCACCATCCCTGTGCTGTGCTGACTTCCTCCTGGGGGTTCTTATTATGAGGGGATCACACCATCCCTGTGCTGTGCTGACTTCCTCCTGGGGCTGCTTACGGTGCTGCTGTCAGCGCTGTATGTCACGGAGCTGCTGTCAGCGCTGTATGTCACGGAGCTGCTGTCAGCGCTGTATGTCACGGAGCTGCTGTCAGCGCTGTATGTCACGGAGCTGCTGTCAGCGCTGTATGTCACGGAGCTGCTGTCAGCGCTGTATGTCACGGAGCTGCTGTCAGCGCTGTATGTCACGGTGCTGATGTCAGTGCTCTGTATTACGGTGCTGCTGTCAGTGCTCTGTATCTCCTGCACCCTCTTGTTTGCCTACCCTGGTCCCTGACCTTCCCTCTCCTCCATTGCCTTCATTAGCTCCATAGTCCTGAATTGTCAGAACAATTTCCCAAATAAAAAAAAAATGCTTGTAGTTATCGATCCCAAATTCACCTCATACATGTATTATGCTATTGTCCAGGTGGTGGGACTACGTGCTACCCCCTAATAATTACCCCGTGGCCGCAAATTCGACCTAAAGGTTTGCGAAATTCGCCTCCCATTGAAGTCAATGGAGCCCGCGGCGAACGGTCGTTTTCGCGAACGTTTGTGTCCGTTCGCGTTTCGCGTTCGCGAAACGTCCCGTCGGAAGTTCGTCCATCACTAATAATTGTATTCATTCTTTGCTAGAATAAAAGATTTTTAACCAATCGCTTTTTTTTATAAAAAAAGGTTTGCTGCTAAAAAAAAACCCTTGGGGAAACTTTTCCACTTTCTGAATAGCAATAAAAACCCATGAGAAGTTCTAATCCTTCCCCATTCTATGCAAATCAAGAAAAAGGTTTTAGACATGCATTTCAAGCATTTAATATGATAATGATATCACTGATATTGTACTGGATGTTGAGAAATGTTTTTTAACTTATGATGATTTTCAAATAAAAGTATGGAGCCTCATTAGAATCCTGAGCCTCAAAATCATAAAGAAGTTCGATTTTACAAGATAGCGTCAAGAAAAGCTTGATATTACTTGAGACAACCCTAAATTCTATGCCAAGTATTTACGATGTTATACAAAGACACCAAGTATTGAAATGTACCAGAAAACATAATGCATTATTGGAAAGGCAATACCACAGTGGTATCCCACATATACATTAAACCAAAAATAGGTTTGCAACTTGAATTTTTACTATATTGCCAATTAGTAACAGTAATTTCTAATTTATCTAAATTAGGCAATATTGTATGAACATAGTATTTTCTATCAATATAGATTTATATCGTAATGGTTATGTCCATTTCTCTTACCTTTGGAGCCTGATCACTACCGATCCCTGAATCACCGGTGTCAATAAGATTGTCTGTGGGGACATTCTGGACTGATTTCAGATAAGCAATTTCATTCTGCTTTGAGTCTAAGGTCACACACACATCATATGAGAATGGAAAAGGTAAACTTGTATCACTGATCTCAGAAGGGCATCCCAGGGTGAACTGAGGGGCGAACTGAGGATAAACATCTCTACCAAGAGTTCTAGTGGATGTTGGGTTATTCATTTTTCTGCATTTAAAAATGACTATGATCAATACAGTTCCAATAAATAAAAATGAAATTAATGCTATGGCTACTACTAGATAGAATGTGGCATTAGTTGAAGTGTCTTTAGTACTTGGTTGACGTTTTATCTCTGGAGAAACCTGATGAAAATTTTCTGCAACAACCAAGTTCAAAGTGACTGTAGATGATAGGGATGGGGCTCCATTGTCCTTTACCATAACTACAACTTTTTGCCTTAATGAATCCATGTTTGGCAAGTCTTTTCCAAGTCTGATTTCCCCAGTGTGTTGACCAATGGAGAACAAAGAGGGATCAGGAATTTGCAGCAAGTGATAAGAGAGCCAGGCATTGTGTCCTGAGTCAGCATCGACAGCAATCACTTTGGTCACCAGATAATCTTTCTCAGCAGAGTGAGGAATAAATTCAAACAAAGATGATCCCTCATTCTCTGGTGATGGATAGAGAATTTTAGGTGTGTTATCATTCTTGTCAATGATACATATCTTCACAGTGGCATTGCTACTCAAAGGAGGTTTTCCACTATCTTTAGCCATAACTTGAAAATGAAATTCCCTTAACTGTTCAAAGTCAAATGATCTCTGTGCATAAATAACTCCTGTCATTGAGTTCATGGAAACATATGAAGATACTGGAATTTCTTCTATGTTGCTACTTAAAATGCTGTAAGATACTTTTCCATTCTCATCACAATCAAGGTCTACAGCATGTACATGATGCACAGATGTCCCTGATTGATTATTCTCTAGAATGTAGATAACATATGTGTTTTTTTCAAAAATAGGTGAATTATCATTTACATCTGAAACAGTCAATGGAATGGTTTTATTGCTGGATAATGGGGGAGAGCCGTTATCCACACAGGAAACTGTAATGTCATACACAGAGGTTTTTTCCCTATCCATGCTCACTGCAGTTACAAGTTTATAGTAACTAATCGATGATGGTATTAATTGAAATGGTAACGTATTAGCGATCTGACATGCAACCTCCCCATTAATTCCAGAATCTAAATCATGAACATTAACTAATGCTATGACAGTACCCGGAGGTGCATCTTCTTGAACTGTTGCAGAGAGGGATGTTACAATTATTTCTGGGACATTATCATTCACGTCATATACTTGTATTGATATCTTGCAACGAGCAACATGTCCACCACCATCTTTAGCTTCTACGGTAATCTCATAAGAATCTGCAGCCTCATAGTCTAAATTTCCTATTATTTTAATATCACCAGTTAAGGGATCCACACTAAAAAGCTGATGTGCATTTTTTGAAATATGACTGAACGCATAGGTTATAAAAGCATTAGAACCTTCATCTTTATCAGTTGCATTCAAATGGACAACCAGAAAACCAATAGGTACATTCTCCATTATATTTATTTGATATGTATCTTTTGTAAAAACAGGAAAGTTATCATTAACATCTTGTACTGTAATTTTAATATGTGCAGTGCCGGTTTTAGGTGGTTTGCCTCCATCTGAGGCTATTAAAACTAATTCATAGTAACTTTGTTTTTCTCTGTCCAAAGATTTTTCTAGTGTAAGTTCAGGGTACCAGATTCCATCTCTCATAGTTTTTTCTCCCAAGCAGAAATAGCTAGTATCACTGAGTGTGTAGTGGTCTACTGTATTTGTTCCTAGATCTGGATCATTTGCATTTCCTAATGCAAAGCGGGCTCCAGGTATGGTAAGTTCACTTATTTCTATATCAAAATGACTGGTTGGAAAGGTAGGTGAATTGTCATTCACATCTTGTATTTCCACAGTTATTGTGTAAAAATTCAGAGGGTTTTCTATAACAGCCTCAAGGTTTAAAAAGCAGCTCTGTTTAGCCCCACATAATGTTTCTCTATCAATTCTATCTGAGATAACCAAATTTCCATCTTGCAAATTAACAGTGAAATATTGTTTTTTTCCATGAGATACAATCTGGAATTTTCTTAGTGCTACTTCTTTTACATTTAATCCAAGATCCTTTGCCACATTCCCAACCACAGAGCCTTGCTTTAATTCTTCAGGTATAGAGTACTGCAGCTGACAAAACACATGTTCAAAGAAAATCAAAACCAAATACAATAATTCCTGCCATTCAAGCATCCAATATTTATACCTGCATCTTGTAAAATCTTTCATGTTTGCGAGAAAGTATATCCTTCTTCAATAAATCCAGGAGAATAATGATTCAAATTTGTAATATCCAAGATTTATCTTGTTGACAGGATCCAGGTAAAAGATATAGCAGTGTGTGCCGAGAAATGCAACGTTTACTACATACAGCCTTGTACCATGAGATGTATTCATTCTCCACTCTCCACTCTCCAAAGCTAGAATTCTCAAATCTGTGGTACAATAGCGGCACTCAGAGTTCAAAGTAAGGTACTACAGCTTACCAGCTTAAATCCTCAATTTATAGTGTATGATTTAGCAGTAACTACATATGTTATTAATTCAGGATCAATTTCAAGCTTATCAAATAAAAAAAAACTGGTATGGTCCTGAACTTTGTGGTTTTATGCAGTTTTACTTTCCCAGCCTACTGAAAAAATGAATCTCATAATCAATCAATCTACATACAGCAACAACATCCAAAATGATCTGTCCACAAATATTTCAAGATTAGTAGCTGTATTTTTTTACCACTAAATAATTGATGTATGCATGATATTTTAATAATTAAAAAAAAAAAATCACAAACAGGTTACATTTGCCTTGCTTAAATCCTGCATTTGGTTAATTATTTTTTAATCAGCTCAAGGGAGAATGCTTACATTCAACAAGTAACAACTACTGCAACTCCCTTGGCTTACCTTTACATAGTCTATCACCTCTTCAATCCATCATGAATGCTGCTGCCAGACTTATCTACCTTACCAATCGTTCTGTGTTTGCGACTCCTCTCTGTCAAACCCTTCACTTGCTTCCACTCGGCCAAAGAATTAAATTCAAAATACTAACAACTACGTACAAAGCCATGCACAATTTCACTAGCTTAGTCTCTAAATACCAACCTACTGGTTCTCTTCATTACTCTCAAGATCTCCTGCTCTCTAGCTCCCTCATCACCTCCTCCCATGCTCGCCTCCAGGACTTTTCCAAAGCCTTTCCAATCCTATGGAATGCCCTACCCCAATCTGTCCGCCTATCTCCTACTTTATTAGCTTTTAGACAATCCATGAAAACCCTTCTCTTCAGAGAAACCTACCCTACACACACACCTAACAACTGTATTTTCATTTTCTCCATCAGCTCATCCCCCACAGTTATTACCTTTTTGTTTCAACCTGACCCTCCCTTCTAGATTGTAAGCTGTAATGAGCAGGGCCCTCTAGTCCCTCCTGTATTGATTTGTATTGTGTATTGTGTACTGTCTGCCCTCATGTTGTAAAGTGCTGCACAAACTGTTGGTGCTATATAAATCCTGTATTATAATAATAATAATAATAATAATAATAATAAGTGTCTCTTGTGCTAGTGACAGCTGTCCTAGATGAAATCTTCTATCCTCTAATCCTCCCCATACCCCTGCAGTGGAGATCAGCTTCTGGACCTGTCAAAGGCATTTGTCAAGGGTACCGACTATGCTCACCCATTCTGTCCCCCTTCTCCATTCATAGAAGCTGTGCTATAGCTTCCATCGATCAAAAGTATGCCCTATATAATTGTTCAAGGTCAGTGACTCACACCAGATTAAAACCAGAGTTTCAAACTAACCCCAAGTGACTAGACTTTTAAAAGGAGTTCAATAATTACAGCTTTTATCTCATTACTGAACTCCTTTCATGAAGCTTCAGCCAGTGGTCCAGACTGGACACCGAATGGTCCATGGGGTCCAGTACTTTAAGAGTGTCTGTATAAGCCCTGTAACAGATCTATTCAGCAATCAGCCTGAAAACTCAGAAAAAATGTTACTAAGGCAATCTCCATCACCACCGCCACTATCAGGAAATACAGCATTTTGGGCTTCCTCTGGGATAAAGGTAGCAAATCAGCAGGTCTAACTTTTGTTTCAGGGAACAGATTTCCCAATATGCATGTATTCTCATGCATCCCACGTCCCCATCCCCCACCATCCCCAGCATCTTTCTCTGGGCAGGTATCTCTTCCACAGCTACTAGAGAAGAAGAAAAAATATCTTCAAATCACCATCATGCCCAGCATTTTAATTCCACTTTGGCAAAACATTTGGCTTTGTAGCTACAGTACAGTGGTAGGTACACATCTTTTTTTCCCAGAAAGCCCTTCCTGCCTTCCATCAACAAGTGGAATGTAATTTGTTGGTGTTGCTGGACCACACTGTTTCTAGGGTACACCTAAAAAATGGTCCAGTAAGCTTGGACAGGGACAGTACATATCATTCATAGCACACTGTGTCAATCTTCTGCCAGGTCAGAAGGATGCAGGGAACACCACTGGAACTGGTGGTGCCAGCTTTAGTGTTTTATGATGGTGAGAATGCAGTCATATGTACTGTACCTCCTCCTGCTCATTGTACTCATGTTGCAACTCTTACAATCCAGTAGTCCACCCCAAGTGACCCAGAGCATATACAACATCCCAGGTTAATTTCTGTCAATAAATTTTACAGCCTGTATGCCTGTGGGACATGCCAGCTCTCTTGGCCCAGACTGAGAAGTGACTAATCACACCTCATCTTTAGTCAGGCAAGGTCATGTATGACAATAGCACTAGCGTGCTTGCTGCTGTTCACCTGGGAAACATGAAACATATAATGTGCCTAGCATATGTACGTAATATGGTGATTTGGTGCTTCCAGGTGGTCTTTCATTTGGCCAGAGGGGTTTAGGGCCACCTTAGGTGGTTAATATTGGCCTGGTAGAAATGCGGCACCAACATCAACTGGCTCATCTGTGACACTCCCACATGAAGGAACTCAACTTTGTCTATTCTACAGAAGTGTTCCCAATGAGTACCTGCGTGTTGTTTACTACATGAATGGTTTATCATTCAAAATGCATGCAGCACCTTTGTCGACCAAAATGGTAACTGATGATGAGGTGAAAATTAGTGATATAATCTCTTTCATGTTCCTCCTGGAACACACACTCCATGGACTGATAGACCCGGTACCGGTACTGAAGGCACAGTAACAGGAGTAAATGTACCCTTTTACAAGACCAAGACCCACTTTCCCAACATCGCATATCCTAAGACTCTGAAACCACCATTTTGATTTCCCTCACTGTCACTTTAGGTGCCAGATGTTGTGGTGGATGTGGCAGGAAAATACAGTGGAACACAGGAGATGTGGAAATTAATGAGTGAAGGGAGGGAGGGAGGGCAAGCCTTTTGTTACCAACCTGTTTGCCAGTATGCCAGTGTCAGGTGCTGTCAACAGCAGATGCATTAAAAAAGGACAACACGTCAGAGCTCCATTGGCCAGCCCTAGGGATAGCAGTGGCCTGTACCTGTGGAGTACAGCAGCCAGATGGATTTTATGCAAGCTGCCGCTGCCCCTGCCCATGAACATATTCCTGCCTTGTTGCTGTTCTGCTTCTCCCTCAAAACTTTCCTCCTCACCAATCAGTGATACCCATGGATGATCTGCCACCTTATCATCCAACTTATCTGCCACCTTATCATCTCATTCCTGGAGCCTATTTTCTGCAATATGCTGCAGCTGCTGGAATATCACTCCCTCTTGTTACTCCCTTCTTGGTGTCCCCTCTCACTATGGTCATGGTGCTATTTTCGTCATACTCAATATCTGAAAGGTGAAATGCTTGCTTATGGTCAAGATCATCCTCCTGCAGAAAGTCAGTGATCTTGTGATCTGCCTTTAAAGAGGAGGCAGAGTATTCCTTTCAGCCATTCAAATTCCTCATGTGCCACTCTGAGGTAGAAATGGCAAATGTGACCTGACTCTAGATGGTGCAACCCAACCACAGCTTTTTTTCTGCAAAACCTGCATGCCCCTAATTTCTGCCTTTCAATTTAGTCCTGTGTCAGGACTCTAGGACCCAGCATCTCTCAGGACACCAACAGTAGGAGAAGGGCTCTAGGACCCAGCATCTTACCAGCACTTCACATGGGCCTAAATAAACAAGCCTGCCAGTGATTTCCATTGGTGGTTGATCTTCAGCTCCTCCAGTGAGTTATCTGTAATATCCCTGTGTATCCTGTTACCGACCCAGCTTGTCCTTGACCTGTCTCCTGCTTGCTTCCTGTGTTTGACCTTCGGTATCCATCTGACCATGTCTGCTCTGATATACACCTGGCTCCTGAGCTTGGCTATCCATCTGACCATGTCTGCTCTGATACCCACCTGGCTCCTGATCTAGGTTTCTTTCTGACTACGCTCCAGTCTCTGCATTATCAGAGACCTGTAAACCTACACGGGCACCATCTCTCTCCTGATTCTATGCCATCACACCAGCTGTACTCTGGAACTTCCTACACACAGTCCATCAGGCAACCCGAGCCACTTTGGGCCTGACCTCTCCTGTTTTTACCCTTGGGGGGTCTGGAACTGCAAGGGTAGCCCTCTCTCTCCATTGGCCTCCAGCACCAGGTTCATGATAGTCTGTTGGACATTTTTAATAAAGAGAATTGCTTAAATGTAATTGCAGTTATTGCACAAGGTCAAATAAATGTGACTTGAACTTGAAATAAATACAAATAAAAAAGAAAACACAACAAAAAGAAAGATTCAAGGAGGGAAACAATAGAAGTATATTATTAATAGTACTATCGTAATAGTCTCCCTGGAGGGGGTAACAAAAATATGTAGCCCACCACTCTACAATTGAACACAATATAGCACAATATAGCACCATATACCAACTATCTCTCCATACAGAGACTGTAGACAGCTCTCCCAATACTACTCCAACACGCACTGACAAATGGCTTCTCAGAACCTGCCCTTTTATAGTAAGGGAGCTGGCACATAAAAAAAGACCCAAATTGCTGACACTATTAAAGCAGCTGACCTAAGTTTAAAAAACAGGTAGTGCATTAAGGTTACAAAGAATGATGCACTGATATACATACTCAGACTCAATCCAAAAAACAAAACAAAACAATTCAAATATTTATAAACTTAGTCCATTCAAAACAATAAAAATGGTCATAAAATACAAAAATTCACTGCACTCCAGAATAGTGTCAAAATATACATATATCACACTTGTAATGCTGCTACTGTATAAAAATACTGTAAATAGGCCAAAAGGGTGAAATATCATCAGTATTATTTCAATAATAAGCCACAGTAGCGCAAAAAATAAACCCAACAAAAAATAATAACTTAATAACATAGTAAGTGCTGTAACAAATGTCCATAAAAGTGTCAAAAGTAGTGCTTCAATTCTTCTCACTGAAGATGACACACCAAATATCCACCACCAAAGAAAATGTGCAAGTCCCTCTCCCTTAAGAATATCCCTCACCGGACCTCATTGCCACTCATTCTCATGACTGGCAAAAGCACTTACATGTTAGTACAAACGTAACCTCATAAATTCAAATCACTATCTCCCATTCACTCTTGCTCTCACATTTATTAGCCACCTTTGTAACTGTTATGGGGCTAATATTTCTCTGTCTGAATGAGTGTCCAATTTTTGTTGGCTTTATTGTGTACACTTTTTTTTGGGGGGGGGGGGGGGGTTATTTTTACGCTCCTGTGCATTATTATTGGCCTAGTACTAATATTTCTCCTAGTTGGGCAACAAAAAAAATTGCTGCAGTAAAATGTTATCGGTTTCATCTTCCCACATTGGTAGGCTAATAGTAAATTCAAAATATGTTATTGTATTATTTACTGTATATAAACAATTTTCTATGGTACATTCGTTTTGATAACACAAATTATCAATGAAGCTGGTCTTATTTACTGTCTGAAAAGGTTTGAGCCAATAGATAACAATGTATTACAAATATTCTAAATATTGTATTAAGAAAATTACGATACAATTTACTTCTGCATAATTTTATGATGTTCTAAAAGGAATAAACGTATCATCTGAAGTGAAAGGAAAATTGCAATGTATAAATTATTTTGCTGCAAAGGTGTTTTAAAAAAAAACCCCTATCAAAATATATAATCTGTCAAAATACTGCTAAAGCCGCGTACACACGGGCGGACTGTCTGGCCAACTTAGTCCGTCAGACAATCCGACGGACAGTCCGTCCTACTTTCGAATGAACGGACTTGACCACACACGGATGAACAACAGTCCGTCGAAAGCTTGCGCGATGACGTGTACAGCACGTACGACGGGACTAGAAATAGGAAGTCCAATACACAGCAATGCAACCTTTCGCCGTGTAAATCCTTTCTGAGCATGCGCCATACTTAGTCCGTCGAACTAGCCTACTCACGAGCGGACTGTCCGCTGAAACCAAAGTTGGACGGACAATATTACGGAAATTCCGAAATACTTAGTCCGCCAGACTGCACGCTGAAAAAGTCAGCTGAAGCCCACACACGAGCGGACTGTCCGCTGAAATGTGTTTCGACGGACTAAGTTGGACAGACAGTCTGCCCGTGTGTACGCGGCTTAAGAGTCTCCCTTTACAAAATTTCTTGTACTTAGTAAAAGATAGTTTTATGCTAATAAGATTTTTAAAATTCCATGTTTAAACAGGTTTATTCTATTCATTTGATCAATTATATCAAATTCAGTCACTGCTTCTATAACTGCATACACAGAGAAAATATTTTGTAACTAGAATGCATATTCACAGTTTAAATTACATTGTAACAACAATATCCAGCTATAGATTCAAAGTAGCAATATCTTCTGTATTATAGGCAAAGATATTGTATTACTGCAGATTCGTGTGTCATTTAGTGTTTGCGATCTTCTGCCCCTGACATGGTAATATATATGCTTAATGCCAGGCTATGGAAAGACATATATATTTTTTTTTTGGAAAGATATATATTTTATCTTAAAATGTGCATTCATTGAAAAAAAAATCCATCATCAAAATGTAACCAGAAAATGTGACTTCACATCATTCTAATATCACCTACTGCTATGGCGGAAAGTGGAAAACATGGATGTTCTGATAATGGGATTGGATAGTCAGCATTAAGCAATTGACATGTGCACAAGTTTTAACAAATCTGTAAGAGGCATCCCTGCTCCACCTATGTGGCCTGATTCATTCTTTTCTTCCATGTGATGCATACATCCTTTTTTCCTTATGGGGACTTAAAGTGTATTTACACCCTTGCAGTAAAATTTGATAAAATCCCATTATTTGTTCATTATGTTGTTCCATTCATACAGTATACCTAAAAATATATATATTCTTACATTTTAGATGTATCTAAGGGGGGAGGTATTATACGCACTTGCAGTAATCACTGTCTTCTCCAGGTTTAACCCTTTTGTTGGCCAGTTTACAGCTGATATAGTACAGTAGAATTGTGAACACTGTATCGGCAAGGTTATTTATTTTAAACATTACTTCACAGCCCAAATTACACAGCAGGAAGAGCATGTAATGATTTTTAACCACTTCTGGACCACCGAACTCCGATATACGTCCTTACTTTGAAAGGGGATATTGTTGTTATGGCACCAGCTAGCTGCCATAACCCCGGTATCTTCTTCCGCCTGTGGTCCACCTTCTGATAAGAGTGGTCTCTGCAGTGGATTTGCCACTCCAGTGCCCTCCGCTGCTTATTTAAGAGGTCCTGTCATGTTTTTTTTCTATTAATGTTTACATTCCTTGTAATAGGAATAAAAGTGACGCCATTTAAAAAAAAAAAGTGTAAAAATAAAAGGTAAAATAAATAAGAAAATACATTTTTAAACATGGCCCATCCTGCCCAGCTTGTGTGCAGAAGCAAACGCATACGAAAACGGTGTTCAAATTACACATGATAGATTACATAGAGTGAGAGAAATAATTCTAGCCCTAGACCACCTCTGCAACCTGGAGAATTTTTTTAAATGTCACTTATGGAGATTTTTAAGGGTGAAAGTTTGTCGCCATTCCACAAGCAGGCGCAATTTTAAAGCGTGAGATGTTGGGTATCAATTTACTCGGTGTAACATTATCTTTCACAGTATAAAAAAATTGGGCTAACTTTACTGTTGTCTAATTTTTTATTCAAATAAGTGTATTTTTTCCCAAAAAAGTGCGCTTGAAAGACCGCTGCACAAATACAGTGTGACAGAAAGTATTGCAACAACTGTCATTTTATTCTCTACGGTGTTTGAAAAAATGTGTAATGTTTGGGGGTTCAAAGTAATTTTCTAGCAAAAAAACATTTTTTTAACTTATAAACAACACATCTCAAAAAGAAGCTTGGTCCTTAAGTGGTTAATCAAGTAAAAGCACTTGAAATGTAACCAGAAATATTTAAATATTTGAATTAAAGTGTTTGTAACCCAAACAAAGAGAGCTCTTGTTCCTTTATAGCAGGTTAAACAGCACAGTGCTCTCTAACCTGTCCCTCTCTAAGCTGTAAAAAACCTGGCTGATCCTGCTGTCACTTCCTGAGTCCCTCTCTGTGTACTGACAATGATAATCATGGCTTCTGAGCCCTGTATCGTAATTAGTTTACGTGCCTCCATCATCCGCAGTTCTCCTCTGTCCTCCTGCCACCCCTTCTCCTGTCATCTCCGTGTGTCTGTGTCTCGCCCCCGCCACTATTAGTAGTTAAAAAAGTTTAAAACCTGTCACTGACAGCTCTGCACAACACACTCTGTAAGTGTTTTTTTTAAACAAAGCCACTAAATACATTTTTTTCAGAGGTCTTCTGGCTGAGCATGTGACTCCCGGCCGCTCTCCTACTCCGATCCAGGGCTACAGAGGGACGGGCCAAGGGCCACATGAAATCCTGATGTCAGAGGGAGATCTCAGCCTCTCCCACTGTAGCCTTGGATTGCAGTAGGAGAGCGGCAGGGAGTCACGTCACTGGCCTAAATATATCTGAATAAAAGGTATTTTGAGGCTTTGTTTTAAAAAAAACACTTACAAAGTGTGCTATGCATGGATAAAATAGAGGGGCTGTTAGTAAATTTAATTTGGAAGGTAACAACCACTTTAAGTTATGCTATGTTTATGGGAACAAATATAAAGTTGGTGTTATCCCAATGTGGCTGCATAAGTGGAAATACCCTTTAATAGTAAACATTGTGTATTAAAACATTATTTGTTTTTGTTGCCAGAAATAATGCATTAAGGTATATTTAAACCCAAAAATAGAAATCTAATATATTTGAGCAAACCTGTCCTAGGTTTGCTATGGTATTTTAAACTGGTACTGCACTGTTTGTATGTTGGGAACCATTAATATATTCCACACTGAACTGGATAGGAGCATGTTTTTGCTTTCAGTTTAGCTCACAGGAAGTGACATTTACATTATATTTCTCACATAATAAACAGAAATTCTCCATATTTGCTGACATTTTTTTTAGCTTTAAAAATAAACGTTATGCAACTAACACATCTAAGCCCTTGTACACACGGTCGGAGAATCCGTCGGAATGTGTCCTATCGGACCGTGTTGTCGGATAATCCAACTGTGTGTGGTATGCATCGGACTGATTCCGTCGGAATATCCGTCGGACCAAGTTTTCCAACTTGCTGGAAATATTTTCCGACAAACTGGTCCGATCGGACATACTCCGATCATGTGTAGCCTACTCCGACGGACAAGGTGCCACGCATGCTCACATTCAAATTCTGACACGGAAGCGCTCGTTCAGGTAAAACTACTGCTCGTAAGCGATATAGCACATTCGTCACGCTGCAATGTTAAAAATTCTTTCATCAAGCTCATTCTCTTCTCCTTTACAATGCTGCAAGAGCGAACTTCTTTTGATTTTGTTTATTCTTTTTTGGATGCTTTTTTTTTGGATTCCTTAAAAATCTCCTTTAAAGACAGTTTGCTCATTTATCCTTTTTTTGGGGTGTTTTTTGTGTGTAAACTTATCACAACATTATTGTATTTTTGAGATTTTGTTTTTATTTTTTAATCTACAGGAGGTTGTTTAGTGTTGGTACCCCTTGTTATTCATTTCACTTATTTTTGGGGAAATGTACCTGTCTGCTCACAAATAAACTGGCCTTTTGGAAGGAAAACACACACACAAGTATTTCATCAATCAAAAAAACCTTTATTTTGGTCGCAATAAACTAAAAAGAGGAACGCAGCACTGGAGAAACTTGTTACTTTGGTGCAGCCTTTGGCCCCCAGGGCAGACATGAACAAATTTAAATATAAAAATTGGTGGCCTGAGGAGTACATATCTCAGGGAGAGAAGTCTGGTCCCGAAGTCCTAGAGAACAGGAAATTCAGATGCCATTTATGTCCCCAGGATGTGGATCTTCAAGAAGCTGCATCTTCTGGCAGACCAGACTGAACCCAGGCCATCACTGACTCGTCTTCCTTGGGCACTTCCCTCCAGGCATCCTTCGAGGCTGTGGCTGGGCTCCTGTAGTTGGGGCACGAGGAGGAGGGAGTTGGTCGACCTCCTGGCTGCCACTTGCCACAGCCTCCCCCCGACTGAGGTCTTCCTGTGTATGAAAAGGGGACATAGTTTTAGTTTTTTGATCATCAATCACACCATTTTGTGCTCCTGGCTTTTGCAAATTGAATGTTATCAAATAGAACAGACTATCATTCTGAGTCCAGCATTTTTCTTTCCCGTCCCAATCATTTTTGGTCACTACTGTCTCTTGAGATGTAAACCACTTTGATAAATCACAACTTACTGATCAATAAGAACATCTAGTTAACATCAATAAATGTAACACAAGAAATATGTTCAACAATGCAATACCTGTCTCAAGCTGGGCCCCACCACATGTTGCTGCCTGGAAGGCCCAGGTTGGACATCAGAAGCCTCAGCTGGGGGTGAAGGATGCCTTGAAGGAAGACTGGAGAGTGATGGCCTGAGTGGTGGCCTGGGTACCCCCTGGTCTACCAGAAAATGCAGCCTGTGAAAGTGAACCATCCTGGGGTAATAAACAGCATCTGTATTTCCTGCTCTCAAGGACTCCAGGTGCTTCTTTCTCTCCCTGAAATATGTAATCCTCATGGCCCCAATTTTCCTATTCAGATAGGCAATGTCTGCCGTGGGGACCATGACCCGCACCAAAGAAAGCAGTTTCTCCAGCGCTGCGTTCCTCTTTGTTATGTCGGAATAAAACTTGTTGTGGAACTGCCACAGGCAGGGCATCTCCTTGTAGAGTTCTAGGAATAGCCCCATAAAATTTTCATTTTGGAATGGATCCATATTGTCTGCAAGACACAACACAAGACAAACCCTCAAATACTAATAATGCCATTAAAAACCCTCCTAATCTTGTCCCAACATCGGCCTATATAGAAGCAGTCTAGTCTAGTGAAGCACCAAGTTAAAAATGTTACCTTCGTTTGCACGTTCGTCACGTCCGCGCCTCACTCTCTTCCCAGATCGTACGGACGATACACGCGTGTTGCGTTTTATATACAGTGCGTATGCGTGAAACTCTGCCCGCCCCTGACGTTCTTTCTAGACTATTCCCTGCCCCTTCGCTTCCGGCGCAGTGGGGAGAGCACATGGCGGAGAGAACGCAGGTGCGCACTAATAATAGTTCCACTAACGAGGAGGAGAGCGAGGAAAGCCCGGAGCCTGAAATGTCCCGATCCAGGAAGACAAGATTTAAGGCCTCAAATATGTCTTTTGGAGAGATGTTGGAGATGGTCGACATATTGAACAGGACCGACTATGATGGGAAGTATGGACCTTACCCAAACCCAAATGTCAGAAAGGACAAAATCATGACTAAAGTTGTGAAGAGTCTTCATAAGAATTTTGGGGTACGCCGATCCAAGGATCAACTGAGAAAATGCTGGTCAGACCTAAAACTGAGGGAGCACGAGCAGTACATAAGGATCAAGCGTGTTCTTAAAAAAAGTAAGTAGTTGTCGTGTGTTCATATGATTATTCTTGCTTGCATACTGCTCCATGTGCTTTGATTTCATGTTGTGCATTTTAAAATGGCCACTTTGAAGTTCATGGTTTCATTCGTTCGTAAGAAACATCGTTCTGCAGGGAAGTATTCCAGCTTAACAAAGTGACCCAATAATGTTCTCACCTTGTAACTCGGCCCAAAAACACAATTGTACAACACTTCCAAGCAATGTTTCAGATTCCTATTTCTGCCCTCTGTGTGCTAATTATTCTTTGTTTACATTCTCATAGGGGAGAGAAGACTCGGTAAGTATGAGGACACCAGAGACCACACCCCTCCCAAAGAAGGCCAACTTCCAAAAGCACAAACAGAGGAGCAGGAACAGGAGGAGGAGGAGGAAGGAGAGATCGTGGAGGTTGGACAAATTGTCACCACAACAGGTGAGTGTCGGAGAACACAGCTTCCGGTAAGCTCAGCAATGTATATCACCATATTTTTATTACATGGTGTGTTTTTTTGCTTTGTTTTGTAGGTGATGTGGAAGAAGATTCCCGTTTTACCAGTGAAAGTGCCCAGATCTTGATCGGGGAAATAATGGGGTGCAATCGTGATTTGGAAATTATCCAACAAAACATCAATGATGTAAAAAATAAAATGAAGAACATCATTGATGTTTTGGGGAGAATGTGAAACAACAAAAACTAGATAGGGTTTTATTTTTGCTATTTTAAAAACAAAATGTTGTATTTATCGAAATTCCAAATTTGGAAGATGCACAGAGTGTGTAAACATGCGCTATCTCCCATCATGGGGGATCAATGTACATGTTTTGTGGAAAGTGTCTGAGATGAAGGGGTTGCAGCCCCAAAGCATGTACATTAATCTCCCATGATGGGAGATAGCACATGTTGACACACTGTGTGCATCTTCCAAATTTGGATTTTTCAGGGGTCACACCCCATGTGATGAAGGCAATATCAGCCCAGTTTGTACATACTCAGGTCTGATATTGTCTTCACTTTTCAAAGTTGAACTTTGTAAGTTCCTGTGTTCAGTATTTTTATGGTTTAATACATGCCTGTTTATACAAAAACAACAAGGAAACAAAGTTCTGATTAAACTCTGTTTTGGATACACACAATCTCTTGGTTTGTTGTAAAAACCTTTTTGAAACGCACATGTGAATGTGCTTGTATTAAAAAGTTTAATTATCAACAATGTGTGGCTTCCTTTTTCATTGCGCATAAAATGTATTTGTAGTCAAATTTTTGTTTGTGCTGAGAAGGAGTGTGATTTACTAAAAGCAACTCCACTTTGCACTCCAAGTGCAGTTTCAGGTGTACTTTTGCAGTGCACTTGTAGTGCATAGTGGATGTGCCTTTAGTAAAAAAACACCCACAGTGAGGTGTAAATTTGGACAATCATGCCATTTTCCTGCCATGGTGCTGAAAATTAGCACGATTTTGGTCAGTAATGCACTACATACATTAGTTACAAAAAGAAGGTGTGTGTGTAGCAGACCCACAATATAATAACATTATCTGAAGAAGAGACTGTCCCCTCATCTCGCTCTGAACTTGGGTTTGCACTGTTGGTGAAAAAGGCACAAAATGGCAAAGTGGGAGGCCTCAGTCTGCCATTCCTGTGGCGTTGAAGGACACTGTGTAGTGAAACAAGAACAAAAATTTGTCATTTGACAAATCAACATTGCAAGCAGATTAGACACCCACATTTTTGATCAAAATTAGTATAACATTTTGGGAACTGAGTATTTAAAGCCTAAAGTATAAGGTCCCCTTATGAGAGTCATCACCCCCCCATCCCCTCCCCCCCCATATGATGGGCCCTTGCTAAAAAATGAGGGGGGATGTTTAGGACAGGTAACCCTCTCCACTTGATTGAGAGCTGAATGCCTAAATAATCTGTGATACTTTGTGAAGCCCCTCCTTACTTACACTATTGACAGCCCACAGGACAGGTAAGAAGTGTCATAATAACAAAATGAAAACAAAATGGAAGCACATTTTGACATTCTGCTATTACATAGCAAGAAAATGAATGTGTTAAAAAAAAATTGCATTTGAAAGTATTGAGGCAGGCCCTTACACTACATGCTTTGGTGAATTTGTCCATAAATGTGACCATCAAAAAGGTAGGTATAGTGTGTATTGGGTTTGGTCAAGTCATCAGATAGAGGATTGCTATCAGCTGAGCTAGCAGTTGGGGGGAGGGGGGTTCCTAATGAGTTTGGCACAACCCCAAAAATTAAAAAAAGGTCACTTTGCATGAATTGAAGCACACACATCACATTTGTAGACATTTTAGGGGGTATTTAGGGGAAAGCAATACTATGGAGCTGACAAAAAACATTGTTAAGTGACTAGACTATAGTTTGATGGGCCAAGAAGAGCATGATGGGGAAGTTAGTGAGGCAAATATGCATGAGGACAAAGGGGCAGAGCATATGAATTAGAGCATATTGCAATGATGGTAATTAGGGAATGAGGAAAGAAATGCAAGACATTAGCAATCATGAACTACATAGAATGTGATGTTTAAGGATAAAACTTAGCTTCATATAGTCCTTCTGCAGGACCTAAATGATGGCAGAACAGGTCTCTGGAATAATGATCCCCAGAGCCTGGGGGGAGATGCCTGTAGAGAACTTGAGGTCCTGAAGACTTCTCCCTGTCGCCAAGTAGCGCAACGTGGCGATGAGCCTCTTCTCCGGAGTGATGGCTTGCCGCATGCAGGTATCCTGCCTGGTGATATAAGGGGTCAGCAAAGCCAGCAGACGGTGAAAAACGGGGTCCGTCATCCGGAGATAATTCCTGAAATGATCAGGATTATTCTCACGGATCTCACGGAGCAAAGGCATGTGCGAGAACTGGTCATGCTGGCGCAACCAATTATTGGTCCACAAACTCCTCCCCTCCCTGTTCATGGACCGTGCTTGTGTCAAAGTAAGAACCCCAACACGAAGCCCCTGCACAGCACAAACTCTACGACGAGTACGTAGACGAAACATGGTTTGAAAACGGTCGGCTCGTCAGAACGGACACCAGAAAGCACCGATAAACAGCAAGGCCTGAAAGAACGACCTGAATAGCAGAAGCAAGCAGACAATAAGAAATGCCTTTCAAAGCGTACTATACCAAGATATAGTCCACAATGAGAAACAAATACTTAATGACTGCACGCACTGATTATCAGATACGCAAAGACAAGCAGAAACCGAAGAGCAGTAGCGATCTGAATCACTAATGTGAAAAGCGCGAATCGTCTCTCCCCAAACTTCTACTAACACGAGATCAGCAGAAGGAGCCCAAAGGGTGCCGGACGTGGTGCTGAACTTCCCTTTTCTAGTCCAGCCGTACACGGCTTACGTCACCGCGTTCTTGGCAACCGCAAAATCCGACAACTTGGTCCGACCGTGTGTATGCAACAGTTTCGGACACAATCCATCGGACAAAATCCGTCGGACAAAATCCAACGGATTTGGTTGGCAGAATGTACGACTGTGTGTACAGGGGCTAAGGTTTGGCAAGCTGCAATATTACATTTTTGTTCTTGGGTTTAGATATTCCTTAAAGTGAAACTTTACCCATTCTTTAGCAAGGAACATACATTCCACATTAATAATAATGCTATCAAAATTAGTGTATGTGGTAAATTTCCCCATCACTTCCCCTGTACTGTATGTTCTTGCTGGAGGCTGCCATTTTTCTGAAGCTCAGAACCCCTGAGCAGTAGTAAATCTATATGCTGTCAGCAGATTGGCACAGTGCTTAAAAACCGAGAGCAACTGAGCATGTGCACATCAGAATGAGACAGTGTAGTACTTGTTTGTAAACAGTATAGGTACTTATTTTTTAATGTTTTACATAGCTATTCCTGCAAAAGAGGGCAGCCTGAAGTGATCTATCAGGACCTAATTTTCTGACTAAAGTTTCACTTAAATAACTCATTCATATAAACAAATACAATATTTCTACCACATACCTGTCCAATATTGGCAAAAGAGATATTGTTCTGTGTAGAAATATTTGTCATGTCATCAGTATCAATGAGATTGTCTGTGGGAACATTGTGGACTGGTTTGAGATAAGCAATTTCATTCTGCTTTGAGTCAAGAGTCACACAGACATCATATGAGAATGGAAAGGGTAAACTTGCATCGCTGATTTCTGAAGGACATCCTAATGTGAACTGAGGATACACATTTGTGTTATACGTTCCAAAGGTTGTTGAAGTATTGTTTGTTCTGCATTTATAAAGCACTGTGACCACCACAATTATGATGAATAAAAGAGATATTAGTGCTATAGCTATAATTAGGTAGAATGTCACATTAGATGATGTTTCCAAATCCTTTGGCTGCTTTCTTATCTCTGGAATAACTTGCTGAAAATTGTCTGCCACAACCAAATTTAAAGTAACAGTTGCTGAAAGAGAAGGAACTCCATTGTCTTTAACCAAAATCACAATTTTCTGCTTCAAAGTTTCCATGTCTTGAATGTCCCTCCCAATCCTAATTTCACCAGATTGTTGGCCTATACTAAGTAATGATGGTTCAGGAACCTGAAGTAAATGATATGAGAGCCAAGCATTGTGTCCAGAGTCAGCATCTACTGCGATTACTTTGGTCACTAGATATCCTTTTTCAGCAGAGTGAGGAATAAATTCAAAAACTGTTGATGCCTCTATGTCTGATAATGGATAAAGAATCTTAGGATAATTGTCATTCTTGTCAACGATACATATTTTCACTGCTATAGTACAATTTAAAGGTGGGGAACCATTGTCTTTGGCCATCACCTGAAACCAAAGCTCTTGCAATTGTTCAAAGTCAAATGATCTCTGAGCATAAATAACACCAGTTACGGAGTTTATGGAAACATAAGATGTTACTGGAATATCTTCTATATTGCTGTTTAAAATAGTGTAGGTGATTTTTCCATTCTCATCTCGATCCAGATCTGATGCATGAACTTTGTATACTGATGTGCCTGGTTGATTATTTTCTGCAATGTAGACAACATAGTTCAACTTTTCAAAAACTGGAGAATTATCGTTCACATCAGAAATATTTACCTTAATAGTTTTATTGTTACTCAGGGGTGGTGATCCGCTATCTGTGCAGAAAATTGTAATATTATACAAAGAGTTTTTTTCTTGGTCCATGTTGGCTGCTGTTACAAGCTTATAGTAACTGCTTGATGATGGTATCAGTTGAAAAGGCAATATGTTGGACATTTGACAAGCAACCTCACCATTCAACCCGGAATCCAAATCTCGAACATTTACTAAAGCTATAACTGCACCAGGTGGTGAGTCTTCTGGAATTGTTGTTGCAAGAGATGTGACTGTTATTTCTGGAACATTATCATTCACATCAACCACCTGAACTGACAACTTGCAATGTGTGACATGGCCTCCACCATCTTTTGCAGCTACGGTCATTTCATAATTATCTGAAGTTTCATAGTCCAAATGTTCTTTGATCCTAATATCACCATTTAAGGAATCTATGGTAAATATTTGTTGTGCCTGTTTGGAAATATGACTTAAAGAATATGATATTAAAGCATTAGAGCCTTCATCTTCATCAGTTGCATTTAAGTGGATTACTAAAAAACCAAGAGGTACATTCTCAAGTAATTTTATGTTATATGTTTCTTGAGTAAACACAGGAAAGTTATCATTAAAATCTTGAATTTCAATTTTGATTATTGCAGTGCCTGATTTAGAAGGGTTTCCCCCATCAAAAGCAGTTAAAATTAACTCATAGGTACTTTGCTTTTCTCTATCCAGTGACTTCTCCAAAATAATTTCTGGGTATTTTCTTCCATTAGTACTAATTTTTTCACCAAGACTAAAATATTCAACACTGCTAAGTGTATAGCTTTGAACGGAATTATTCCCCAGGTCTGGGTCCTGTGCATAACCCAGTGCAAAGTGTTCCCCCGGTAAGGTTACTTCACTCATTTCCAGATCAAAATATTTCTCAGAAAAGGTTGGTGCATTATCATTCACATCTTGGATTTCTATAGTGATTGTATAAAAACTCAGAGGATTTTCAATTACAGCTTCAAGGTTTAAAAAGCAGCTCTGCTTAGCTCCACATATTGCTTCTCTGTCAATTCTGTCTATCACAAGCAAGTAACAATTTTCCAAATTAATAATAAAATACTGTTTATTTGCTTGAGAAATAAACTGAAATTTTCTTAGTGCTAAATCTTCACAGTTTAATGCAATATCTTTTGCTATATTTCCAACTATTGATCCTTTCTTCATTTCTTCAGCTATGTGATATTGTAATTGGCCAGAAACCAACCTGATTAAAAAATAAATTAAGTAGAGTACTTGCCATATCATTTTCCTTGGTAGCCTTCTGTATCCAGCAATACTGTAGTATTCTTTAGTAAAACCAAAAATATATTTAAGTCCCTTTTATAAAAATAAAAATCAAAGAAAATATTCCAGGTCTAAGCTGTTTTATAAAATTATCCAATTACTGGTAGCTCCAAATTGCAGAATGCACAAGTCACTTCTTGCAGTAATTCCCTCAGATCAGATTTGTAGGACTGTAGCAAAATTTATTTTGGTTCACATCCACAACACAACCTTTTATAGTGCAATGGTTCCACTCAGAGTTCAAAATAAGGTACTGCAGCTTTACAACTTAAAGTACTAAGTATAAGTATATCAACATCAATACAAAAGTGTGAACTATAGACAGAAAGACTGACAGAATTGATAAACAGACAGCTAGATATAAAGACAGGACAGACAGACAGATAGACAAATAGCAAGATAGATAGATAGATAGATAGATAGATAGATAGATAGATAGATAGATAGATAGATAGATAGATAGATAGATAGATAGATAGATAGATAGAAAAATAAATTAAAATTAATATTAAAAATTACACTACATAACTGATCCTTATAAAAACAAAATGTTTTAGAATGACACGGTTAGCAATGGCAATTAATCAAAATAATCTAATTATTATTTTTCATTTAAATAGAAAAAATAAATAAATGTTAAAAACTAAAGAATGCCAGCCTATAAACAAGCCTACTCTGCAGAGAGAAAGAAGGCAGCTTATTTAACCAGAAGATATAACCCCCTTCATGACCAGGCCAATATGGCACTGCATTACTTTAGCTGACAATTGCGCAGTCATACTACACTGTACCCAAATAACATGTATGTAATTTTTTCCCACAAATAGAGCTTTCTTGGTTTAAATTTTTTGCGCTATAAACAAAAAAAGGACAATTTTGAAAAAAACAATAGTTTTTACTTTCTGCTATAAAACACATCCAAAAAAAAAAATATGTAAAAATCGAATTTCTTTATAAATTTAGGCCAATATGTATTCTACTAAATGTTTTTGGTAAAAAAAATCCCAATAAATGTATATGGATTGGTTTACGCAAACATTATAGTGCCTACAAACCATGGAATATATTTATGGAATTTGTATTTATAATTTTTTTATACTAGTAATGGTGGCGATCTGCGGCTTATAGTGGGACTGCAATATTCTGGTGGTTTATTGGATACTAACTGACACTATTGACACTTTGCGGGAACCAGTGACACTAATACAGTGATCAGTGCTAAAAATATGCACTGTCACTGTACTAATGGCTGGGAAAGGGTTAAACATCTAGGGCGATCAAAGGGTTAACTGTGTGTCTAGCCAATGTTTTTGTGTGCACAATGTGCTACTTTCACTAGGGAAAGATATTGATTCTAGTCCCTGCTTTGCAGAGACACAGGATTGGTCCCTTTCCCCCCAGTCAGAACTGAGATATGCCTTGTTTACATAGGCATATCTCAGTTCTCTGTGTTTCACTGACAATAGGTGGGTGCAGAAGGATCGAGTCCCTGGGACACACAGATTGGCTTCTGCTGTGAATTATTCCGCCAGCAGTGCATGCATGGCCCCTGCAGGCAAAAGTGCAGGATCATATATATACATGAGCCTGCCCACAGCTGTAAAAGTGCTACAGGGTAGTCAGCAAGTGGTTAAAACTTTTACCTGACAGCTCAAATTCAACAGGCTTTGTAATTTTTTTTGAAAGGTGTTTCAAAAGGGAGGGTCCAGAGGTAGAGATAGTCAGTGCGGAACACATTCCAGTGAGTAGTATTGGGAGCATTAGTGGTTGACCAAAGCACATAAACCCAAGGTAAGTATAGTAGCAAGTCCTAGTTGCAATCTCGGAACACCCAATAAGAGGATAATATGCGACCGGTACTGGCTACAAGGGTGAGTTAAGAGGGTGATGATAAATGGGGAGTACTCAGAATCGTCAGGGGTGGGTAGTGGGGATCTGTGCTGGGACCAATCCTATTTAATTTGTTCATAAACGAACTGGAGGATGGGGGAAACAGTTCATTCTCTGTATTTGCAGGCGGCACTAAGCAGGGCAATAACTTGTCAGCAGGATGTGGAAACCTTGCAAAAAGATCTGAACAAATTAATGGGGTGGACAACTACATGGCAAATGAGGTTCAATGTAGAAAAATGTAAAATAATGCATTTGGGTGACAAAAATATGAATGCAATCTATACACTGGGGGGAGAACCTCTGGGGGAATCTAGGATGGAAAAAGACCTGGGGGTCCTATTAGATGATAGGCTCAGCAATGGCATGCAATACCAAGCTGCTGCTAACAAAGCAAACAGAATATTGGCATGCATTAAAAAGGAGATTAATTCCAGAGATAAAACGATAATTCTCCTGCTCTACAAGACTCTGGTCCGGCCACACCTAGAGTATTTAAAGGGGGGGTGTGTGCGCTCACTTTAAAAAAACAACAAAAATGCCAAACAATATTCTAAATAATGACTAAGTGTGAGTGAATGTGGAATATGTGAACCAGCACAACAAATAAATATGTGAACATATAAATAAAATAAAATGAGTGGATTAATCCAAACAAAAAATGAATGGTGACTAAGTGCAAAATGAAATAAGAATTGCTGCATCCATACACGATGCATAGACCGTATGCATAAATTATTAGAAATAAAATCAAATAAGTGAATTATAGCAGCAAACAGTGGAATACAATATGGTACGGACCATATATGTGAAACACAAGTGCTATCAGTGCATCAGGTTAAAGTGTCCCAAAAAGATGCAAACATGCAACTCAAAAAAATCGCAGCAGCGAAATCAAACTAAAGTGCAGTGTGCCAAAACAGGGGACGTTCCTCTGGTAGGTGATCCGTGCCAGTGGTGCTAGCGCTGGGTAATTACCTCCCCGCTGCAAGATAAGCAGCGTAAAATCACACGAGACAACCAGGTAACAGAGGGTAATCCAGGGGGTAGCTGTACAGCAGAATCTTGGGAATGGCACAAATGTCTCCAATCTCCTCGTATATGGTCACCGGGCTCAGAGGAATAAATCAAAAGGTACCGCCATAGTGTAGTAGTTTAAAACGCTATTTTATTAAACAAAAATATCTACTCACAGACAAATGAAAACACAGGCACAGCAGATCGCCGAGCGTCTTGCCCGGATGTAGACGTCACTTCCGGGCAAGACGCTCGGCGATCTGCTGTGCCTGTGTTTTCATTTGTCTGTGAGTAGATATTTTTGTTTAATAAAATAGCGTTTTAAACTACTACACTATGGCGGTACCTTTTGATTTATTCCTCTGAGCCCGGTGACCATATACGAGGAGATTGGAGACATTTGTGCCATTCCCAAGATTCTGCTGTACAGCTACCCCCTGGATTACCCTCTGTTACCTGGTTGTCTCGTGTGATTTTATGCTGCTTATCTTGCAGCGGGAAGGTAATTACCCAGCGCTAGCACCACTGGCACGGATCACCTACCAGAGGAACGTCCCCTGTTTTGGCACACTGCACTTTAGTTTGATTTCGCTGCTGCGATTTTTTTGAGTTGCATGTTTGCATCTTTTTGGGACACTTTAACCTGATGCACTGATAGCACTTGTGTTTCACATATATGGTCCGTACCATATTGTATTCTACTGTTTGCTGCTATAATTCACTTATTTGATTTTATTTCTAATAATTTATGCATACGGTCTATGCATCGTGTATGGATGCAGCAATTCTTATTTCATTTTGCACTTAGTCACCATTCATTTTTTGTTTGGATTAATCCACTCATTTTATTTTATTTATATGTTCACATATTTATTTGTTGTGCTGGTTCACATATTCCACATTCACTCACACTTAGTCATTATTTAGAATATTGTTTGGCATTTTTGTTGTTTTTTGAAAGTGAGCGCACACACCCCCCCTTTAATTTATCTTATACATTGAGAGTTCACTCATGCAGTGATTGCTGCTGCTTTCCATTTACCTTCCCCAATTTTTTTCCATAGAGCGCAGAAGCTCATTGATATACACACCTAGAGTATGCTGTCCAGTTCTCAGCACCAGTCCTCAGAAAGGATGTACTGGAAATGGAGTGAGTACAAAGAAGGGCAACAAAGCTAATGAAGGGTCTGGAGGATATTAGCTATGAGGAAAGGTTGCGAGCACTGAACTTATTCTCTCTGGAGAAGGGACGCTTGAGAGGGGATATGATTTCAATATACAAATACCATACTGGTGACCCCACAATAGGGATAAAACTTTTTTGCAGAAGAGAGTTTAATGAGTGGTTTAACACAAATCGTGGCCACTCATTAAAATGAGAAGAAAAGATGTTCAACCTTAAACTACGTAGACTTTTTTTTACTGTAAGAGCGGCAAGGATGTGGACTTCCCTTCCACAGGCGGTGGTCTCAATGGGGGGGCATTGATAGTTTAAAGAAACGATTGAATAAGCACCTGAACAACCAAAACATACCGGGATATACAATGTAATACTGACATATAATGACACACACATAGGTTGGACTTGATGGACTTGTGTCTTTTTTCAACCTCACCTACTATGTAACTATGTGAGAGTGAGAGTGATAACACCAAATTTAACACACCTGCTCCCCATTCATACCTGAGACTTTGTAACACTAACGAGTCACATGACACCGGGGAGGGAAAATGGCTAATTGGGCCCAATTTGGACCTTTTTACCTAGGGGTGTACACACTTTTATTTTTTTTTGAGGGGGCAGAAAATGTACACAGTTATACAAGCTGTACACTCATTACTTTACATTGTAGCAAAGTGTAATTTCTTCAGTGTTGCCACATGAAAAGATATAAAAAAATAAATATATATACTGTATATATACACATCTTCATAAACTGACGCATGCATAGATTGTTATACACTATATACAGTATATATATTTCCTGGAAGATATGCATGCTATAAGTGAAGTATCAAACCTATAGTTGTATCTCTATGTAGAAGAGAAAGCCAGTTAAAGTATACATCAGGCCACTAACAATGTGAGTAGGTCCAAATGGACACATGTACCTGATGCCACTCTATGAAGCAGAGCAACAGATGTCTCTTCTTTAAATGAAGCACCACTAAACAACTATTGGTAAATACATATTTATTCATAGACCACTTTATATATTACATCTTACTAGTTAACGATTAATGTCTTAAATGATTCTTACCTGCTTACAAATAATTGCCTCTGGACATTCTTTTGAAAGATCAGCTGTGGGAGGGTCACCAGTATCAATGAGATTCTCTGTGGGGACATTCTGGACTGGCTTCAGATAAGCAATTTCATTTTGCTTTGAGTCAAGAGTCACACACACATCATATGAGAATGGAAAAGGTAGACTTGTATCACTCATCTCTGAAGGACATCCGAGGGTAAACTGAGGGTATACATTGCTGTTATAAACTCCTAAATCAGATTGGGAGTTTGCTTTTCTGCATTTAAAAATAATTGTAGCCATCACTGTCACAATAAATAACATAGAAATCAGTGCTATAGCTATTACCAAGTAAAATGATAGATTTGATGAGGTCTGTGATGTATTGGGTTGTCTCCTTATCTCTGGCACAACTTGTTGAAAGTTTTCAGCCATAACTAAATTCAGCGTTACAGTAGTTGAAAGGGATGGGATACCATTGTCCTTTACTAGAATCACAATCTTTTGTCTAAAAGATTCCTTGTCTGGAAGATCTCGCCCTATTCTAATTTCACCTGTCTGCTGACCAATAGCAAATAGAGAAGGTTCAGAAACTTGTAACAAATGGTAGGAGAGCCAAGCATTGTGCCCAGAGTCAGCATCCACTGCTATCACTTTAGTTACTAGATAACCTTTCTCAGCAGTATGAGGAATAAATTCAAATAACCCTGATTCTTCAGTATCCACAGATGGGTAAAGAATTTTAGGACTGTTATCATTCCGGTCAATGATGCATACTCTTACTGTGACATTACTGCTTAGAGCAGGAGTTCCACTGTCTTTGGCCATCACTTGGAACTGAAATTCTCGTAACTGTTCATAATCAAAAGATCTCTGAGCATAAAGGACTCCAGTCATTGAATTTATGGACATGTACGAAGATACAGGAATTTCTTCTATGTTACTGTTCAGAATGTTGTAAGTGATTTTTCCATTTTCACCACGGTCATGATCTACAGCATGGACATTAAGTATTGAGGTTCCTGGTTGATTGTTTTCGGGAATATAGAAAATGTAGAGCCTTTTCTCAAAGAGAGGAGGATTGTCATTTACATCTGAAATAGCCAATGGAATAGTTTTATTGCTTGTCAAAGGAGGAGATCCATTATCCACACAATGTACTGTAATGTTATAAAAGGAATTTAATTCTCGATCCATGCTTGCAGAAGTTACAAGTTTATAATAACTGCTAGATGTTGGTATTAGTTGAAAGGATAGTGTGTTAGAGCTCTGGCAAGAAACCTCACCATTCATTCCAGAATCCAAATCCTGAACCTTGATTAATGCGATGACTGTATCTGGTGGTGAATCCTCTGGAATTGTTGAGGAGAGGGAAGTGACTGTAATTAAAGGGACATTATCATTGATATCAATTACTTGAATTGATATTTTGCAATGTGTGACATGCCCTCCTCCATCTTTAGCTTCTACAGTCATTTCATAACTTTCTGATGTTTCATAATCCAAAGTTCCAGATATTTTAATGTCACCGTTCAGAGGATCTATAGAAAAGATTTGCTGGGCTTTTTCGGAAATGTAGGTAAATGCATAGGTAATTTGGGAATTAGAGCCTTCATCGTTATCAGTTGCATTTAAACCAATCACTACAAAATCAAGAGGTACATTTTCATGTAATAGTATGTTATATTTGTCCTTGGAAAATACTGGATAATTATCGTTCACATCTTGAACTTCAATCTTAATTATTGCTGTACCAGATTTTGGAGGATGTCCTCCATCAAAAGCAGTCAAAATTAATTCATAGGAATTTTGTCTTTCTCTGTCAAGTGGCTTTTCAAGTATAATTTCTGGGTACATAATTCCATCATTAGTATGTTTCTCCCCAAGACTGAAGTACTCAGAACTTGTAAGTGTATAGGTTTGAACAGAATTGGTGCCTAGGTCTGGATCTTTTGCAATGCCTAGTGCAAAATGTACCCCAGGTGACGTAAGTTCACTTATTTCTATATCAAAATATTTCTTTGAAAATATAGGAGAATTATCATTCACATCCTGAATTTCAATAGTAACTGTATAAAAATTTAAAGGTTTTTCTATGACTGCTTCAAGGTTTAAAATACAGCTCGGTTTAGCCCCACATAATGCTTCTCTGTCAATGATTTCAGACACAAGTAAGTCACCGTTTTTCAAATCTACATTAAGATATTGTTTTTCTTGTTGAGCAATCACCTGGAACTTTCTCACTGTGAAATCCTTAACATTCAGCCCAAGATCTTTTGCAACATTCCCAACTACAGATCCTTTCCTTAGCTCCTCAGATATTGAGTATTGTAATTGTCCAGAAATAGTACAGATCAAAAAAGAAATTAAACAAAATACTTGCCAAGCCATAGCCCTCGGTGTTCTTCTGTATCCGGTATTATGATCCATTCTGTACAAGCACATACATAAGTTTGACCTTCTTTTATAAATTCAGAGAGGAAACTAAAACACCCAATTTTTTGGGGGAAATATTTAGAAAAAATTATAATAATATGAAGCTCGGTGCTAATAGTACTGCCGTGTTTCTTTCTAGTCTGTACCATGAGACTGTAGTAAAAATCATTTTCTTTAATCGTTAAGTAGGATAAAATGTTTTAACAGTCCAACAGTGACACTTAGAGTTCAGATTAAGGTATTGCAGATTTCAAGACATTCACAGCAACCTCAAGTATGTACTAGTTCAGATTATTTACACAAATTGTATGTTCTCTATGAATCACTGCCTGTTTGAACATATAATACATAAAATATATTTACGCTGTCAATAATAAATAATCTATTTCAGATTATTGTATGAACAGCACAACTAAAAATTAACTGAAAACTTAAAAAATGCTAACTAACATGTTAATCTAATTCTAATGTACTATGTCCTACACTGTTTAATTCTTATCATCAGTAATACTGTATATTATATTACAATGAAACATGTAGTAATTAAATCATGTACAATTATAACAATAGCATGCTGCACCGCACCATCTGAAAATTTGTATATATATATATATATATATATATATATATATATATATATATATATATATATATATATATATATATGGGGCACATAAGATACCACAGTCAAAACTGGGGGAGCACTAATCTTCACCACTAAATCATACCACTGAAAAAAAACACAGCATGTATAATTATGATTACAAATTACGAGAGCAATGCGGTGTGCAATGATACTTTTTTATTGTACTAACCTAACACTTAAAAGACAAGCTTAAAAGAGTTTTCCTTTCTTCCTCAGATATTGCTTCAGACCTGAGAAAGAAAAGGAAACCTCTCAAAAACATTTCTTTATAGTTAAAAGCAATTTCAGCAAAACCGTCATGTACCAATTTTACATAGTCAGCCACATTCTACCAACTTCAAAATGAAAATTAGCATTTTTTTTTAACTGCTTCCCGCCCACGCCATTGTAAACATAGGAGCCCTATTGTTCTGGGAGGACGACCATAATGGGACGTGCTCGGGTAGTGTGGACACAGTGGATTACTAATCAGTGTATCAGCCTGGTGCCGGTACCATGTGACTGCTATGACCATTTAAAGCAGATCGCGTGACCATTGTAAACATAGAATAGCTTCCTTTCACGCTATTCGCTGTATACAATTGTGTTGCTAGCTGTGATTGGTCACAGTGATCACATGGTACAGACAGGGCCAATCACAGCCCATTTGTACCATGTGATTAGCTGTGGCCAATCATGGCTAATCACAACAATACACAGTGCGTACACACCGTTTTACAGTAAAAATATTTGCTTATAGCAGTGAAATTCACTGCTATAATTAAGCATAGTATGTTAAAACAAAAACAAAAAATCCCCAGAGTGATACAGTGTTATTATGGTAATTTTACAAACTGTCATCAATCAGTGTCCCTGGTCACTGCTACACCAGTTATATAATGACACTGTACTGCACTGGTGACAGTATGTATAAAAACGCACCACCTCTTACTAAATACTTTGGACTGTCTACTACTTTCCAAAGAGGTCATTTGGGGGGTTTTGTCCCATCCTAGCATTTTTGGGTCTCAAGAAATGAGATAGGCCATCAGTACATTAGGATTGATACATTTTCAGAGATATATACCATAGATTGTGGACTAACTTTTCTACAGACTAAATATTATGCAATGATTTGGGTTATTTTCAAAATGTAGCAGAATACATTTTGACTTAAATTTATGAAGAAAGATTATTTATTTGCAAAATGGTATAAGAGAATCTTCGAAAAATGCTTTTTTATTCAAAATTGATTGCCTTTTTCCATTTATTTAGAAAAAGAATAAAAAAAAACAGTGGTGATTAAATACCACCAAAAGAAAGCTCTATTTGTGTGAAAAAAAATTATAAAAATGTTATATGGGTACAGCACGATTGAACGATTGTCATTCAAATTGCGACAGCGCTGAATGCTGAAAATTTTTATTTTAAGCCTGTGCTCAGCAAAGTCAGCTTCCACGTTCCACCCAGTACAGGATTCCTTTCCATGAAGCACATGACACAGAACACTTTACTATACAGCCTGCTCTACCCATTATATATTTTATAATGCTTCTCAATGGAACAACTACAAGTCCCAGCATGTCCCAGGCACAAAGCAACACCAGAGAGGCTATCTGGGCACTTGGGAACATGCAGTCCTATCCCAGTACCGTGCAATCTGTACAGGACTCTACACCTCAACCCTCTGCATACCTCCCCGCTCTTGCATGTAATCTACCCGGCCACTCACCTGGCTCCCTCCAGTACCAGAAAGTACAAGTATGGGTTCCTCGTCATTCATTAAATGGTTATTGCAGTTTTCTGGGTTTTCTTGATAGAAATATAAAGCAGTCACATGCTCCTCCTCATCTCCTCTACTATTCAATACCCTGGCTTTCATGAGGCCACACCGGAACACAGCACCCTCTGGTGGCCCCTACCAATGGCAGCACTGCTTATATCTGAGGTGAATGCTGTGTTGCACTCCTCATGGTCCACCCAGGTGGTGAAATGCAAGGGCACCCTCGCTGCGACCCTGGTAGTTCTGCTAGTGCCCGGCAGCCTAATTTAGTAGGGGGGGAAATGGGGCAAGAAATAACCCGGGGAGGGCAATTGCCCCCTGTAGCTTCACCACTGCACCACAGCTCCCAAAGGTAGCATGTATTCTAGCAGAAACCACAATAATATCATTCACTGCAGGCAAATCTTCCTGGTACATGTGCGTTTAATGTCACAAATGAATTCATTTTCAGCAAACCACTTTCCACAGCAAAACATTCTGAGGTTGATATACCAAGGCAAATAGATTGTTCAAGTTGCTAGTGCAGTTGCACTCTTACAGGAAAATTGCTCCAAAGTATAGTAAATGAAGTAAAGCTTCACAGAATGAAAAATGTAAAAAAAAAAAAAATTGCTTGCACATCGATGGATGATGGAAGTCAGCAGAGCTTCCCTCATTTAATAAGCTGTGGAGCAACTGCACTTGCAAAGTGCACAATCTATTTGCCTTTATAAAATTCAACCCCACTGTATGCTTTTGCCTTTTTAATCCCCAGCATTTTCAGACTCAGAACCCTTGTTGCTCAATTAGGAGCTATCATTTTTGAAAATGTTTCACACCAGAAAAGAGTTGCATTCAGGGATCTGCATGCGCACAAGCACTTTTAATCATTAAATGCTCAAGATATACAAAAGATATCAATTCCAAGATGTTTATATTGTGTTCATACACAATATATTATGGAATTTACATTGCAGTTGAAAGAAGGATTCTGGACACTTGTACCACCTCCTTGTACTTGCCTACCATTCTTAATGAACTTTCTAAACCAGAAATTTGGGTGGCAGAAAAACACTATTTAGACATATTTCAAAATTCTTGGCATTGTCTGATTCAGTGAATCTATGACAGGAATTTACTCTTATAAAACTGAACAAAATAATATTTCAAATAATTAAAAGTAAAGTGTGAGTAATTAAAGCAACTGCAATTTTCACAAGCCCATATTTTAATAGGTCTGAATTAAACAATTTATCCAATTCTACTCATTTCCCTGGTATCAATCAGTAAAGTAACTTAAGCATATACTGTATTTTCTATGTAAAAATTATACAATATTAAAAACTTTTGCAAATCTATACTTCATCAATATTTACTATAGACTAGACTTTAAACTCTGCAACCCTAAATAGTCATCAAATGTTGAGAGATATTTACTACAGAACATCATGCGCAACGAATTAGCCTAGACCCAAATGTCATAAATCATTGTAGCTTCGCATGTGTGCTATTACCATAGTACCATCTGCCTTTAGTGTATGTTTGCTAATAAGTTAGGTGCTACCTACAGGAAGCTGTGAGGAAACAAAGAAAGTCGGCAGCAACTTGACTGCTGATAAAAAAAAGTTCAAGCTTTATTCAATATATCCATTAAGACATAAAAGTACTCATCATATAAAAGAAGAGTCTTGTGACTTCTATCAGTGTGGAATTCAAGCTTGTAGTAAGAGTTTTCATACTGCTCTCACTGCCCTAAAATGCTGCAGGACCTCTGACCCTCTGTCTGGACAGTGCTGATTAGCCCAGTGCTGATCACATGCACTCTCCCAAGAAAAAAAAAACTCTCCAGTAATACACACCAAACTGAACATGTATAGCTTGTCCCCTTTCCTCAATAATATCCGGAAATGAGTTGGAGACACTGGAAGAATGTGAAGATCAGAGGAGACATGATAAAAGAGCCTTTTTACACAATGCAGAGGATTAACCCTTTAGGTTCCACAGTGGGTATAACAAGCATACCTTTCTGCATATACAGACTGATTTTACTGTTGTGGGTTTAGTGACACTTTAAAGTCTTTTTTTTTTGGTTTAAAAAAGCAAACATGTTATACTTACAGTGCCTTCAAAAAGTATTAATACCCCATTTTGTCATATTACAACCAAAAATGTAAATGTATTTTGTTGGTATTTTATTTGATAGACTAACACAAACTGGCACATAATTGTCAAGTGGAAGGAAAATGATATATGGTTTTCCACATTTTTTTACAAATAAATATGTGAAAAGTGTGGGGTGCATTTGTATTCAGCCCCCTAAGTCAATACTTTGTAGAGCCACCTTTTGCTGCAGTTACAGCTGCAAGTCTTTTTAGGGTGTCTCTACCAGCTTTGCACATCTAGAGAGTGACATTTTTGCCCAATCTTCTTTGCAAAATAGCTCAAGCTCTGTCGGATTGGATGGAGAGCATCTGTGAACAGCAATTTTCAAGTCTTGCCACCGATTCTCAATTGCTTTGATCAAAACCATTCCATTGTAACTCTGACTGTATGTTTAGGGTCGCTGTCCTGCTGGAAGGTGAACCTCCACCCCAGTCCCAAGTCTTTTGCAGACTCTAACAGGTTTTATTTTAAGAATGCCCTGCATTTGGCTCCATCCATCTTCCAATCAACTCTGACCAGCTTCCCTGTCCCTGCTGAAGAAAAGCGTCCCCACAATACGATGCTGCTACCACCATGCTTCACATTGGGAATGGTGTGTTCAGGATGATGTGCAGTATTAATTTTCCGCCACAAATAGGGGTTTATTTACTAAAGGAAAATCCACTTTGCATTGCAAGTGCACTTAAAGTGCACTTGTTAGTAAAGTCGCTGTAGATCCGAGGGGGTCATGCAAGGAATATAAAAAACAGCATTTTAGCTTGCACATGATTGGCTGATAAAATCAGCAGAGCTTCCACTCATTTCAGATCTACCCCTTAGATTTAGAGCGACTGCACTTCCAAGTGCACTTTCAAGTGCACTTGCAGTGCAAAGTGGATTTGCCTTTTGTAAATAACCCCCATAGTGTTTTGCCCTTAGGCCAAAAAAATTTATTTTGGCCTCAGCTGATCAGAGCACCTTCTTTCACATGTTTGCTGTGTCCCCCACATGACTTTTTGCAAACTGAAAATGGGACTTCTTATGGCTTTCATTCAACGATGGCTTTCTTCTTGCCACTCTTCCATAAAGGCTATATTTGTGACGTGCATGACTAATAGTTGTCCTGTGGACAGATTCTCCACCTGAGCTGTGGCTCTCTGCAGCTCCTCCAGAGTTACCATGGGTCTCTTGGCTGCTTCTCTAATTAATGCTCTCCTTGCCCGGCCTGTCAGTTTAGGTGGACAGTCATGTCTTGGTAGGTGTGCAGTTGTGCCATACTCTTTCCCTTTTTGTGATGATGGATTGAACAGTGCTACATGAGATGTTCAAAGGTTGGGATTTTTCTTATAACCAAACCCTACTTTTTTCTACAACTTTATCCCTGACCTGTCTGGTGTGTTCCTTGGCCTTCATTATGCTGTTTGGTCACTAAAGTTCTCTAACAAACCACTGAAGGCTTCACAGAACAGCTGCATTTATACTGAGGTTAAATAGCACACAGGTGGACTCTATTTACTAATTAGGTGACTTATGTAGGCAGTTGGCCCCAATAGATTTTAGTTAGGGGTATCAGATTAAAGGGGGATGAATACAAATGCATGCCACACTTTTCAAATATGTATTTGTAAAAAAAATGGAATGCCATTTATCATTTTCCTTCCACGTCACAATTATGTGCCACTTTGTGTTAGTCTATCAAACAAAATCCCAATAAAATAAATTTACGTCTTTGGTTGTATCATGGCAAAATGTGGAAAATTTCAAGGGGTATGAATAATTTTTTCAAGGCACTGTACCTGCTCTGTAATGGTTTTGCACAGAGCAGCCCTGAAACCTGACAGATCACACAAGCAAAGCTGGTGTGGTGATCTCCCATGCTGTTACTGAATTCTGACAGCGGGGAGGCTGTACGCCCACCCCACCCCCCCTTCACACCACAAATTCACAGAGGCTGCAAATGCTGTACAGCTGTACACACTGGTACCTGCTTAACTGGCTGGTTTTTGTCCAGTGTGTACCCAGCTTAAATTTACAGTTACTCACTATGACTATGCCTTTGTTTCCTGCCACATTCCCCTAATGTGCTACATAGGAGACAGGTACTAAAATAAAAAAAAAAACAATACTACCAGGGACAACATGCTGATCAGCGCTAATAGTATGTCCGTGCCAAAGTCTGCAGACTGAAATAAAAATTATGTAATGTTATATCAAATAATGTTAAGAGTAAATCAAATTATGTTAAGGATATATCAAATGATATTGAGGATTGTAATTATTATTGAGAAAAACCCCTAGTTTTCAAAAACTAAATTTAATGTCAGCTATAAACTACAGTATATAAAATATCAGTTTAGCAGAGCAAATATAAGGTATATTATTTATATGATAATACTCATTGTTTATTATTGATATTAGCACTACAATTTAATTTAGATTTCAGCCTTCAATGTGTGTCCCCTGACCAGAAAGCCTGATATAAAGTAGAACAAATAGCTTGAAATTCTCCTAATCAGTCCTTACCTTGGATTACAGTTATTAAACAATTTTATTTTATCCCATGCATTTCTTAATAAGTTTAACTATATACCGTATATACTCGAGTATAAGCCGAGATTTTCAGCCTCTTTTTTGAGGCTGAAAGTGCCCCCCTCGGCTTATACTCGAGTCACCGCTGTCTGACTGCCCGAACAGCGTGTCGAGCAGACAGACAGCGGCCATTCTACCTTTCAAAAGCCGCGCCTCTGCCTCCGCCTCCGCCTGTGATAGGCGGAACACTCAATTTCCCAGCAGTCAGTGTTCCGCCTATCACGGACATCGGCTCATCCTCGGATGAGCCGATGTCCGTGATAGGCGGAACACTGACTGCTGGGAAATTGAGTGTTCCGCCTATCACAGGCGGAGGCGGAGGCGCGGCTTTTGAACAGGGGAATGGCCGCCAGGGCGCCGACGAAGAGCGGCGATCCTGGCATGGGACGACACGGAGGCTCGGGACGGGACGACACGGAGGCTCGGGACGGGACGACACGGAGGCTCGGGACGGGACGACACGGAGGCTCGGGACGGGACGACACGGAGGCTCGGGACGGGACCGGACGGACACAGGTAGGCTGGACACACAAGGCTGCACGGACACACACACACACACACACACACACACACACACACACACACACACACACACACACACACACGGATGGATGGACACACACACAGGGAGGGATGGATGGATGGACACACACACACACACAGGGATGGATGGATGGATGGACACACACACACACACACACACAGGGATGGATGGATGGATGGACGCACACACACACAGGGATGGATGGATGGACACACACACAGGGATGGATGGATGGACACACACACAGGGATGGATGGATGGACACACACACAGGGATGGACGGACACACAGGGATGGACGGACACAGAGGGATGGACGGACACACACAGGGATGGACAGGCATATCTCACCCTCGGCTTATACACGAGTCAATAGGTTTCCCAGTTTTTTGGGGGTAAATTGGGGGCCTCGGCTTATACTCGGGTCGGCCTATACTCGAGTATATACGGTAATTGTATTATGCATATTCTAACTCTCATTTCTCAACGCTTTTCATAACACCTGTTATTTATATGACAATTAAGATGGACATCATTCACTACTAAATAGGGTCCTAAATGGGCTAGGGATCTATGGGAGCTCATAAAGACACTGAGATATATATAGGGGTTGGAATAAAACGGACGTTATGTAACATTCTTTTGCTTCCGCTGTGTGTTGAGATACCTAGCTTACAGGTGAGAAGACTCACTTTCGTCATTCACTGCGTTCTCTGCTAGTAATACAGAGTCATGTCAGAGCTTACTGTGTTTCAAAGAGGGAAAATTGTTGGTGCCCGCTTAGCTGGTGCCTCTGTGACTGAAGTTGCTAATTTATTTGTGGTGTTGTGAGGAACAGTATCAAAGATTATTACGGCATATACAGTTTTACGGAAAACGTTGTCTGATAAGTATAAGAACGGTCGACATGACCAACTGACCAAAAGAGACATAAGGACATTTTGCGAGATTGTGACTTTGCTTGGTACTGACTTCCACACATGATATTTTAAGTGGCAGATGAGTGGCTTAAGAGAGGCTTATCAAAACAGCAGTTGCATCCTTATGTACAATAGCCAGTTAGTTAAAGCAAATGACAAGCCACAGGCAATGTGGGGATTTGCAAATGGACACAGAGTACCCAATGCCACAGATGTTTCTTTTCTAAACAAAGCACCAATGGACAACTACAGCTAAGTTACTCATTGGACAGTTTATATTTTGTAAATGTCTTAAATAATTCTTACCTGTTTAAAACTAGTTGCATCTGCACATTCTTTTGAAATATCAGCTGTGAGAGGGTCTCCAGTATCAATGAGATTCTCTGTAGGGACATTCTGGACTGGCTTCAGATAAGCAATTTCATTCTGCTTTGAGTCAAGAGTCACACACACATCATAGGAGAATGGAAAAGGTAAACTTGTATCACTCATCTCTGAAGGACATCCAAGGGTGAACTGAGGGTATACATTTCTGTTATATACTCCCAAATTAGTTTGGGAGTTTGCTTTCCTGCATTTAAAAATAATTGTAGCCATCACAGAAACAATAAATAACATAGAAATCACAGCTATAGCTATTACCAGATAAAATGATAGATTTGATGAGGTCTGTGATGTATTGGGTTGTCTTCTTATCTCTGGCACAACTTGCTGAAAGTTTTCAGCCATAACCAAATTCAGCGTTACAGTAGATGAAAGGGATGGGATACCATTGTCCTTTACCAGGATCACAATCTTTTGTCTAAAAGATTCTTTGTCTGGAAGGTCTCGCCCTATCCTGATTTCACCTGTCTGCTGACCAATAGCAAATAGAGAAGGTTCAGAAACTTGTAACAAATGGTAGGAGAGCCAAGCATTGTGCCCAGAGTCAGCATCCACTGCTATCACTTTAGTTACTAGATAACCTTTCTCAGCAGTATGAGGAATAAATTCGAATAACCCTGATTCTTCAGTATCCACAGATGGGTAAAGAATTTTAGGACTGTTATCATTCCGGTCAATGATGCATACTCTTACAGTGACATTACTGCTTAGAGCAGGAGTTCCACTGTCTTTGGCCATCACTTGGAACTGAAATTCTCGTAACTGTTCATAGTCAAAAGATCTCTGAGCATAAAGGATTCCAGTCATTGAATTTATGGACATGTACGAAGATACAGGAATTTCTTCTATGTTACTGTTCAGAATGTTGTAAGTGATTTTTCCATTTTCACCACGGTCATGATCTACAGCACGGACATTGAGTATTGAGGTGCCTGGTTGATTGTTTTCCGGAATATAGAAAATGTAGTGTATTTTCTCAAAAACAGGGGGATTGTCATTTACATCTGAAATAGCCAACTGAATAGTTTTATTGCTTGTCAAAGGAGGAGATCCATTATCCACACACTGGACTGTAATGTTATAAAAGGCATTTAATTCTCGATCCATGCTTGCTGCAGTTACAAGTTTATAATAACTGCTAGATGTTGGTAATAATTGAAAGGAGAGTGTGTTAGAGCTCTGGCAAGAAACCTCACCATTCATTCCAGAATCCAAATCCTGAACCTTGATTAATGCTATGACTGTACCTGGGGATGAATCCTCTGGCACTGTTGAAGAGAGGGACGTGACTGTTATTTCTGGGACATTATCATTTATATCAATCACTTGAATTGATATTTTGCAGTGTGTGACATGTCCACCTCCATCTTTAGCTTCCACCGTCATTTCATAGCTGTCTGATGTTTCAAAGTCCAAATTTCCAGATATTTTAATAACCCCATTTAGATCCATAGCAAAGATTTGCTGAGCATTTTCAGAAATTTGGCTAAACGTATAGGTAATTTGGGAATTAGAGCCTTCATCTTTGTCAGTTGCATTTAAACTAATCACTATAAAATCAAGAGGTACATTTTCATGTAACCTTATATGATATTTGTCCTGGGAAAATACTGGATAATTATCATTCACATCTTGAACATCAATCTTTATTATCACTGTACCAGATTTTGGAGGAAGTCCCCCATCAAAAGCAGTCAAAATTAATTCATAGGAATTTTGTCTTTCTCTGTCAAGTGGCTTTTCAAGTATGATTTCTGGGTACATAATTCCATCATTAGTATGTTTCTCCTCAAGACGAAAGTACTCAGAACTTGTAAGTGTATAGGTTTGAACAGAATTGGTGCCTAGGTCTGGATCTTTTGCAATGCCTAGTGCAAAATGTACCCCAGGTGACGTAAGTTCACTTACTTCTATAGCAAAAGATTTCTTTGAAAATATAGGAGAATTATCATTCACATCCTGAATTTCAATCGTAATTGTATAGAAATTCAAGGGTTTTTCTATGACTGCTTCAAAATTCAAAATACAGCTCTGTTTAGCCCCACATAATGCTTCTCTGTCAATGATTTCAGACACAAATAAATCACCATTCTCCAAATTCACATTAATATATTGTTTCTTTTGTTGAGCAATCACTTGGAATTTTCTCATTGCAAGTTCCTTTACACTCACTCCGAGATCCTTTGCAACATTCCCAACTACAGATCCTTTCTTTAGTTCCTCTGGTATTGAGTATTGTAATTGTCCATAAATACCACTGATCATAAAAGAAATTACACTAAATACTTGCCATCCCATAGCTCTCTGTGTTCTTCTGTATCCAGTATTATGATCCATTCTGCACAGGCAAATACATCAGTCCATCTTCTTTTTATAAATTAAGTAAAACTGAAACATCCAATATGTTTTGTGGAAATATTTAGAAAAATTCTAATGCCAACAAAAACAGTGGGAATAATGCTGCAGTGTTTCCTTCTAACCTGTACTGTGAGACTGTAGTACAATTCATTTGGTTTTATCATTCAGGCAGGATAAAATATTTTGCAGTCCTACAGTGGCACTTAGAGTTCAAAATAGGGTATTGCAGGTTTGAAGACACCACAGCAATATCAAATATGTACTAGTTCTAATAATGTATAAGAATAATGTATAAGAATTTCATGTTTTCCATGAAGCATTGATGGTTTGAAAACATAATAAATTAGCATACTTGTAACAAATAATAAATTACAATATATTTTAAATGATTTCATAAACAGCACTAGTTTCAAATGAAAACCTTAAAAATTATGGTTAACGTTATTCAACTAATCAACAATAAAATGTTTCCTATTGTTTATTTTAGTTTACAATTTTGACAAGGTCAGTTATGTATCATGTATAATGATTAAAAATGTTTACAACCACAGACCTAACTATATTTACACAATAACAGAATATGCTGCCCTACACTAACTGCACAGTGGGAAGCAAGTTTGTGTGTATTGTCTTAAGTCGCATAGAGGCATAAAACGAATTCTTAAAATTTCCCCCCTTTGTAATTACTACAGCTGTAATATATTGTTATTATTATAACATGTGTTAATTGTTTTAACCTGTGTGGCTCTTAAAGGCAGCCAAAATATATGAAATACAATATGATCTTTTCAAGATTTTTTATTTATCGTTAAAATGTTTATTTCCTGTTTATGAAGAAACATATTTTATAGTGTATGAGCAATACAACATCTTATTAATTATATGATGATATCAAGGTTGATTTACTAAATGAAATGGGCCATTCCTTTTGCAAGGAAATTTTACCTTAGCTTAGTAAATGAGGTGAAGCTCTGTTGACTTCCATCATCTTATCATGTGCTAGCAAAAATAGTGTTGTTGTTTTTTGTTATTATTTATTTACTTCACCACACTCACTAAGGGCAAATTCCTATGCAAAGTAAGCTGTCTGAAGGGAAGAGAGGCACTGAATACCACTAGCTCAACAGTCCTGGGCATCATTTACATGTCAGGAAAGGCTTGCCAGAAGAGGAGATGGTTCCTGCAGGCTAACTTCTGTTCCCCGAACTTGTCTTAGAAAAGGTGCGTTCATTAACGTTGCCACATCATCCCTTTAATCCAGGACACACATGAATTACACAGGTTCTGAGGCAGATTTAATGCATATAAGGCACTAAGTGAGTTTAATTACCACCTTAATCAGTCACAAAACCTGTGTGTCCTGGATTAAAGGGATGATGTGGCAATCCTAGCGTTCGTGCATTCGCATATGCGCAGGTGCAAACGTGCACAAGTATGTGCCACAGTGTGATTAGCTCTGTGCATGCATGCATTAATGTGCGCAGCACATCCTGTGACAGATGAGGGTGCCAAATGGGCTATTTAAACTGGGTCAGTACCCAGGATTAGTGTTGTCTTGTCTACAGCATTCGTGTGATTGTCCTGTTCCCTCTTTATCTGCCTCGGATTCCAGTTACCTACCCGGCTTGCTCTGACTACTCCTGTTCTCCACCTGGGCCCACTGCGGCTTGTACCTTGACCATTCTCCAGTCTCTGCATCTGTACCTGGTCTGATCGCACTGTGTATGACCTGACTTGTCTGACTCTGTTTATGTTCCAGTCCATACAGATCTATCTAGCTGCAAGCATTTATCCATTTGCAATTGGGACCTGCTCTTCCACTGACTATATCCAAGTACCAGCTTGTTCCAGTCCCTGGGACATCTGCTGTCATCTGGCATACCACTCAAATGGAAGCCCAGCAGCTAGTATGACTATGGGCACTTGTGTGACTCTGCACTCCTGCATGTTTGCTCAGTCAGGGGCCCAGAGTCAGAGGTGTGAAGGAGTCCTTCCTCTGCATATCAGGCTTTTCCTATCAGGTAAATGACAGCCTATATGCTTTTAGTAAATCAACCCTATGTTAAATATATTTTTATAATTCACTATGCACAGCAGAACATAAGTGTTTGCTTTCTTAAAACCAGTATGTTCAGACACAGTACTATACTGTTGCTCAGTTATTCGATTTTGGAGAATGTTGCATTTCAGTTTAAAGTTGCCTGAAAAACAATGTCCACAATAACTTGCTTTTAATAAGTACTCAAGGTACAGAAAACAGCATTTTCAAGTTGATATTGTGTTTATATATTGCAATCACATTGCAGTTAAATTTGGGGGTTCTAAACACCTGTACCTCATTTCCATTTGCACTTGCTTACTTTTCTTGATTTTGTTTAAAATATTATACAGAAATATGCATATTAAAAAGTTCTCAGCATTCTTTGACAGGAATTCCCAATTATTAAACTGAACAAAAGGAGATATTTAGCCCTTATGAGTCAGATATAATCAATGAATGTAACTGCATCTAGTTTCTGGTATTGCAAAATGTACTAGATTTAGACTTGATAATTTATCCAACTATAATTATAATTAATAGTTGGTTCTTATTTGTAAAGTTATACTTACAACTTTACAAGCAAGTTCTTAGTTCTATTTGAAATACATTTATAACACTAAACTTTTGCAGGCTAAAACTTAGGAAACTATAATACAGACTAAACATTAAAATGAGTATCCACGTGCAAATGCACATGGATGCAATCATGTAGCAATCAATCAATCAAGCAATCATGGTAGCAATCAAATGGTTGCAGATAAATACTACAGAACAGGAATAGGACAGCCTATTTGGGATTTTTAAGGTACTACAAAAATCTAAATATTCAAATATTACAGATATAAAAATTGGTAAAGCTCCAAATGTGTGCTACTGCCACAATATCAACTAGTTTTACTTGTTTGTTAAAGCAGAAAAAAAACTATAATTGTAACTGTTTCACAAAACAGTTACATCCAATGCATGCTGTGAATGATAACTGTCACAGTTGCTTGTGCTATAAACCAGACTGTCAAGCCATCAAATGACTGATGTGATAATGGATCACATGTGCATCACCATGGCAACTACAGATCGAACAGAGGTTAAGAGGGCAGATTACTTGGCTGTAAAGGAGACGATGGTTAAATTCCACTTTAAAGTGGAACTAAACTCTCTCAATCAACATTAACTATTATAATCCTTATGCTGTTAGCATTAGTAGATAGAAAGGTATATTATATTTATGTGTTTTCATTTATTTTTATTTTTTTTACATTCCTTCAATTACAGTGGTGTGAAAAACTGTTTGCCCCCTTCCTCATTTCCTGTTCCTTTGCATGTTTGTCACACTTAAGTGTTTCGGAACATCAAACCAATTTAAACAATAGTCAAGGATAACACAAGTAAACACAAAATGCAATTTGTAAATGGAGGTGTTTATTATTAAAGGTGAAAAAAAATCCAAACCATCATGGCCCTGTGTGAAAAAGTGATTGCCCCCCTTTGTTAAAACATACTATAACTGTGGTTGTCCACACCTGAGTTCAATTTCTCTAGCCACACCCAGGCCTGATTATTGCCACACCTGTTCACAATCAAGGCATCACTTAAATAGGAGCTGCTTGACACAGTAAGGTCCACCAGAAGATCCTTAAAAGCTACACATCATGCCGAGACCCAAAGAAATTCAGGAACAATTGAGAAAGAAAGTAATTGAGATCTATCAGTCTGGAAAGGGTTATAAAGCCATTTCCAAAGCTTTGGGAATCCAGCGAACCACAGTGAGAGCCATTATCCACAAATGGCGAAGACATGGAACAGTGGTGAACCTTCCCAGGAGTGGCCGGCCGCCCAAAATTACCCCAAGAGCGCAGCGACGACTCATCCAAGAGGTCACAAAAGACCCCACAACAACGTCCAAGGAACTGCAGGCCTCATTCGCCTCAGTTAAGGTCAGCGTTAATGCCTCCACCATCAGGAAAAGACGGCAAAAATGGCCTGCATGGCAGAATTCCAAGGAGAAAACCACTGCTGAGCAAAAAGAACATCAAAGCTCGTCTCAATTTCTCCACAACACATCTTGATGATCCCCAAGACTTTTGGGACAACATTCTGTGGACCGATGAGACAAAAGTGGAACTCTTTGGAAGGTGTGTGTCCAAGTATATCTGGCGTAGAAGGAACACTGCATTTCATAAAAAGAACATTATACCAACAGTAAAATATGGTGGTGGTAGTGTGATGGTCTGGGGCTGTTTTGCTGCTTCAGGACCTGGAAGACTTGCCGTGATAAAAGGAACTATGAATTCTGCTGTCTACCAAGAGATCCTGAAGGAGAATGTCCGACCATCTGTTCGTGTACTCAAGCTGAAACGAACTTGGGTTCTGCAGCAGGACAATGATCCTAAACACACCAGCAAGTCCACCACCGAATGGCTGAAGAAAAACAAAATGAAGACTTTGGAGTGGCCTAGCCAAAGTCCTGACCTGAATCCTATTGAGATGTTGTGGTATGACCTTAAAAAGGCCGTTCATGCTCGAAAACCCTCTAATGTAACTGAATTAGGACAATTCTGCAAACATGAGTGGGCCAAAATTCCTCCAGGACGCTGTAAAAGCCTCATTGCACGTTATCGCAAATGCTTGGTTGCAGTTGTTGCTGCTAAGGGTGGCCCAACCAGTTATTAGGTTTAGGGGGCAATCACTTTTTCACACAGGGCCATGATGGTTTGGATTTTTTTTCACCTTTAATAATAAACACCTTCATTTACAAATTGCATTTTGTGTTTACTTGTGTTGTCCTTGACTATTGTTTAAATTGGTTTGATGTTCCGAAACACTTAAGTGTGACAAACATGCAAAGGAACAGGAAATGAGGAAGGGGGCAAACACTTTTTCACACCACTGTACTTCCTGCTTTCTGGCCTAGGTCATAATGTTGTCTTGCAACCCATAAGTCTTTGTGGACTTTTCTATTCTCTCATCTGGAGGAGGGGAGGAGGGGCTTTCTCAAATAAGCACGCCTTCCTGCCTGCATGCTTGGGCTAAGGGCAGATGATACGTGAATCATCTGCATTTCTCAAATGGTAGTGGTTAGAAATGTTAGGGAGGTGTTTTCCAAAGTGATTTTTAACAAAAAAAGTATGGAGGCTGGATGGAGGAGTTTGCTTTAATGTGTAAACATTTATGAAATAGCATATTCAGTTTTCTCAGATGCAGTGTAGTTCTGCTTTAATGACTGGTGTCTTCTACCGAATGTTGTGCCTTAAATTGCTGATACTCATTTTACTTGTTTCCAGCAACTTTTCCCCCAATTTGCCAGCACTAACAGATTAATTCTATGCCGAAGCCTTTAGATTTAAAAATATTGAAGAAGGCTTTTAAAAATACATTACAATGTTGAAAATGATATTACATTTTAGTGTTTAGATTTACATATACTTTAAAACTGCAGCAGTATAAGTGGAGGTTGCACAGGTAGTAGGTTTGCCCTTCTGGTCAAATCTAAATCACTATTTAGTGACCAATAAGGAAGCTTATGAGTAAATTTGCAACTGTAATTTCATGTAATTAAAGCAAAACATTAAAAAAAAAGTGTTTATAGCATCAAATATAACATTTTTGAGCTTGATTTTATGAACAGTTCTTAAAGTGTTACTAAACCCAGTAATATGAAAATAGTTCATCCTCCCCCCACACAGTTTAAAAATCTTCTTTTTACATTAAAATACTGCCACTATATAACTTTTTGGATGATGTACATGATAAACTGCACAGTTTCTTCAGTGATGAGAGTTCAGGTAGGAGGAGATTTCCACTGTAGCCTGTATACATGCCCACATGTGTGATCTCAATATCATGTGACCAGGCTAGCTCTTAGAACAAGAAGCTGTTGAAAGACACAACTGAGGATGTGCAGGCCAGCTACCCTGCCTTTGTTCGCTGTCCTTCCCCAGATAGACAGTGCAGGAGGGGGTAGAATCTATACATACAGGAATAAACAGCCTTATTACACAATGCAGAGGATTAACCCCATTAACTTCCACAGTGAGGATAACAAGCCTGCTATGCTGCATATACAGTCTTATTTTACTGTTGTGGGTTTAGTAACACTTTAGCCTTAAAATGGAATAAAACATCTGCTGTATATTTTAATAGACAGTGTAGTACTATACATCTAAGGATATAAATAATTCTAAAAACTATTAGTAAGTACTCTAACTTTTACCAATGCAAATGCAACTGCCTCTCGGGGGATCACAAAGGAATTTATTCCCCTACTGTAGCAAATTGGATCATGGTTTGCTGGGATTTTTCACCTTCCTCTGGATCAACTGTGGGTATAGGATTGTGCATAAGGGATTGTATGATTTATTTAATTTTTTTACTGGTTGAACTAGAAGGACTTGTGTTTTTTTTCAACCTGACTAACTAATTATGTAACCTTGTGTAAAAGTGAGTACTCCTGCGCTAAAATGGATTTGTGAGTAACAAAGAAACAGGTGCTGCATACACCGTATGGACCAAACTCACGTCCAAATTGTGTACACTATAAAAGGGAGAGGGGGTGGTGTTGCGCTCCTATTTGGTATGTTGGATACAATTATAATAAAATAGTGCAATTGGCTACATATCGCAATGATAGATAAAGTGCAAGACAAATTTCATTCATAAATAAATATATATAAAAACCTAAATTAATTATGCCACTTGTGCGAAAATAAATAAAACAATTATTGGGTGATATAAAAAAAAAATCCACATTAAAAGGTGCAACTGTAGGTGATTATATCACTGTGCAAAATATATACGTGAATGATTCATATAGTGACTGGTATAGAAAAATATATAAAATTGACAATAAATTTAAACTAACAAAAAATAGTGGTTTCAGATCTTCTAGCTAAACAAATAGCCAGTGCGGTATGGACTTTTTTTATTATTTTTTTAAAAAATAGTCCAATGTGCAATATAGGTGCAGACGTGCAAAGTGTTGCGCTGAAACGCTGTGTACCTCCTTTATATCTTTTTAATGCACACTGAGAACTACACCATTTGAAGCACCCAGTGGAAAGAGAGGAAAACAAGGATTACCCTTACCCCCTTCCCCTACCTCCCCTGTCTGCACTTAAGAGTGAGAACGGACATCCAGGAAAGGACCAAGTTGAAGGGAACCTTACCCCCCTCCTTTATCTGCTATATGCTGTCTGCCTTACAGCAGTAAGGTAACCATTCAATTTTACCACGGGTGTCAGTGACGCTGAAGATTTTCTTGTGTATTTGCACTTAAAGGCACAGTGTCACCTATAAGTTAAAGACAGCGATACACAGCGTTTCAGCGCAACACTTTGCACGTCTGCACCTATATTGCACATTGGACTATTTTTTAAAAAAATAATAAAAAAAAGTCCATACCGCACTGGCTATTTGTTTAGCTAGAAGATCTGAAACCACTATTTTTTGTTAGTTTAAATTTATTGTCAATTTTATTTCATATATTTTTCTATACCAGTCACTATATGAATCATTCACGTATATATTTTGCACAGTGATATAATCACCTACAGTTGCACCTTTTAATGTGGATTTATTTTTATTTTTATATCACCCAATAATTGTTTTATTTATTTTCGCACAAGTGGCATAATTAATTTAGGTTTTTATATATATTTATTTATGAATGAAATTTGTCTTGCACTTTATCTATCATTGCGATATGTAGCCAATTGCACTATTTTGTTATAATTGTATCCAACATACCAAATAGGAGCGCAACACCACCCCCTCTCCCTAATTATGTAACCTTAACACTGACCCAGATCAAACCTTGATTTAGATATTTTTCTTTATTGCTATTTTATTTTTATTTTACACATTTTTGCTTGCAAGGAGAGAAAGATACAATTTATTTTTCTTGTATGTTGTATATGCAGGAGGGCTGCACAGTGACTGATCACTGTGATAGCCAATCAGAGGCTATCACAGCAATCAGGTGACTAGGACCTGCGAGCCTCGGGTTCTGATTGTTGGTGAGAGCCCGATCTCTTTGCTGGGAGTATGCCATGTGGTGCACTTCCATAACAATGAGGAATAGACATATATCCTTAGGATAAAGTCCCACTCCATAAGGCCGCATATATGTGTGCAGGTGGTGTCAAGGGGTTAAAGGAACCTGACACATTTCCTTTATTTACTTATTTACTTTATTATTTTTAATTAAACCTACAAGATGTTGGCAGTCCTAAATGTTAGTGCTTACAGGCATATTATTATTTTATTTCCAGTCTTGTTATATGAAGTATGTTATGTTTCATCCCACTTCATGTTCGTTTACCACATGTACCTTATAGTCTCATCTGGTATTTCAAAAACCTTTATAAATAAAACAGTTTATAAAAAAACAAACTCGACAAGTAAAAAAAAAATTTAAAAAAATTGTGTTTCCATTTATCGATTTATTAATCATTAGTGTACCCTGATCAAAGTAAAGACAAATTAAATTTTTTAGTTTTGTTGTGTTTTTTGTGTATGGATTCAGTAAAATAAAATAAACTAATTGTTGCCAGAAATATCACCAAAAAAAGGCTTGTTTTTTTCTGAAAATGATGCATGTTATCTGCTGTTCTTCTAAGTAATAAAGAGGCCCATAGCAGAAATGTAAAATTTGCTCTGGTCTATAAGGGATGTACTCGAAAGTGGTTAAAGCTTTAGTTTATAATGCCGTGCACACACAACCGTACTTTCCAGCAGACTAGGTCTGACGGGTTCAGTCCGTTGAACAATCCGATTGTGTGTGGGCTAGTCCAACAGACCAAATAGGACACAAGGGCAGCTATTGGCTACTGGCTATTTAACTTCCTTGTTTAGTCCCGTCTTACGTCATCACATTCAAAATGAAGTCTGTTCATTCAGAAAGTCCGTCGGACCTCCACCGAAAGTCCATCTGAAAGACCTAGTCCCTCGAAAAGTCCGGTCGTGTGTATGCGGCATTAGTGTTTAAGATATTTTAATTATGTATGTTTTTGAATGTTTCTGGGAGCAGATCATTTTGTTTTACAATATGTTTTTGAGTATTTCAAAGAATCCAAGAAAATACAAAGTAAGCCTTCTGAATAGCATAAACTATTAATTTAGCATTTCTACAAATGCCATGTCGCTTCTTCATAATCATGGAAAATAAATATTTTCCTCGGATAGAAAAAACAATATTTTCGTTTTGCCTGTGTCTGTTTGCTGAATTACATAGGAAGGAAGGAAGTTGAGGGTAATTTCAATATGCCTTGCTTCCATTTCTTGCATACATGCTTAAGAAATAATTTTAGCCCTGAAGGTTGCATAAAACCCCCAAAATATGATATATTTTCTGAAAGAAGACACTCTAGAGAATAAAATAGTGGCAGATCCATTTTTTTATGTCACACAATGTTACTGCAAAATGTCAGTAAAAAATACACTAAAGTTAATTTTAGGGCACACAAACACAATAAAAAATTCAATTTGTTGGGAGAATATAAAAGTTGATGATGCACCAAGTAAATAGATAACCAGCACGTCAAACCTTGCACCCGTGAAATGACAACAAACCTCAGTAACCTATATTTTCCATAGGTGAAAAGGCTTTAAAGCAGAGTTCCACCCATTTTTTATCTTTGGTTGTGCTGCATGCCCTTAGCTCATAGTTTTCACAATGGGCAATTTTTTTTTGATGCTAAATACCTTTTCTTTGTATTTCTACATTACTTCCTCCTTTAGATCGCCTAGTCAAAAGGCGATTCACAAGGGTTCCTGGGATAGCGGCGTCATGTATCCCATGACTTGCGAATCGCCTACTGCCGAAATCTCACGTATGCAGGGAGAGAGAGTAGCTGTCAGAATTCATCGGTGATGTCGGTGGTGGGCGGGACCAAGTAGCTATCGAACACCAGCCAATTATTGGGCTTCTTAAGAAAGGGGGCGGAGCTTTATACATGTAGCGGCCCACCCTCACCCCATCCTATTGGCTGGTGTTCGATAGCTGCTTGGTCCTGTAATATAGTGCAATACTGTTTATTAAAACAAATGATAAAAATTTTCCACAAATTGCACTCACATTTGGAAGCACAAATAGAGGCATGTAGTAATCATGTTCTCCTCACCTGGATGGCCCCTGTAAAGCATGTCAATAGACAAGGAACATCCAACCTCCCAAGAGCCAAATGGCAGTTCACAAGCCACCTGACATCACCTCCAGCATGCACTGTGGACCACGCATGCGCTCGGACCAGCCAGCATCATGCTGCGATGATCACACGCGCTGCTGGTTGGAGAGCTGATGGAGATGGAGACCAGTATGTCAGCCTGGAGGGTTGCTATGACAATGCATTTCACAGGTGTGCCCTCCTTTATCAAGTCACGCCCATACCTTGTTTTGACGGCTATTTATTGGGAGTTATGTCACCTCCCATTAATCCCATCTTAAAGGGGCCATACCAAAAGAGGAAAAAATATGCAAATAACAGCAGATGGGGCTAGTAACAACCTTATCTCAACTACATTATTAAATACAATTGCGCACACAGAAGACTTATAAAAAGACATATAAAAATAATTATACTCTAAAAAAAAATCTAATAGATTCATATAATAAATTCATAATCAAAAGTATCTGAATGAATGAAAATGGAAAATAAAATAAAACAAAATGAAATAAAAATAACAATACAATGGAAACAGATGGCAGCTGGACCACCTGTACCTGATATTTATTTCCTCATAACTCTATCATAACAATTTCCAACACTAAAGAGTATAACTTATTATGTTGATTCACCCAAATATTTATACCCAAAGGGAAGGGGGAGAGAGAAGGGAAAATGGGGGAGGGAAAATGGGGAAGAGCAGCCCAGGAAGTACACCCGTCCTGACCCCTCCCCCTTCACCTAACTGACAATTTTTGGTCGTGTGATGTGGCTCCCAAACAAAATTGATGTCCTTTTTTTTCCCCACATATAGAGCTTTTTTTTGGTGGTATTTGATCACCCCTGCAGTTTTTATTTTTTTTGCTATAAACAAAAAAAAGCGACAATTTTGAAAAAAATATAAAAAAACAATTTTTTCCTCAGTTTAGGCCGATACGTATTCTTCTACATATTTGTGGTAAAAAAAATCACAATACGCGATTATTGATTGGTTTGCACAAAAGTTATAGCGTTTACAAAATAGAGTATAGTTTTATGGCATTTTTATTCATAATTATTTTTTTTAAATGGCGGTGATCAGCAATTTTTATCATGACTGCTACATTATAGCGGACACATCGGTCATTTTTTACACATTTTTGGGACCACTGTCATTTATACAGCAATCAGTGCTATACAAATACAGTGATTCCTGTTTAAATGACACTGGCAGTGGAGGGTTTAACCACTAGGTGGCAGTATGGGGGTTAAGTGTGTCATAGGGGCATTTTTCTAACTGTGGGGGGTGGCTTTGTGTGACACATCATTGATCTCTGCTCCGATCACAGGGAGAAGAGATCAGTGACACTGTCACAAGGCAGAATGGGGAGATGCTTGTTTACATTAGCATCTCGCGGTTCTTCCTCCCGTGAGGCAATTGCCGGTATTCCAGCGGTGATTGAGTCTGCGGGACCCGCAATGTGACTCACAGAGCTTGCCTGATGGCCGCCTCTTAAAGGGCAACGTACAGGTAAGGGAAATCTGCCTGTACGAGCCCTTCTGCCGACGTATATTGGCAAGCGGTTAATAAAATATTTTTTTGGTGACAGGTTCTTTTTAGGAGACATCCGAGAATATGTGCTTTTGGGAATGTGTGTAAAGTCGCCTGCTGTCAGGATACATATATATATTCAACTACGTGAGTTATTTTTGTATGCAAAGCCCTCTTACACCCCTTCAATGATTTGAAAGTCCTTTAAGATTGCACAGCATATAATAGAGATTCATGATACTGTAATAACTTAAGCACAAGTCCTTAGATAACGTTACAAACAGACTGCAGGTCAGACCAAAGCCACTTGACATCTATGCACTATAAATAATTGGCAATTCCCAATGCTGTTCAACAAAGCCAATCTGTTAAGAAGCAAGAAAATAGATTTCTAATGCCATGTACTTTTTAGCTCAGTTGCAAGGTTCAGTATAGGTACGCTACATGTCTGACAGATCTTCTATTTGGTAATACACATACTGTATAGGTCTTACACAATTTTCTGATCACATAAACAAAAGTTCCAAAAAATGTATGCTGCAACTGTCCACGCCAAGCCACAGCTCTAATAAAAAGATAGAGATAGAGAAGAGAACACTGCAGGCCTCCTGGCTGGAGAGCTACAGAGTTGTGCCCTCTAGTTTAAATCCTCCCACTATTATCAACATGCAATATTCTTTGCTGCATGTTTTAAACTACTCAAGTTCTTATTGGCTTGTGCACAATGCCATCAGATATGCAGCTAGTGCCCAAACAGACAACCACATGAGCCTATTATGAGAAGATTGCAGGGTCTTGGTTTAAGCTGCTTTATACCTTGTGCATGTAGCAAATCCATGTCAGAGGCCCCTGTATAATGTAGTATGATGGCAAATAGCATGCAAATAGAGTGTTGGTGATAGAGATCAATCTCTGGACAAATCCTCTTCAAGGTGAATTGGGCTGAATGCACATTATAGTCACAATAGCCTAACATGGAAGCAGTAAAAGAAAGAGACCCAGTGGATCTGGCGCCACATGTGTTCTTAAACATTATTGCTGTTGGTTAATAAGGCAATACTCCTTAATATACAACTCAGTAGAAAGTGGGAAAGCTCCCAAAAGCCTCTAATTTACTTAATATTAGGGAAACACTTGGTTGTAAATGTCAAACATGAAATATGAACAAAGCATATCCTTTCATAGAGAGTACTTGTCTCAATTAAGAACACTAAGTGCCATTTCTGTCTCCTGCTTCATTCCTCTGCTATCTGCATTAATCACTTCTGACTAGTTTTCCTCACCAAGAGAAAAGGGGAGCTCCAGCTACTGGACATCATCAGCTCTGTTGATGTGTGCTGTGCGAAGGGGGTGTGTCCATTCCCCCCCAATAAGCTCTTAAAGCTCTCCTCACTGAGGTCTGCAGAGTGTAATTTAATCTCTCTGTCTCCTGTTTTCTGACAAGGTTATACATTTTGGACTTTGAATGGATGTAGAGAAGAGAAGACTGCAGATAAAGAGGTATAATTTAGGGTGATTTGTTTAATCTCTGTGTATCACCTGAGATCAGTCACTTTGCTGGGTATATGAAAGGGTTTGCAACCACTTTAAATATTTAAACTTACATTGACAAACACATAACACCAAAGAGGAGTATATCATGGTAAAACACATTAGAGCATTTTCTTGACAATCAGGCTAGATGTATGAAGCATGTTTATCAAAGTATGCAGCACAGGTTTCATATTTCAGAATTTTTACAGGAAGAACTGTTAAGATCTCCAAACATAAACTGTAAACACTGGATTTTTATTTCTGAAACTGGAAGAACAAATCAATGAAACTTAACATAAAAAAAAAAATACAAAACAAATGACAGAAACAATGTTGAGAATTGAAATTGAAATTGTTGAAATTGAGAATAGTACCAAGATATAGAGATAATTGAAACCATGTACAGTATACACAAATGCACATTTTCGGGGTTGTAAATCATTTGGACAGGATCTATGAATGATTAACTTCTATTTCTGGAGATTCTGAAGTTAAATAGCTACAACCTTGACCTGTCATCAACAAACAATTCATTTCATGGATCTTCAAATTTGTGTGAATGAAGTTAGAGAGCACAATTTTACACACATCCAGATTTCATCCCACCTCTATTGAGTATACCTTATAGTCAATATTTACGACTTTAAAGGAATTGTGGCCAACATGAAGATTTTGAGGTTGAGGCTAAGGCTTTGCAGAGTCGGCTTATGAGTAGAGGCTATAGTTGACCATGCCTCAAGAAGACCTATCGTTGAGGCCTAAATCAGTAAAGAGATATCCTGATTCATACCAAGAGATATAAACCTAAGGAACAAAATGTCAAAATTATCACCTGGTACTCTGGCCAACACAAGTAGGTCCACCTGCATAACAACCAATGAGAACTGCATTGGAAACTGGAAATTTTATTTTATCTACTGTATCTATGTGGTTTCCTTTGTTATCCACATTTGTGTTAGGAATAATTTCATAGTCCTTATGGTATATTTGTATTTAGCTCTTATAGCCATTACTTCCTATCCACTCTTCCCCCTCAGGCAGAAAATGTTGGGTTCCATATCCTCCCCTATGGTACACTGATATCTCCTTAAAATACCCTTAAGGTGCTTGACTGTTATTTTGGGTCCATTTTGAACCACTGTGCTGTAATGGAGGTGAGGAAGACCCCAGTTGATCTAAGATATTTGTATTTGTGTATATATTGTTTCAATTATCTGTATACTTTGGTACGAATTCTCATTATGTGATGTTTTTTATGTTTTTTTCTATAAACGAATATACTGTTTTTGAATCTCTAGTGCGTTTATATACAGTATGTGCATTAGCCTCCTGAAGAAGCCATAGCCTGGCAAAACATGAGATAAAGCTATTGAATCATCACTGGAAAAAACCGTATGGATATTCCATGATGTTTTTATGAAATTTCTACTACTACTATTACCATAATTTCTTTTTAATTTGCTTGTGTTGGCACCTGTAAAATCCTGTTCCTAGTCTGCATACAAATTTGTTTTTTTTGTGTTGCAGTACCAGGGAGACTCTCAGACACCAGACAGCTCTTCTTGGTCTACCCAAAATATGCTAGTAATGGCCTTTAACCCCAACATTGACCCTGACCTTGACCCCAACACTAACCCTAGCAAACCTTGATCTTGTTGTTTTTCATTTCTTTCCCTCTTTATTTTTTTGTTATTTATTTTTTATTTATACATTTATTTATTTTTACACAAACTTGTTTGTGTCTATCTTCCTTCCTTGCTTACTTCCCAGATCTGTTAAAGATCCTTAGTAATATGTGATACACACATATTAGGCCCTACGGAAAAAGACACACTTCTGTGAGGCTACATAGATGCATACAGTAGGCAGGAAGGGGTTAAATACATAAAGAATCTCTAGTTGGTTAATGTTGGTTAATGGATAGCTCTTTGTGTTTCTGATTCAGGACTGCTCATCTATGACATGATGAAAAAGTGTTATAACACAAGGTTGCTAATCGTTTAAATAATTCCACATGTTTTTACAGGCAGGATATTATTATGCACTTGTATTAGGGTTGTAGTAAAAAGGCTACACAATATATACAGCTGATATACTCATTCTAATTAGGGATTGAAATCCAACCGATCGAAATTACTCGGGGGTATAAATATCTGCAAGAAAATGGTGGTCCTCGTGGCTTTCCTGAAGACTCGATTTTCAAAAATATAAATCTTACGGCCGCCAGAAGACTGTGATCGATTCTGATGGGCCAATCAATATTCTGAAGCACTTACTGGCCTTTATTCGTTTAGAGGCGACTGGAGCTACGGTGAGTGGGCACTTCTTATTGGTGATTTGTTGGAGCATCACTCTTTAGATATAAGAAGATCACATGCTTATGGTATGGGATCATCATGTTCAATTTATGGACTTTATCTATAGATTTTCTTTTTCTAGATGTTTCATGTTGAAGTTGATATAGCACATATTTCCCCTTTTTTGGTTTCATCATATAAGTGAACCTAAACCTATGGATTTCAAGGAAATTGGACTATACAGAGCAGAAATGACAAACTCAGATTATAACTCAGAGGTCAAAATCTTAAAAATCATTGTAATAGGTCTACAGTGGGCTACCTCATGTCTACAAGCTTACTGAATACCATTTCAGAACTTAACAGCATTGTAAAAATTGCAATGTACAATATTTACTCCTAGAGAAAGGGTAAGCATCATAAAATGTGCATAATTAAGTAAGTGATGTATTGATGTAGTTACAGACAAAGTGTGTTTGTCCATGGCTAGACAAAGGTCACAAAGTTTCAACGAGTCCCACTTTACTGATAGTACCCTATCCTTCTTTTGCTCTTTCACTCATGTGAAGAGATAAACACCCATAGTGACAACAAAAACATTTTTGCTGTCTTACTACAAAATCAATGAGACCAAATCTCATATCCTAGACTTGAGAATATATAACGCCACTGGCGGCCAACTTAAAACACATTTCCCATACACATGGGTCGAACAAATTATAGTGTACCTGGAAATTCAGCTGACCAACAATATCAAAACATTGAAATTCTATTATGTTACACAAAGCCGCGCTTAGGTTAACAAGGACGGTTGCTGCCTCCCCTAAAACTAAAGTCCCCTAAGGGAACTAAAGGTATAAAATATTGTACCGTATTTATCGGCGTATAATACGCGCCGGCATATAACACGCACCCCAAGTTTAGGAGGGAATTTTAAGGAAAAAAACATTTAGGAGGGAAGTTTAAGGGAAAAAAAAAACTTACATTTATATGCCCATCAGTGTCATCTGCAGCCTTGTCCACCATTGCAGCCTTGTCCACCATTGCAGCCTTGTCCACCATTGCAGTCTTATGCAGCCTTGTCCACCATTGTAGCCTTGTCCACCATTGCAGCCTTATGCAGCCTTGTCCACCATTGCAGCCTTATGCAGCCTTGTCCACCATTGCAGCCTTATGCAGCCTTGTCCACCAGTGCAGTCTTGTCCCCCATTGCAGCCTTATGCAGTCTTGTCCCCCATTGCAGCCTTATGCAGTCTTGTCCCCCATTGCAGTCTTGTCCCCCATTGCAGCCGTGTCTATTTTATTTTTTAAAAATGCCGCCGCCGAGATACAGAGCCGGATGTGTATCTCGGCGGCGTGCGGTAGTTGACGGCGGGCCTTCGGCTCTTCTCGGAAGCTTTTGGCCGTTCTCGGAAGCTTTCGCCCGCCTTCGGCTCTTCTCAGCTGCCGAAAGCTTCCGAGAATGGCCGAAGGTGGCCGAAAGCTTCCGAGAACATCCGAAGGCGGCCAAAAGCTTCCAAGAATGGCTGAAGGCGGCCGAAAGCTTCCGAGAATGGCCGAAGGCGGCCGAAAGTCGCCTTGAAGAGCAGAAGGTGGCTGAAAGCCGCCCAGAGGCTCCGAATTTTGGGGGATCGGCGTATAACACGCACCCACGATTTTCCCCTGCTTTTAAGGGGAAAAAAGTGCGTGTTATACGCCAATAAATACGATAATTAAAAAGATGGTTAAGTGGCGCTACCTCAAAGTGTACTTATATATAGAGTTTCCTTAGGAGAGGCTTCCTCAAAGACGGCTCTCCTATAGGTACTCTCAACCAAAATAGAAGAATAAAGGGGAGTGGGGGAAAGGGGGTAAATAATCTCTAATAGATCCCCAAACACCAGAGGACATGCCTCAATATTCCCTAACAAAGAGTGTATGTGCTAACTATATGTGCCAAAATATATGATGGTGTACTGAAATAGTACACCTCCCATACAAAAAAGGAAAATATACCAAATAAACTTGTGATCACTAAGTGCAGAAACAGCGTGTGTAGTAGTTTGTACTAATACCTATAGTACTCAAATTCCAAAGGAGATACGTGATTTACACAGTTAAAGTAAGATAAAGATAGGCTGGTAGGTTGCCCATAAATCAGCAAAATGTGCTGCCAGTAATATATCCCTATGTTGAACACATGTTACACATGACAAATAACCATACTGTGCATCCAAAACTAAACCGTGTTCAAAAATAAATACCAGTGAGAAAATTACTACTTAAATAGATAAATAGGTAAATAAATAAATAAAATATTAATAGTGATTACTGTGACTCCTAGTTTATACGTAAACCAAACTAGTGAAAATATATGAACTATATATGAGAGAAAAAAAATTGTCCATATGTTCTTATATCAAATTAAAGTGCAAAAAATAGTCCAAAGAACATGAAAAAGGTGACTTTAGTGCTTGAGAAGAAATTCCAGTGACTTGTGTGCTCCCCCTCAAGGATCCCTACTCACCGGATTCTTGCACCCCTACAGGGGTAATGTGCATGTAATTCCATTGTATCCAGCTGGACCTGCTCGGCTCCCTCACCTTCTGTCTCCACTCTGCGTACCTTAAGGGTCCTCATAGTCACAGGGGTCCCCCTTTTTTCTTTTCCTTATTTGTATATTTGTATATATATGAAAATATACTCGGATAAGTCCTCAAAAAGACAAAGGATGCTCCCATAGTGTAGTAATTATAGCTTACAAAAATCATTTATTAAAAATCATTTATTTAAAAAAAAAAAATATATATATATATATATATATATATAATCAAAAAGCAAAAAATAAAATAAAAATGTAAACCATCTATTAGATTGCACCAGCGTCCATCCAGTGAGGTTTAACAGCAGAGTTACTCCACCCACTAATAGACAGTATATCCAGAGTGAAAAAACCTCCTTGCTATATATGAAGTCAAAGAATCCATTCAGGTCAGTTATTTCAAAAGAAGCGCTTGATCTGTGGAAGAGCGGCGTGCGCTCCAGCTGCGTTCCACACGATCGAGCATCCAGGAGGGACGTAGTGTGCGTGGCTCTGTTGTACGCGTTTCATCATTGACGTCCTCAGTGGCGGTGCAAGGCCACTACACACTATGTGCTATAAGGAATAGCTTCAATCAGCTCACGCCTCTTTGTTACAGAGCAACCAATTAAATGCCCTTGAATCCGGTATCATTCTTAATGTATCCTTTAAACAGATACAAATAGAAGTATATTCAAATGCTAGTATCTAGATGAATCCTTACTCCTGTACATTAATCTATCTTAATTACAGATCAAAGAGCATCTTTATATACCGGAAATATATGGTCATGCCCCGTTTATCCAAAAGAACAGTAATACACATACAAATTAGGCTTGTGCAATTTGTTTCGTAACGAATCGAAATTCGGCCGAAATTTTGCATCCGAATGTCCGAATAAAAAAATAACGAATAACAACGCATACGAAAGAAATATAACGAATGAATTGGAATAAATTTGACATGATTCGGTAATTCTTTAAAGATCTAATGAAACAAAAGGTCAGCTCAAAGTAAATCTTATAGTCCAATCAGCCAATTAATTTTGTGCCGGAGGTTGGATTACTGGCAAAGGGCATTCCTGAGAACTGAGTTAGAAGGGTGTTGTATTGTATTTGAGCTGAGGAGAAGAGACCTTGTCATTGTGGGTGTTAAAAGATTCAATAAACAAATGACTTTCCAAACTACGAATCATTATAACGAATGTCTATACATACATAAATAGCGAATTTCAACGAATACAAACAAATGAATTCGACAATCTACGAATAATAACGAATTATCCGAAAACATATTAACGTAAGATAACGAATATAACAGAACGAAATGATGTATTTTACGAATGACAACGAACCGAAACGAAACAAAATGTTCCATTGTGCACAAGTCTAATACAAATATCCTCAGTATATGCATGTATACACTACCCCATTTTCCTCTATAGGGTAATATTTAAACAGTGGAGGAGAAAAATAACAATAAATAAGAAATATATATCTATATAGAAAAAAATAATAAAATATACAACTATAAATAAATAAATTAAAATAGATTATACAAATTTTACTACATTATACATCCTGCCATAACTCCATATATGGATGCTATATAGAGGTACACCTAAACAGTCTACAGGCATATACTTAGGTATATCCAATTTATACATATACATACAGTTGTCACATCATGGTTACTTAATATATATTATGTACACGATCAATATACATACATACATATACATATCTACCTACATTACTGTCGGATCCCTAATATGTTTTAACAAAAAGAGAGGAAAGAAGACCCACACAGATGGTCCTATACAGATTATACATCTGAGAGAAAAAAGGGGGGGAGAGAGGAAAGGGGAAAGGAAGAGCAGACATACACCTGCACACAACTTGTGTACAAATCCATGTCCGAACTAGGGCAGATCTATATCTGTGCTGTGACGAAGGGTAACACCATCAGCAGAATGGTCAAAGAGGAATTGATAAGACCCCTAGGCAAACACAAATGTTTAAAGTTTAGTGTGACTATGGCTTCAAGCCAGAGGGGGGGGGGGGTTATCAATGTGTGACATACTGTGAAGAATAACCCTATCTCCCACTCTCTATACCTAAGGTAGGTCAAGGGAGAAAAAATGATAAAATGCAATAAGGAAGAAGAGAAAAAAATAGAAAAAAAGAGAAAAAATTGAGTACATAAAATGCCACCTCCCAGGGGAACTTGACACTTATTAAATGGCCCCATAGGGTCCCATCATGGATTAGCTATAAAGCAATTTAAATCTATGTCAAGATTATGCCCTCTAGGAGCAAGGGACCCCAGCCGATATATCCAGGCTGTTTCATTTTGGGATATGAGGCTGGTCATATTTTCCCCTCTCCAGTTTTTTTTTTATACAATCTATCCCATAAAATATCACGCCTGAGGGTGAACTTCATCAAAATGGCGTGACCAGTTATGTTTGGGGAATCCCTTCTTAATGTTATTAATATGTTCCCGTATGCGCACAAACGGGGTGAGTGGTTCTCCCCACATACTGTAAGTGACATGGACATTCAATTATGTATGTCACATGTGTACTTCGACACGTGATCAGTTCCCTTATTTTATATTCTTTGTGATCTGTTCTAGATTTAAAAGTTTCTCTTTTTCAGGGTTGTTGTTTACTAACCCTACATGGTAAACATCTTTGACATTTATAAAAACCCTTTTAAACTCGTCAAAGATTTTTATTGATTTTGGTGGGTTGATAACGTTATGCACCAGATGGTTGCGAAGAGTAAGGCCCTGTACACACGGTCGGAGATTTCGACAACCAAATCCGTCGGATTTTGTCCGTCGGATTTTGTCCGTCGGATCTTGTCCGAAACTGTTGCATACACACGGTCGGACAAAGTTGTTGAAAAATCCGATCTTTCAGAACGTGATGACGTAATTGCGTTACGATGGGACTACATTCAGGCTAGTAGCCAATAGCTTTGATGTAGGAATTTGATCTGAGCATGCGTGGCACTTTGTCCGATCAAAATTCTCTACACGTGATCAGAGTATGTCCTATCGGACCAGTTTGTCGGAAAATATTTCCAACAAGTTGGAAAATTGGGTCCGACGGATATTCCGATGGAATCAGTCCGATGCATACCACACACAGTCGGATTATCCGACAACACGGTCTGATAGGACACATTCCGACGGATTCTCCGACCGTGTGTACAAGGGCTAAGAGCTCTTCTATACACGAAGCAGGGTTTTTTTGGCATGATTTTAGATAGCAATCTGTCCTCCTGCAGGATTGGCCAATATTTTTTCACAATTTTTTTTTAAATTCTTATATTGCGTTTTATATCCTGTGATGAATGCCATATCTATTTTGGTTGCCTTCCTTTTTGATTGCTTAAACAGAGTTTTCCTATCCATATTCCCTATATCTCTCTTTAATATTGTTAATAAAGGTTACTCAGGAATTGTTCAAAGGTATCTGGTGTTTCATCCCACGGTATAATGAGATCATCTATGTACCGCCGATAAAATTTAAATTGGGGTATATTTTTTGCATATACGTACTCCTCCTCCCACATGTTCATAAGTAAGTTGGCCACACTGGGGGCATAACGAGCCCCCATTGCTACCCTCTTTGTCTGAACATAATAGTGGTGTCCATTCCAGAAGTAGTTACACCCTATGGCCAGTCGGAGCCCTTCACACTATATATCTGATCTGCTCCTGCTTCATGTCTGTCTGTTTGTATAATGCTTTCTCCACACTCTTAAGACCATCTTCCTGTACAATGCTGGTGTATAGAGAGTTTACGTCTATAGTAGTCAGCAGATAGTTTTGCGTGCCATTTATCTCTTGAAGTTCTTCTATGAGATGGGAACTGTCATGTAAGTACTATTTCCCTTTGAGTAGCAAAGGTTTCAATAATTTATCCAAGTATTCCCCTAGTCTTGAGAATACTGAATTTATTCCACTGATAATTGGCCTCCCGGGAGGCTCCCCTTTATTCTTCTTTTTTGGTTGAGAGTACCTATAGGAGAGCCATCTTTGAGGAAGCCTCTCCTAAGGAAACTCTATATATAAGTACACTTTGAGGTAGCGCCACTTACCCCTCTTTTTTATACACTATCAAAACCTTGTACCCGCTAAACTACATACCATTCCGCAATAACTTACAAAAGAAACTCACCAGACTGGCATCTTTTGAGTTTTCATGGATGGGACGATTAGCAGCATTTAAAATGTTCCATCTTCCCCAAATACTCTATCTCTTTAGAACTCTCCCAATACCATTACCCATCAAATACTTTAACTACTTTAAATCACTACAAACTATTTTATTTAAATTCATCTGGCAGGGTAAAAGAGCCAGATGCGACCATGATAAACTGATTAAGCATCACCTATCAGGGGGAACTGACTATGTAGACTTTCATGATTATTACATGCCTTCAATCCTCACCCAAGCGAAAGAATGGTTTCAACCCTCCCCCCACATGGTGGGGAGGATTGAAACATCTACAATCCCAGGTAAGAATCTGTCTTACTGGCTATTTGCTATATGCCTGGTCGCAAACAATCCCTCTGGAATCTCTCCAACAATGGTAGCGACACTCAAAACATGGTATAGATTTGTGAATGACAGCTTTATCCACCCTTTAAACTCCACAGTCCAAACCCCTATAGAAGCCCTACAAAACCTAATGCAATTTACATCCTATTCACAATGGAACGAAAGAGGCATTATACACTTTTCATACTTAAAGAGGAAGTAAACCCCTTCAAACCACTTTGACCTACAGGTAAGCCTAGATTAAGGCTTACCTGTAGGTCCAAGCAATATCTCCTAAACCTATATGGTTTAGGAGATATTTGCCCGAAAATGGGCACCGCTGTCTACGGCGCATGCGCCGTAGACAGCGGCGCGCAGGCGCACTAAATGCGGCAAGTCCAAGAATGGATTTGCCTAATTTGTCGACTCCCGTGCGCATGCACGGGAGTGACATCATCGCGGCTTCGCCGAATGGCAGCGGCGGAGCTGCGAGACGCGACTCCCGTGCGCATGTGCGGGAGTGACGTCATCGCGGCTTTGCCGCTGTCATTGGTCGGAGCTGCGAGACGCCACCAGCAAGATGGATGCGGCGGACTACAGGGATCAGCGGCGACTTCGCTGGCTCCTGTGTCAGGTAAGTGACACATAATGAGCTACTATGTGATGCATAGTAGTCCATTATGCTTTACCTTTGCAGGGAAAAAAAGAGGAAGTAAACCCATCAGGGTTTACTTCCTCTTTAAGTAATTAAACCATTCCCCACATTGCAGAAAGAATTCCATCTCCCAAACTCCGACATACGCACTAAACACTGTATTGCCCCAATCAATAATTGGACTTGCAAAATCCCACAAGAGGCTTGGAACTATTTTCAAGTCCTTGCACCACACCAAAAAGGGATCTTGTTGTTTTATAACCTCTTGCAGAACAAAAATACCTTTACCAAATCCGCCCAATACTAAGATGGGAATCTGATTTGGGTAAATCCTATACAATGGTTAACTGGGAAAAGGCCTGCAAATCCACATATAAAGCTACTTGCTGCTCAACCCTGTAGGAACTAGCAATTAAATTTACCCACTGGTGGTACCTCACTCCAGATAAAATAGCCAAATACAATGTAAATCTTGATGACTTATGTTGGAGACAATGTGGACAGAAGGGAGACATGCTACACATATTCTGGAGCGGCCCGAAACTGACAAAATATTGTGAATCAATATTCCTCTTATTATCTGATATAACTCAAGTAACAATACCCATGAATCCTTCCCTAGCACTATTATCAATGGAAATAGGGCAATACCCCAATCTAATGAGAAATATCATAATTCATATCCTATTATCTGCCAGACTCAGTATTACTAGAAATTGGAGGAACCCAGAAGCACCCATGTTGTGGGAAGTGGTTAAAACCACCCATGTTCATATATAATCTCTCTTCTCTTCATCTTAATGGTCACATGCTCCTTAAGGTTACTTATTCTTTGACTGGTTTGAGTTGAAAGGACCCCGATCCCAAGGTGATTAAGCAGAGGGGAGGGGGGTGCCTGCCCGGGCACAGTATAGCACCGTCAGGGGTGCACGGGTGGGTGTGCATCCCTTCTACCTTGAACATACCCCATACGGTCGGCTGACCAACACTGCTCTAAAACACCTACGGGAACATAATATATTAATTCAATATGGATAAAGGATTATCAGTTTGATACGTAAGACAATAAATGCTTGTTGCTCGCAATGTTTGTTTGTTAGTTTCTTGGCTTATTATGTGCACAATATGGATCAACGATTGCATAACTTGTTTGTTTGCTGGTCTATTATAAGCACACTATGGAACAACTATTGCATACTTGTTTTGTATGAAAACTTTCAATAAAAACTATTGAGTAAAAAAAAACAAAAAAAAAACAGTATAAGCTGAACATCATTTTTAAACCTTCCTCACTTTCACTCACTTTGACCTAAACCTATATTTGAATACCTAATATTGTGAAAGTGTTGCATTATTAATTTTAATATAATGAAACTGTAAACCTAAGCTGACTACAGGGAATTCAGTGATAATACATGGAATTTTGACATAGGAACAGTTTATAGCAATATTATTTATGTTTACATATATTTTAAAAGGCAAAGCTCACTTCTTCTAAAGTACACAACACAGCTGACAACATTTAAATAGAAATGCATAATTTGAATACTTTTCTTTAGCATACCTGAGTTTCACTAGTAGAAACATCCACAGGAGCTAAAGCACCAGTGTCAATGAGGTTGCCTGTAGGGACATTCTGGGCTGGTTTCAGAAAAGCAATTTCATTTTGCTTTGAGTCAAGTGTCACACACACGTCATAGGAAAAAGGAAAAGGTAAACTTGTATCACTGATCTCAGAAGGGCATCCCAGAGTAAACTGAGGGTACACATTTCTATTATATAGTCCCATGTTTGATGTGGAACTTGTTTTTCTGCATTTATAGATAATTGTAGTCACCACTGCCACAATAAATAACAGAGAAATTAGAGCTATTGCTATTGATAGGTAGAATGTTACATTAGATGAAACATCTGAAAAATTAATTTGTCGTTTGATCTCAGGCACAGCTTGCTGAAAGCTGTCAGCAACAACCAAATTTAAAGTGACTGTAGATGACAGGATTGGGACACCATTGTCTTTCACCAAAACCACAACTTTCTGTCTTAAAGAATCCATTCCTGGTAGGTCACGTATGATTCTGATATCTCCAGTTTGTTGACCAATTGTAAAAATAGATGGTTCAGGAGCTTGTAGTAAATGATAAGACAGCCAGGCATTGTGTCCAGAGTCAGCATCTACTGCAATCACTTTGGTCACTAAAAAACCCTTTTCAGCGGTGCAAGGAATAAATTCAAAAAATGTTGATCCCTCAGTGTCTGATGACGGGTAAAGAATCTTGGGAGCATTGTCATTTTTGTCAAGTATACATATCCTCACTGTGGCATTACTAGTTAGAGGAGGAGATCCACTGTCTTTAGCCATCACATGGAACTGAATCTCCCGTAACTGTTCATAGTCAAATGATCTTTGAGCATAAAGTACCCCAGTCACTGAATTGATGGACACATATGATGACACAGGTATGTCTTCTATGATGCTAGTTATAATGCTATATGTGATTTTTCCATTCTCACCATAATCTGGATCTGAAGCACGAACACTGAGTACTGAGGTGCCCTGCTGATTATTTTCCACAATGTAGATTACATAGTTAATCTTCTCAAAAACAGGAGGGTTGTCATTCACATCTGTGATAGCCAACTGAATGGTTTTATTGCTGGAGAGTGGGGGAGATCCATTATCCACACACTGAACTGTTATATTGTACACATTTGTTTTTTCTCGATCCATGCTTGCAGCAGTGACAAGTTTATAATAACTTGTAGATGAGGGTATTAGTTGAAAAGGCAACAAGTTAGAGATTCGACAAACAACTTCACTATTTATTCCAGAATCTAAGTCACGAACATTACTTAATGCTATAACTGTACCAAGTGGTGCATCCTCTGGAATTGTTGATGAGACAGAGGTGATTGTAATTTGTGGGACATTATCATTCACATCGATCACTTGTATTGATATTTTGCAGTGTGTAACAAGGCCCCCACCATCTTTAGCTTCCACAGTCATTTCATAAGTATCTGATGATTCAAAGTCCAAATTTTCTGTTAGTTTTATGTTTCCATTATTGGGATCTATAACAAATATTTGTTTTTCATTCTGAGCAATGTGGTTAAGTGAAAATGTTACAATGCCATTAGAACCTTCATCTTCATCGGTTGTATTTAAATTAATTATTACATAACCAACAGGTACATTTTCAAGTAATCTTATGTGATATGTGTCTTGAGTAAATGCAGGAAAATTGTCATTAAAATCTTGAACAGCAATTTTAACTACAGCAGTACCAGATTTGGGGAAAATTCCACCATCTGCTGCAGTTAAAATTAGCTCATAGAAACTTTGTTTTTCTCTGTCAATTGATTTATCTAGTATAATTTCTGGATATATAATTCCATCTTTAGTAATTTTCTCCCCCAGGCTAAAATATTCATTGAGAGTAAGAATATATGTTTGTATAGAATTACTTCCCAGGTCTGGATCACTTGCATAACCTAGGGGGAAGCGTGCCCCTGGTAGAGTTACCTCATTTATTTCAATATTAAAATATTTCTTAGAAAATGCAGGTGGATTGTCATTCACATCCTGGATTTCAATAGAGATAGTATAAAAATTTAGAGGATTTTCAATTACAGCCTCAAGGTTTAAAAAGCAGCCTGGTTTAGCACCACATAAATTTTCCCTGTCAATTCTGTCAGACACAAGTAAGTCTCCATTATCCAAATTAACCCTGAAATACTGTTTTTTTGCTTGAGAAATAACTTGAAATTTTCTTACTGCCAATCCTTTCACATCTAATCCAAGGTCTTTTGCCACATTCCCAACCACAGATCCAATCTTCAGTTCTTCGGGAATGGAGTACTGTAAATGACCACATATAATCCTGATAAAAAACAAAATAAAACAAAATATTTGCCATGCCATTATCCTCTGTGTGCTTCTGTATCTTCTATTATCGTGTGTATGTATTCTTCTTCCACTGGTCCATAAAACAAGAATATAACTTTAAATGTAAGATATACTGTAGATAGAAGATATACAAATATCCAGGTACTTCAGAATGCAGGACTAAATCTTGCTGTATCTTCTCCTGAGCAGCACTAGGAAAATGTAGTGAAATCGATTTGGTTTCAACATCCAGGCAGTGTAAAATGTTTTACAGTCCAACAGTGCCACTTAGAGTTCAATATTAGGTAGTGAAATGTCTGTGCTCAAAGTATTATATAAAGTTTTACCAGCATTAAAATACATAAAGCAGTGCGCATTTATTAAATTAGCTATTTTATCATGCCTAATCTTAACGTTTCAAAGACAGTAAATAAAATGACTCACTCACTACATCTTTCAATACATATTACATAAATTCTAAAACAGTAGCTGTGTTTTACTAATGTTACTCTATAGGAACATACATTTACAAAAGATAAGTAACAAAATTTTTTTTAGATCCTTTCCTAGCTTCTGTTACTGTTTTTCTAACATATGCAAACAATCTCTACACTCCTTCATGACTAGCTGATTCCATGTTCCAGTTTCCATGCACAGTTTAGCTCTATTAGTCATTTAACATATGACAAAATGATATACAGCACTCAGAATCAAATATCCTATTCAGATTACAATGTAATTATTTACATCTGTGCACAGTATAAAAAAAGACAACAAACTTTAAATGTTCCTAAAAAGTTATTAAATATAAACAAACTCCATAAAATGTTGCCTTCATTAACTACTGGGCCAATACTTTACAATACTCCAATACTTTACTGCTAAGACTAAACACTGGTAAAGATGTGTGAAACACGCCAGGTATTTATCTGTGATTCTGTATGCTGTATGTACTGTTTTCCATTCAATAAAGACATCAACTTGGAGTGCAGCTATCCGGAACTTTTTCGTTTACTGATAGGTGAATGAACAAAAGTGCCAAAGGGCATCATCTTTACACCCCAAAATGATAATCCCCTTGATTTACATTGGCCTCTTATGCAATATTAAGGTCAGATAGCACTCAAATAAATCACCATATGCAAATCATACCAGATATCATTTGTGCGCTAATATAAATAAATAAAAACGCTAAATACCAAAAATAACCCCGATATTCCTGTGTCAGATTCCATGTGTGTCTAAAAAACGAATAATTAATAAATATCCACGTATATAAATTTATATAAATGGATAATAAATAAATTATTAATTATTAATTAATAAATTCCGTGTGTATAAAATAAATAAATTCCGTGTATGCAACATATATAATCATCTGCACCTGGTGGAGATATATAATAAATCAAATGTATTTATAGGTTACATCTCTTATAGCTGAAACTGAGATCAGAAAACTCACAAATACTATACAACCACAAGAATCAAGATAACATGTGTATAGTGTTCAATACTCAGTCCCATATACACAATCCAAGCACCCTGCCAAAAAAGCTCTCAGTGCTGTTCCACTATACCGAGTGTGCTGCTTCTCTCTTGATCCTTATTCCTTAACTCTTGATTGCCATAAAAAGAAAGAGATAGAAAATAGCGTACTACTGCAATGTACAGAATAGGCTTTGTATGCACACAGCGATACATTCACAAACCTATTCCGGTGTAAGCATAAGACCTCAACCTCTCTGTGTCTCCAAACCCCTTCGGTTTGACGTCCTTGGCTCCTCCTCCCGACGCGTTGCGTCACAGGTCATGTGACATTCTCAAGGGAAATGAGCCTGGTCACACTCGTGGGGAATTTTAAAGCTGTCTTTTTTATGCAGTTGCCATAGTGACTAAAGGAATCATTGTATCATCATGCCGTTTCCTTCAAAGCCTTAAATAAAGTGTGTGCAAAAAAGGGGGGTACAATCATTTTTGATACAAATGTCGCCGATTTGCCATTGCATTTACCTTTCTACATAAAACATACAATCCTATAATAGATACCAATGAAACATAAATAAATAAAACCCCTAAAACGTACATTAAAATGTGCGCCAAGATGTTACATTATTCTCTATAATTGCGCTATGCTCTAGACCTACATACAATCCCAAAATTTAACAACTAGTCGTCAAAACCCTCTCACCCACATTTACCACTTCCCAACATGGCAAATGGGTGATCGGGTTATTTTTATCCATCATGATCCAAAAATGCTAGATACTGAGTGGAACATAAACCATTTATTTATTATTGTTTTAATCATATATATGATTAACTTTCCCTGAAGCCAACTATGTGTATATATATGAAGAGATTTAATCAGATATAGTCTATCCCTAATTAGCATGAACCAAACAAAAAAAAGGGTTGTAATTATATTAACACATCTTTTTTATAAAAAACATATTAAAACTTGGATTATATTAAAGCCTCTAAGGCTAAATGTCTGTTTGTTTTCCTAAATAATTGATTATTAATATGGTAATGTTTAATTTAAACTTAGAAACCAAAAATGTTTATAAATTAAATTGAAGATTATTTTGCCTATACATATTATAAAATAATGTCTGTGAAAATTACCAACTTTTATTAATTAAAGTCAAATAAATGAAGCATATGGTGAAACAAACATAAGCAGAGGTTAGTTTAAAGCGATTTTAAAGCCTAATTTCTTTTCACCAATTTCTACCATAGACACTAGGACTTACAATGTAAGCCACTCAGTGCCAGATTACCGAATATGCACTGGCCTATAGGACCCACGCCATTTAAGGCTGGGTTCACACTGCTGCCGGATGCAGCATGCAGCAGGAGTTTGGTGCAACCCTGTTCTCCGTTTCAGGGAGGAATTAGGGATGAATTTTTGTCTGAATTTGGCCCTGAAATTAAGCCAAATATGCACAGGACTCCTGTGCAAGCCGCCATGGAGGTATGTGAACCAGCTCCATAGAGAGCCGGTCACAATCTCCTGTCATGCACAATGGATGCGGCGGGAAATCCACATCCAATTCACACTAGTGTGAACCCAGTCTAAAGGCCCTGTGATAACAGATCAAAATAATATTGATTTGATCTTGAAAGAAAATTACAATGAAGCTTTCTTAAACTGCTTACAAAAGATAGAAAAAATGAATCAACCCAAAGAAACGAAAACTTTACAAAAAAAGACTCTGTAGAGAAAATACTGTATTATTGTAATGTCCTCAACAACAAATGAAAGTACAAAAACCTTAGACATCAGGTTCACATCACAGTTTGTCTCTTACAAGCTCATTGTATTTCAGCAGTTAGTATGTAAAAAATGTTGGTGCAACCTACTCACGTGTAATGTACAGTACATAGTTACATAGTTAGTCAGGTTGAAAAAAGACACAAGTCCATCCAGTTCAACCACAAAAAAAATAAAAAAAATAAAAATATAATAATAATATCATACAATCCCATATACCCAATTCTATACCCACAGTTGATCCAGAGGAAGGCAAAAAAAAACAGTAGTGATGGTCATTTTCATCTAGTAGCTGGTATGCACACTACCGTTATCAATGATATCTCACTAAAGCATGATCACAAGAAACCTGCGGGGGGGGGGGGCAGGTTTCAACTGCCTGGAGGCCTCCACAAATTTTGATCCGGCACTGATGCCCCTTTTTCTTTTAAAATAATTTCCTTTCCTCCAGATTATGCTGATTTCCTGAGCGCTAGCCTCCCTTTCTGTTTTCTGGGTGGTTCCTTCCCCCTTTAAGGTTCCCGCTTCAAGACTACAAGTCCCATTATGCATGCATGCCCCATTTTTTTAATTTATCATTGATATGAGGAAACTGCCTGTTCCCGTAAGCCCTGCAAAAGTGACCGTTAGATGTGCGATCTTGGGGAGGACTACAGGGTGCATGAGCGCAGGCTGATTCCACACATCAGCAATAAATGACAGACAGATGTGCAAACATGCATGATGGGAGCATGTAGTCCCATTGAATGTAATGTAATGAATGAAACTGATGTTATTAGTGTGTGCCCCCAACAGGAAGCAATGCACAGGAATGGTGTAGGATGTGGATGCATACTGTTAACAAAGTACATTTCCCTGCAATAAATGTAATAGAATAGATTTATGTACTGTGCAAATCTAATCAAATCTTGTATGTTGCTGTACATAAAAAAAAGGCTTTAGCCTTACTTTAAACAAAGTAATCACAGATATAAGAAGCTGACGTTATATGTAAATTTAAACTTTATTTTTGACTCTGACACCTGCCAACTATTTTTTCTGTACAGTGAAGCTGCCAGTCCCATTAAATTACAAAATCAGAGGCTTGGTGGGTGTGTCACTATTTGCATATAATTTGAGCCGCCATGTTTTGTTTAACTCAATGACACCAGAACAAATACAATAAAGTAAGTAAATACTTTAAATTACAATATATATATATAATACCTAAGACAAACAGTGTAAATGTGTTTATAAATTCTGGTTGCACTGTCCTAAGGTAGAAAAAATTAATAAAACTATTTCTTGGTGTTCAGTGTCACTATATTTTTGTCTCATCTATGAGTGGAAAGTAGCTACCTCATTTTTCTGTGTATAAGTTGATACTTTTGTCTAAAGTCGTCAGACTAAAAATTGAGGGTTGTCTTATACACAGAAGTAAGCTGAAGAGAGAACCCTGTGGTTTCAAAACTGCAAACAGGTTTCCTCCTATCACTAGCCTCCAATCATGAGCGAAACTACCAATAGCTTGACTCTGCAAACAAGCTTCCTCCAATCACGAGCTTTATGGTACTGATGTCAGCTGATGCTGAACAAACCAATTGGAACACATCCTGTTGGAGGTGGAAAGCATGTAGGCAGTGCACAGATGCGGCTGAGCATGATCTCACATATATAGACAGTGACTCAGAAGACAGCAGTGATGCAATAGAAGTTGAAGAAACTGATATGCCTGAAACTAATAGTGATGAAGAAGAAAGCAGTGATGCAACAGAGGCTAAATAAAGTGAAATGCTCAAATCTAAGTGTGATGCATAATATTACAGTACTGGTATGTAAATGTCACCTAATTACTAAATAGGAAGATATAAATTATTTATGTTTAAAATATTGATTTCTTAATTTGGGGTTGGAAAGGTGGGGGTCGTCTTATACATGAGAGCATCTTATGCACTGAAAAATATGATATATAATGACATGCAAACTGCTTTATAAAACTCTACTTTTTTATTACGCACAACTTCATAAATAGTCCAGTGGCATCACAGGAGACAGTACAATTCCAACTCATACTGCCATGCTAGGGTTAATAAATAAGTGTAGAATCCAAACAGGGTTCCAGGAACTATTGATGAGAAGTGGAGGGGGAAAAGGGAGCCCACATTTAATGTGAAACAGGCAGAAATTCCAAATAAACTATTTACTAGTTTACTACTGATGGGATAGTAGAGAATTTGTGTCCACAAGGGTGAATCCTAGCTCTTCCCTCTAATGAAATGTCCTCATCACTAGTAGAGGTACAAGCTAAAATAATAATTTACAAGAAATATAAATATGCTAAAATAATACTACTGGAAACAAAATATGGTTGAACATACCTGCACGCCATTAAAGGCTAAATCTTGCTTTGTAAAACCATTGGCAGCAGATGAGTCCTCAGTGTCAATGAGATTGTCTGTAGGGACATTCTGAGCTGGCTTCAAATAAGCAATTTCATTCTGCTTTGAGTCAAGAGTCACACACACATCGTATGAGAATGGAAAAGGCAAGCTTGCATCACTAATCTCAGAAGGACATCCCAGGGTGAACTGAGGATAAACATTTCTATTATAAGATCCTAACGTTTGGGTACTTGTTTTCCTGCATTTGTAAACTATTGTAGAAATCACTGTTAATATGAATAAAATGGAAATCAGAGCTATAGCTATTACTAAGTAAAATGTTACATTGTATGAAGATTCTGATGGTTTTGGTTGTCGTCTAATTTCTGGTACAACTTGATGAAAGTTTTCAGCCACAACCAAATTAAATGTGACAGTAGCTGAAAGGGATGGGGATCCATTGTCCTTCACCAAAACCACAATTTTTTGCCTTAAGGATGCCATGTCTTGAAGGTCTCGACCTATCTTGAGTTCACCAGTTTGCTGGTTAAGAATAAATAAAGATGGATCAGAAACTTGCAATATGTGATAGGAAAGCCAGGCATTGTGGCCAGAGTCAGCATCTACTGCAATTACTTTGGTTACAAGATAACCCTTCTCAGCAGAGTGTGGGATAAATTCAAACAGGGCAGATTCTTCGGCATCTGATGGTGGGTAGAGAATCTTAGGGACATTATCATTCTTATCTATGATACATATCCTTACTGAGACATTACTACTTAGAGGAGGAGATCCACTATCTTTAGCCATCACCTGGAATTGAATCTCCCGTAACTGTTCATAATCAAATGATCTTTGAGCATAAAGAGTCCCTGTCATGGAGTTCATGGAAACATATGAAGATACTGGAATTTCCTCTATGTTGCTATTTAAAATACTGTATGCAATTTTTCCATTCATATCCTTATCAAGATCTGAAGCATGCACATTGTGTATGGAAGTCCCAGGCTGATTATTTTCTGCAATGTAAACAATGTAGTTGGAAGATTCAAAAACAGGTGGATGGTCATTCACATCTGAGATGTTCACCTGAATAGTTTTGTTGCTAGAAAGAGGAAGAGATCCGCTATCCACACAGAGGATTGAAATATTATACACAGAGTTTCTCTCCCGATCCATGCTTGCTGCAGTTACAAGTTTATAGTAGGTGCTTGATGAGGGTATTAGCTGAAAAGGTAAAGTATTTGAGATCTGACAGACAGCCTCACCATTTATTCCAGAGTCTAAATCAAGAATATTAATTAATGCAATGACGGTACCAGGGGCCGAATCCTCCAGAATTACTGAAGACAAGGAGGTAACTATTATTTCAGGGGCATTATCATTTACATCAATCACTTGTATTGATAACTTACAGTGGGTGACATGACCACCACCATCCTTCGCTTCTATGGTCATTTCATAAGTCTCCGCTGCTTCATAGTCCAAAGGTCCTATAAGTCTAACATCACCACTTACAGAATTAACGTTAAATATTTCATGTGCATTTTTAGGAATGTGATTAAATGAATAGGTTATTAGAGCATTTGAACCGTCATCTTCATCAGTTGCATTTAAATTAATTACTAGAAAACCAAGGGGTGCATTTTCAAGTATTCTTACATGATACGTGTCTTGAGAAAACACAGGAAAATTGTCATTAACATCTTCAACTGCAATCCTGAGTAAGGCAGTTCCAGATTTGGGAGGTAGTCCACCATCTATAGCATTTAAAATTAATTCGTACAAACTTTGTTTTTCCCTATCTAAAGTTTTTTCTAAAATAATTTCAGGGTATTTGATTCCATCCTTAGTAATCCTTTCTCCAAGGCTAAAGTATTCAGTTGCAGATAGTGTGTATCTTTGTATAGAGTTGGAACCTACATCTAGATCCTGTGCATTGCCCAAAGCAAAGTGTGCCCCAGGTGAAGTAAGCTCACTAATGCCTATATCAAAATGTTTCTTAGAAAAGGAAGGTGCATTGTCATTAACATCTTGGATTTCAATTGTGACAGTATAAAAACTTAGAGGACTTTCCATTACAGCTTCAAGGTTTAAAAAACAATTTGGTTTAGATCCACATACTGTTTCTCTGTCAATACAGTCATACACAAGTAGATCTCCATTTTCAAGATTAACACTGAAATACTGTTTTTTGACTTTGGGAATAATCTGAAACTTTCTGAATGTTAATTCTGCAACATCTAGTCCTAGGTCTTTTGCCATATTACCAACCACAGACCCTCTCTTCATTTCTTCAGGTATTGAGTACTGTAACTGACCAAGGGTAGCATCTAAAATACATAAGAGAAACCAAAGTACTTGCCATGCTGCTATAAGATGTATATTTCTGTATCTTCTGGAATCCTTCATTATGAGCAGACAGATCTCTATTGTGAAGTCAAAACTCTGTGACATCCAGTGCTTTTGAGAAATTGTCCAGATAAGTCAAGTCCAGATTGCAAGATGTACAAAGGAAATTCTGAAGTATGTCCTATTGAGGGAATCTGCTTTTAAAGACTCTGAAACATAATGTGGCTTCCACATGCAGGTGAATAAAAAATTCTACAGTGTAATAGTGACATCTTGTGGTTACAAGGAGGTGTTGAGGCTAAATTTAAAAAAGCTACTTTTAAAATATACAGTAAGCATTCAGAACATTGAAGTAACATGAGTTTGTTATTTTAATGTTAAACATTAATGGAAATATATACAGTTTACAAAAAAAAGTATTAGATTTGTTTTGCTAACTAAAAATGCAGAAGGCCATATAACAAATGACCATATGTTGACAATATAGAATAATGACATTTAACTTAACCACATATTAAAAATAAACTGTGTTTTTTTTTTGCAGTGAACCTATAGAGAACACTGCATATCAAAACTGATAGCAAGATTATTTGCTTAACCATACCTGCATATTTCTTTCTTTCAAACTGATCCTATTTGTCATTTAAAAATTAGATATGGAGAATCTAACCATCATTGGAGTATTAGTACATTATTATTTAAAGTTGGTATTTACAATAGTTGGCAGTAGTTGGTACAGTAGCTATATGGGGGGGTCCCCCTCCTAATATAAGAAACGTCAGCGCTGGGATCTCCGCAGTGTCTCCGCAATGGAGACAGAAGAAGGATGTATGGACAGCGCTGGACTGAGAGATCCCCCGTCGCTGGATATGATCATCCATTGCTGAACCCCGGAGATCCGTCGCTGGATAGCAAGAGTGGATTAGCACCGCTGGAATCTTTTTTTAATTTTTATTTTTTTAAATTTTTTATTTTTTTTCAAAAGTGTGTTTGTCTTATTTAACCATTTTGACACTTTCTTTGTGAAATGGTAGGGGTACTTTTGTACCCCCTTACCATTTCAAACGGGGGGGCCGGGATCTAGGGGTCCCCTTGTTAAAGGGGGGCTTCCAGATTCTGATAAGCCCCCCGCCCGCAGACCCTCACAACCACCGGCCAGGGTTGTGAGGATGAGGCCCTTGTCCTCATCAACATGGGGACAAGGTGCTTTGAGGGGTCACAGACCCCCAAAGTATCCTCCCAATGTTGAGGGTATGTGGCCTGGTATGGTTCAGGAGGGAGGGGGGGTCGCTCTCTCGTCCCCCCCCTCTTTTTCTGCGGCCTGCCAGGTTGCATGCTCGGATAAAGGGTCTGGTGTGGATTTTTAGGGGGACCCCCACGTCAATTTTTTTTTTAATTTGATGCGGGGTTCCCCTTAATATCCATATCAGACCTGAAGGGTCTGGTATGGATATTTAGGGGGACCCCCACGTCAATTTTTTTTTTAAATTTGACACAGGGTTCCCCTTAATATCCATGTCAGACCGGAAGGGCCTGGTAATTGAATTTAGGGGAACCCCCACGCTTTTTTTTTTTTTTTATCAATGAATGAATGAATTGTCGGCTAATACAGAGAACACTCATTGAGTGTTCTCTGTATTACGGGAGCCGACAATTTAGCCGCAAGTGATTTTAAAAGACTTTTTTTCCTGCACAAATGACATTTTGTGCAGGGACAGTTCTAAGCAGCAGAAACATGTGCCCCTTCACAGGCATACTATAGATACCCCCCAGCTACGAAATTTAAAGGACTATTACACTTTTATTGTTCCACTTTAATCATTATTAAAATCACTGCTCCTGAAAAAACAGCCGTTTTTAAAACTTTTTTTTTGCATTGATCCATGTCCCCTGGGGCAGGACCCGGGTCCCCAAACACTTTTTAGGACAGTAACCTGCATATTACCCTTTAAAATTAGCACTTTAGATTTCTCCCATAGACTTGTATAGGGTGTTCCGGCTTTTCGAATTTGCTGCGAACAGCCCAAATTGTTCACTGTTCGCTGAACAGGCGAACAGGCAATGTTCGAGTAGAACATGAGTTCGACTCGAACTCGAAGCTCATCCCTACCAGTGACCCATCATCACCCTTTGATAGCGTCTGTCCTGAATGTATGCACACTATTATCTGAATACCTATATACTTGATACAGTATGTATATAGTAAGATAAATAAATAGAAAGATACATACATACATTGATAGAAAATATGGGATCTATTGTACAGTCATATTATATTTTTTATGGGGCCAGCAACAGTCAGCATGTATTAAAATTCATAATGCAATTAGCTAACTTGCAAAGTTAAGCACATATTATAAGTGAGCACATATTTTTAGTTAAAATTCCAATGTTTATGTTTATCTTAAAGTCATGTTTAACATAATCACCACTTTTTACACACAAATTTATTTAATATTTAATATTTAATATTTTATATTGCTCTTTCAGCTATATATATTATCCTTGCAACCATTGTGTAGCAATGCAAAGCAGGATACAGAGGCTAGATATATAGTATATTAGGTAAATATGTCTGTTCTTATGTATATATACACATAATAACAAACTATACACAGATATATTTTTAAACATTACCAACTATATGAATAATTACATCAAACTGATATCATTTTAGATTATTACTAAAAATATTCACTTCTTGTAAGATGGGCACAGAAGGGCAGGTGCCATCAGTTTTGGCTTGAGATTCATTTTTGCTAAGGACTAATTAACACATTTTAAAAATATTAATTAATTAACTAATTATGTAATGGGAATTACATTTAATTTCAAACTCTTAACTAAAATTCAAGCAGCATTTGATGCCTTAAAACAATTCCAATCCTCTAAAAGTTAACAGGGTAATTTTATTTTTAAAAGTAGGTTTAAAATATTTTGTTAAATCTTATTTTCAAAAACATTGCTATTGCTCAAAATTTCAATGACTAATATATGTTTTTATGAAATTATATGATTGTGGAATGTTTTCAATTTACTGATACTCTACAGTATTTAGAAATAGAATGATTACTAGGCTTGTGCAATTCGTTTCGTAACGAATCGAAATTCGGCGGAATTTTGCACCTGAATGTCCGAATAAAAAAGTAACGAATAACAACGAATACGAAAGAAATATAATGAATGAATTCGAATGAATTTCGACATGAGTCGATAATTCTTTAAAGATCTAATGAAACAAAAGGTCAGCTCAAAGTAAATCTTATAGTCCAATCAGCTAATTAATTTTGTGCTGGAGGATGGGTTACTGGAAAAGTGCATTCCTGAGAACTGAGTTAGAAGGGTGTTGTATTGTATTTGAGCCAAGGAGAAGAGACGTTGTCATTGTGTGTTAAAAGATTCAATAAACAAACGACTTTCCAAACTACGAATCATTATCACGAATGTCTATACATACACAAATATCGAATTTCAACGAATACGAACTAATGAATTCGACACTCTATGAATAATAACGAATTATCCGAAAACGTATTAACGTAACATAACGAATATAACAGAATGAAATGATGTATTTTTCGAATGACAACGAACTGAAACTAAACAAAATTTTCCATTGTGCACAAGTCTAATGATTACACTTAAATCAATGACAAGCAAGTGTATTTATTGTCTAATGTTATAATTTTTGTCAGGCAAATATGAAATATTGTAAAAACAAAAAACAAAAAAAATATGTTTACAAATGCAGTTTGATGGAAACGCTTTCTATGTTTTCTTAGGCCGCGTACACACGGGCGGACTGTTCGCCCAACTTAGTTTGTCAAACAATCCGACAAACAGTCCGCTCAAAATTTGCATGAGCGGACTTGACCACACACGATGAACGAACAGTCCGCTGAAACCGTGCGCGATGACGTGAACGGCACGTACGACGGGACTAGAAAAACGACGTCCTATACACTGCAATGCAACCTTCGCCGTGTAAATTCTTTCTGAGCATGCGCGAGACTTAGTTTGTCGAACAAGCCTACACACGAGCGGACTGTCCGCTCAAACCAAGTTTCAGCGGACTGTCTTACGGGAATTCCGAAAAACTTTGTTCGCTGAAACTGTCCGCTGAAGCCCACACACGAGCGGACTGTCCGCTGAAACACTGTTCAGCGGACAAAGTTGGGCGAACAGTCCGCCCGTGTGTACGCGGCCTAAGTTAGTAATATAGAGCTAAAAAATACAAGCTCAGATTTACAAATGAATTAAATAATTAACTTATTACTGCCCTTGTGTTGTGTTCAATTTAACAAGAGTCAAAATGATCAATACAAAAGTTGTACACTTACCATAAGTTACAGTTACTAAAATGGTTATATAATAGAGTATAAAAAGTCATGGATAAGTAACTAGTGTTAAATTAAATTAATAGAAAACAAAAGATATCTGAACCATAACTTTAGACAAAAGAAGAAAGAATCTCAGAAGTGCCCCTGGCGAAGAGGAGAAAGATTTGGACTATCTCAGTACCTCAAGGATATAAACAAGAGTGTATATAATAAATACCTTTAATTGAAGCAATATCCTCTTTTAAAAATTGAACCATAACTTTGTTTTTGTATGCCTGCTTGCCATGAATGCTCTGAAATATGCTACCTCTTCTAAGTCCTGGGAAATATGGACAGATAAATGTAAGACCTTCCCATGTTTGCAGTATAGTAAATAATATTGATTGTGATAGACTCATTACTTATACTGAAGACCTGTAGTAGACTGATATTTGAGACCTGTACTGTACTTTTAGTTCAAATTGTACTTTCTGTTTGAAAAAAAAAATAATGATTAAAAAAAAGATATCTAAAATGAACCAGGTTTAGTAGAGAGCGATATTAAAGAAAGGAAAATGGAAATCTCAGAAAAGCTACAATGAGTTATATTGTATCCTCCTGACCAATGGGTCAGCAATCTTAGCTACAAACTAGAGAACAAAATCACCCAAATGTAAAATATCTAATTTACTGTGCAGATGAGGGCACAAACATGCATTCTAAGCCCTTCAGAACCCCTTTAAAACAATGCAATTTCTGTATTGTTTTTCATTTTCACAATATGCATCACCATATAATACATAATCAATGATCATTGCATCAAAAACATTGCTCTAGTAATAGAATAATGGTATACCATATTAGCCCTATGATGAATGTAGGAAAATTTCATTTGAAGGATTACAATTTACACATTTACATCTCACATACTAAATAACTTAAATCATTTTGGGTTTCTTTATATGGCATTATATGCCGTAGATGCACTAGATGTCATGCCTGAATAAAAATGTTTGTATCTATTGTTGCTCAATTAATGCTATCATTCTAAATATAAACTTTCTACATTCCTGCTTTAACTAGGACTCATAAATACAATAGAATTATTAGTTTAAAAAAAAAAATATATATATATATATATATATATATATATATATATATATATATATATATATAGTAATAAAAAATATACAGTATATCCCTTACACTTTTAATGAAAGAGCATAACCGGATAGGTTACTCTGAGCTAGGCTACAATGAACCAAATAACCCTTCACTGAATCAGTGTAAATCACAGCAGAGCCATTGTTGGTCCCCCAGACCTACTCTATAGAAGCCATGATTTCTATACACTGCTCTGATGATGACTATCAAGTCTGAAACAGCTGTATGGGTTTGAAATATATAGCTGTTCAATATTTGGCTGTATTTTACATGTAAACCATTGATTCCACATTCAAAGTTGGTCAGGGGTGTAAAGGAATTATCTCATGGCTCTACCTACTAATGTAAAGATAGAATATACACCTTCGTTTTGGATTTGACAATGACAGATGACAGTGAGAGATGCAGATCCTTTATGTTTTAAGAAAATTCCACTTTGCAAAAATTACCAAAAAATTATTGTAGGGTATATGACACTTCAAGCAAGTTGTTGAATTTGTTTATGGTTCAAACAGTACTGTGCAAAATTTCAATTTGGCAAATTGTAATCATATTTTTCAAATTACATACTAACCTCACCAATTGCTTCACAATGCATTTATAAAGCTGTTGCTTTAAGATAAATTATTATTTTTTAAATCTGAAAACAGTAAAGTTTTGCAAAAGCTGAAAACCTAAACAAAACTAGCCCAGTAGAACAAAGTAACAGAGCTTTAAAAGGAATAGAAGGAAGTTTGTATTACAGGTAAGTATGTGTGCCACTTTCAGAAGCATAATCAAACTAGAAAAATTTGGCAAATATAAAACAGAAAACCAGCAAACTAGACTCAAGAACCTTGCCAACTCTCAATTATTTGTCATAATTGTATAAAGTAAACAAATACTGTTTGGTATATCAAAATTGTACACATCAAAAGTAAGACCAGTCCACTGGACTTCTACAGAGCCAATTCCTAATAATTTAAATAGCTGGAACTTGAATCCCATAAAATATTTGTTCATATATACAAAATAAACATCACATGAATAAAAACACTCTGGATAATTGAATAACTGGTTACTGAGACATCCCTTGGGTATACTAATATCAACCTAATAGAACAACCTGCTGACAGGGCCCACATCTACAATGCATATAAATGATCGATATAAACAAATATTATGGGTCATAAACTGGTGTGGTGCAAATAAGTCCCCTCTCCAATGTGCATGCTTTGGTATCTTTGATAAAACCTTAATTGAAGAGTATATGATGAAAAGATGGCTCACAGACACACCCCCACATAGTAATGGGAAATAGATCTTATAAAATTGTTCTTTATATGTTGAATACGTGGTTCATAGTTTATTCTCAAGAGCTACCTTCTCATAACAGGCTGAGCATAAAAACATAAGTTCCTGTTCACAGATGGTGGTAGCCCCCATATAAACATAGGTTGACCAATCATAGGTAAATCCACTGTAGCATTCAATGGCCAATAAAACCCTTGTAAGCACAATAGTGTTCCTCCACATTTAGAGATATTCCTACAGGTAAAGAACATCCACAAACTACAAGAACTGCCTTTGTGAAATTGGGTATTATGTTGCCTTTAGGAGTAACCATTTTTCTTTCTTCTAAGATAGCAGTTCAAGGGGCTACTGTACCATGATAAACTGTGTAGTAAACTGTTAGCTCCTGTTCATAGAAGTGATGGAAACCCCTTAAACAAACATGAGTCAATTTGTGGAGAATGGCAAGTAGAAGCCTTCTGCAAAAAGGGTCCTCCAGTTGCTATATACATTCGTAATCATCCAAGGTAGCAGGATAGCAAGCTGACAGGCACTCGAGCAGCATTTACTGGAGAGAAGCAGGCTCTGTATAGAAAAATGTATGCAGAGAAAAAGCGCTTCTAAGTGCAGTATGTCAGCAATTTTATTCAAAGGGAACATTTAAAAACACTTACAGGATTACAGAGTAAACAGGCTCATCAATGTATGAAGTCCTCCTGAGATGATCATCCCTGTCTCCATGCCGGCCAGCAGCTGTAGGAACTGAGGGTTTGGAGGAGCAAGATGGCTGCCGCACTTCCTTCCTCCTGCACTTAGAAGCGCCTTTCTCTGCATATGTGGCAATTTATAACCATGCATTCATCTCCATAAACATGCCTCCTGTTATGCAGAGGTATCCATACACTGTATGAAAAAAAAAAAATTCACAGAAGTTGTGGGAGTCCCCCATATAAACATAGATGAAGGCAGTGTAGCAATTGGCCAAACATCTTCTGTAAGCAGTACAGTGCTCCTTCAACTTCAAAGCAGTTCTGTTTCAATCATTTTTATTAATTATTTTAAGGGGAAAAAAATCACTTGGCAGAGTAGCGAACAATCCTTACATACTCTGTACTCTGGGGAGAACAAAAGAAGACCATATCATTTGAATCAGGTCTTCCGTAAGGCCCTAAATAAACACATAAACACATACAGAAGGGAAGAACAAGCATCTGACTATAAACTGCATATGAAAAATCGATATCGTAACCACTAAGAGGCGGCCATCAATATGACCGCCTAGCGAATCATATTATGGGAAACGTAAGGACCATGAGGTCTAAACATCATTAAATCGTAACCACTCAAAGCAGTTCTACAGGTAGTGCACACTCACAAACTGATAAAGAACAATCTTTTGTGAAAGTTGGTATTATGGTGGAAAATCTTCAAACAAGCACAAGGCAATCCAAGGCCATGCATTTACCTGCATAAACATGCCTCCTGCTTTGCAGAAGAATCCATAGGATATATAAAAAACAGGTTCACATATGGGCTTTTTGCTAAAAACAATGAGTTCATTACTATAATTTATGCAGTCCAGCTTTGAAAAAGAAATAAGAATTCTAGTTGGTTGTTATGAGTAACAGCATTTATTTTCTGTTAGCACACTTTTTATACGCACAAGGTCCATAAATCCATAAATAATTAATATTATATATATATATATATATATATATATATATATATATATATATATATATATATATATATGTATATATTTATTTTAATTTTTTTGGCTTTGAGTTGGTATAAGAAGGTTCAATTACACAATGGCTCCTTAAAACTCTGATAACATTTCTACACCATGGTTCAGAGTAATGCATTCCTGCTGTCGCTTCTACAGATTTGTTTTTCTTCCCTATTACATTTACTACTGTATATACATCTTTTTTTTCCCGTTAGCCTTTTGAATTCCACATGTATTATTTTTATTACCTATTTGTTATTGTACCTTTTATGTATATATACAACATCATCAATAAACTACCAAGCCTAGCTTAAAGGCATAGTTCATCTTTACCAAAGAACTGCCTATGCAGATAAGGGATGTTAGTAAATAAAACAAACTGTGAGCTGTGATCAACGTTGAATAATGCCCTTGCTATAGTTGTAGACCATTTACATACCTCATGATGACTGAAAAACTTCCAGAAGTTACATCTCCCCAGCCTGCCTTGTTGCTAGGACATTGCTAAGACATGCACAGTTGTTACTGTTCACCTCTACCTTTACACCAACAAGCTCTTTCTCTGATTCAAACCCCTCACATGCTCTTTCTTTTCCTTGATGCAGTGGCTCTGTGCTCAGGGTTTTTAGAGCTCACTCCTGTGATGGTGAATATGAACATTGACAGCTAGGTATGCTTTAGGCAGGATGAAGAGATGTAATCTCTGGGAGTTTTGCAGTCAGGCCTCATGAGGTATGTTAGTGGCCTACACCTATTGCAAGGGCATTATGCAACGTTGGCCAAAGCTGCACTGTTTGTTTTTATGTAAAGACATTCCTTATCTGCATATGCATATCTGGTTAGTGGCACTTTAAACCCCCCCAAAACAATCCCTAAACATTGGTGGACACTGGCACTTTAAATTCCCCCTACAAATCCTATATCATTGGTGGTCATCGGCCCTTTAACCTTCCCATCTTCGATTCCAGCTTTCCTCCAGTGCAGCTGGAGGATTTAATTAATAGCTCTGCTCAATAAATCCTCAGTTTTCCCTTCCACTCACAACGGAGTACTCATCAATGTAAACAGTACTACACTGTATATATTAGTAATCAATGTGATTGGTCATCACAGAAATCATGTTGCAAGCAGCCACTCCATTCAACTCTGTGCCTTTAGCCAAAGCTATCTGCTGTCTAATGGCTGACATTTGGAGCAACGGCTTAGTGTGTGCACCAGGCATGTGCATACACATTAAAAAAAATACATACAGGATATAAGGACACGTTCTGGCCATTTAGTTACACCAGACAGATGTAAGGAGGTTGAATGAGTATTCAATTATTATGTTTATTTGTAAAACAAAGATTGCACAGGCATAGAAAAATAAGAAGTTTGAAAACAAAAATACTTTAAAACATATCTAAAACATAACTGTCAGAAAAGCCATATACTTTTCACTAAATAAAAATAACTGGGTATGTAAAAGTGACGTACGTGCAGCATACCTGAACATCATTGCTGATTTTCAAAGCTTGGCCTGTAGAACCACTGGCAGGAGCTGAGTCATCTGTATCAATAAGATTGTCTGTGGGGACATTCTGGACTGGCTTCAGATAGGCAATTTCATTCTGCTTTGAGTCAAGAGTCACACATACATCGTAGGAGAATGGAAAAGGTAAGCTTGCATCACTAATCTCAGAGGGACACCCCAGGGTGAACTGAGGGTAAACATTTCTGTTAAACTCTCCCAAGTTTATTGCTGAACTTGTTTTTTTGCATTTAACAATAATTACAATCACCACGGTCACAATAAATAAAAGAGAAATTAGAGCTATGGCTATTACCAGGAAGAATGTTACATTTGACGAAGCATCTGAAATATTGGGTTGTCGTTTGATTTCTGGAACAGCTTGCTGAAAATTTTCAGCTACAACCAAATTGAAAGTGACTGTAGAAGACAGCGATGGAACTCCATTGTCCTTCACCAAAACCACAATCTTTTGTCTTAAAGAATCTATGGCTTGAAGATCTCTTCTTATCCTAATTTCACCAGTTGTTTGGCCAATATGAAATAATGATGAGTCAGGTGCTTGTAGGAAGTGGTAAGAGAGCCAGGCGTTGTGTCCAGAGTCAGCATCTATAGCAATTACTTTGGTTACTAAATAACCTTTCTCAGCATAATGCGGGATAAATTCAAATATTGCAGATTCCTCATTGTCCAGTGATGGATAGAGAATCTTTGGAGCATTATCATTCTTATCAACAATACAAATCCTCACTGTGGCATTACTGCTTAGTGGAGGAGATCCACTGTCTTTAGCAATCACCTGGAACAGGAATTCCCGTAACTGTTCAAAGTCAAATGATCTCTGAGCATATAGAACTCCAGTAATTGAGTTCATGGAAACATATGAAGATACTGGAATTTCTTCTACATTGCTGTTTAAAATGCTGTAAGTGATTTTGCCATTGTCATCACGATCCAGATCTTCAGCATGGACCTTGTGCACTGAAGTCCCTGGTTGATTATTTTCTGTAATATAGACAATGTAGTTTGTTTTCTCAAAAACAGGAGGGTTGTCATTAACATCCGATATAGTTAACCTAATGGTTTTATTACTTGAAAGCGATGGTGAGCCATTGTCCACACAGTTAATAGTAATATTGTACGCAAAAATGCTTTCTCGGTCCAAGTTGGTTGCCGTTACAAGCTTGTAATAACTACTTGAAGATGGTATAAGTTGAAAGGGCAAGGTGTTTGAAATCTGACAAACAATCTCAGCATTTATGCTAGAATCTAAATCATGAACATTAATCACTGCTATCACTGTACCAGTTGGTGAATCCTCTGGAATTGTTGCAAAAAGGGATGTTAGTGTAATTTCTGGAATGTTGTCATTCACATCAGTCACCTGAACTGATACTTTACAATGCGTAACATGACCACCACCATCTTTAGCTTCTATGGTCATTTCATAATTATCTGAGAGTTCATAGTCCAAATTTCCAATTGTCCTTATATCACCATTTGTTGAATCAATGTTAAACAAGTGGTGAGCATTTTCGGAAATGTGACTAAGAGAATATGACACTTGAGCATTTGAGCCTTCATCCTCATCAGTTGCATTTAAACAAATTACTAGGAAACCAATTGGTACATTTTCAGGCAATCTTATATGATATGTGTCTTGTGCAAACACAGGAAAGTTATCATTAAAATCTTGTACCGCAATCTTAACTATGGCTGTTCCAGATTTAGGAGGCTTTCCACCATCTTTAGCAGTCAAAATTAACTCATAGGAACTTTGCTGTTCTCTGTCCAGAGACTTTTCTAGTATAATTTCTGGGTATTTAATGCCATCCTTTGTGGTTCTTTCCCCAAGACTAAAATTTTCATTTCCAGAAAGAGTATAGCTTTGTACAGAATTACTGCCAAGATCTGGATCCTGTGCATTGCCTAGAGCAAAGTGTGTCCCTGGTGAAGTAACTTCACTAATTTCTAGATCAAAATGTTTCTTAGAAAAGGTAGGTGAATTGTCGTTAACATCCTGAATTTCAATGCTGATTGTGTAAAAGTTTAGAGGATTTTCTATGACGGCTTCAAGGTTTAAAACACAGCTCTGTTTAGCTCCGCATAATGTTTCTCTGTCAATTCTCTCTGTCACAAATAAGTTTCCATTTTCCAAATTAATACCAAAATACTGCTTCTTTGCTTTATGAATGATTTGGAATTTTCTGAGTGTTAATCCCTTAACATCCAACCCAAAGTCTTTTGCCACATTTGCAATAACAGATCCTTTCTTCAGTTCTTCTTGTACAGAGTACTGTAACTGACCATATGTAATGTTAAAGAAAAATAAAATAAAACCGCATACTTGCCATAGCTTTGCACCCTTTGTTCCCTGTCTTCTGGTACTATTCATTGTAAATGGCAAACCATTAGCTGTTGCTCCTCATAAATAAAGGAATTAAGCAAGAATAAACATTAAAATGCAATAGATTTTTGAAGATGTCCAGAAGCATCCACGCATCAGCATGCACAGTGAAATGTTGCAGTGCTTTCTTTTCTTCTGCACTGTTAGACTGTAGTAAAATTCATAAAGGTATTTCTTCAATTAGATGGATTAGAAATGATACAGTCCTATACTGACACCAAGAGGTCAAATAAAAGTATTGCAGTTAAACTGCTTACAGATTATTTACATTATATATAATAGCCTTTCCAGTTAGTGTTTTGTGTGCGTGTTATACACTATGCTTATAAAGACAAAAAGAAAAGTTTTATAAAAACGTAAAAAAATATATATTAAAGTTTACCCTTCCCTATGCTTTCCAAAAAGCTTAAAAATATATTTTTTTTGGCTGGAGCTACACTTAAAAAATGTACCTGTTTTGACATAAACACAGATTCAACTTAACAACAAACCTACAGACCCTATATTGTTTGTAACCCGCGACCGCCCGTACTTGGAAAAGCCGAAGTTCACTAATTTAACACCTCTTCCCTGCAGTCACAAACAAACATCCACACTGCAACTACACTTTATTAAAACCACTGCATGGCTCTTTGTTACTTTCCATGGGCATGCCTTTTCCCCTAACGCATTATACCCTTAATCAGGGTTAAGCATATGCAGGAAAAATGAAGTACGCCCCATTGAAACTATAGATTTTTTAACATATTTAAACATCTAATCTTTATTTAAATAATGGTTACAAATAAAGCTAATATACTTGAATAAAAACACAAGAAGAAATGTGCTTTTCAAATAATTTATTCAACAAAAATATCAATGGATGTAATGGTGTTCTGTGGAAAAAGTAAGTACAGTCTTGGCATTAAAAGCTAGTATTGGCCCCTGTAGCAGAAACTACTTATTTTAGGAATTGTGTATAACTTCTTTCCACTTTCTGACATTGACTGAATTTTTTGAGCACTTCTGCATGCAAAATTCATTCAGTTACAGGATGTTTGCAGGTGTCTATAAATAGCCATTTCAAAATCCCCTACAAAATCTTTAGGGGAAAAAATAGGGCTTTGACTATTGCAATCCATGGCCCCTATTTCTTATTTTTTTGTCTCCCCTTGGTGAATTGTTAGTGTACTTCAGAGCGATATGGTTCAATTTGAACTTTTTACCAGATGGCCTTAAATTCTCATTAAGCACATGTTGATATGATGCCGAATTTAAAGTTGACTGAATGACTGTGAGATGCCCAGGCTCTAATACTGTAAAACAACCTCAAACCATAACATTTCTACCACCATGGTTCACAGTTTTTATGAGGTATAATGCTGAAATGGTGTTCTCGGTTTTCAGAAAACATGTCTACTTACACTATCTCTGTGACCAAACAACTATATCTTTGATTAATGAGACTTCAACATTGTTCCAGAAGGCTTTGACTTTGCCTAGATGTGTTTTGCTTTGAATTTACTGAGCCCGCTAGTGCTGAATACATTAGCAGTTTTTTTTTAATCTACACAACTCGCAGTATATTTTCCTTACAGTGCAATGATTGGATTTCAAACCAGTTTGCAATCCTTTTAAATCCCTTGACAAACTCAAAGGAACACAACTTTCTTTCTTAGGGACTTACAGAGTTGTATTGATCTTGGCTTGATGACACAACTGTGTCAATAGCAGCGATATCACCAGCACCTAGATGTCTGGGGTTTAAATATGACAGGTACCATCTGCATACTTCTTAAGGAGGTTCTAATCAATGCCACCTAATCTTAAACACCAGGCATAAAGTAGGAGAAATCCATGTTGATGCCCCTGGATCCCCTTCTGGATTTACTACCACCTCTACTTTCTCATCTTAAGGTTGTGTCTTCCATAAAATATTTGGGTATAACTATTTTTGATTCCCCACAGTCGTATATTGTGGATAACATACTTCCATTACTCTCTAGATTTCAAGACCAAAGAAAAATCTTGAAAAAGCTCCCTCTCTCGTTAATAAGCCATATCAATCTAATCAAGATGATATGGATGGTTCAGCCCCAATCTGTATACTCATACGGATATTTACCAAGATTAATAGCATATTCAAGTGGTTAATATGGCAGAATAAAACCCCCTATTAAACTGGAATCTCTACAACATCCTAAAAATGCAGGTGGACTGGTAGTTCCTAATCCAAGGATATATTTTTTTGCATCACAACTACAGCTTTTTCCTGGATGGGAGTCTGAACAGATACCCCTTCCTGGCCCTAGGACTATTTTCTTATGCACTTGTTGATATGAAAAAAGCAAAACACTGCGCTACTAAAATAAGACTAGCAGCTAATACTCAAACAAACAAAGTTATAATAAGTGTAAAAAAACAAAAGTATAGCGCTGACAAATTGGGTCCGAAAACATTAAAGTGAATTTAAATAAGTGCAAATACCTAAACTCAAAAGAGAACTTTGCATTAAACAAGTGTTGATATGCCCATCTGTAAGTTAATGTGTAAAATATGGGATACAGTTAAAAAAATGATGGGTATTTCCTAACCTACCAGATCCACTCTTGTATGGGATAATGATAGACTCCCTCAACTTTTGGCTCTTGTAGGTTTTCAGAGATGGGTAAATTCAGGAACAACAACTCTGCACTATAAAAGCCAGAGACCCAAGCCTGCAGTCGCTGCCAGGAGTCAGGAGGGCTCCACTTGGAAGCCAAAGCAGTAAGGGGCTGCTTACTGTATTATCCCTACAGAGTGTGTTTTAAAGACTGTCTTGTGAGAAACAGACAAAGGGCCTATAGTGGAAGGCCATGGCTATATGTGGAAGCCAGGAGGCTGACCCTACCATTGTTTGGTGTTGATGGTGAAAACACCTGCGAGGGAAACCCTTTGATTTTGTTTTCTTGAACTTTCTTTAATAAAAGTGGGCAAACAAGCCCTTAAATGGCACAACTGGTGTGGACTCAGCTCACTAGTAGGCTCTATACATGTGCATTCATTTTTGTCCAAATGCATTTTCATCCGTATTTCGGGTATTTGTGTTATCATTTTAACAAATGCTAATGAACGTGCAGAATCTGAAAACCAAAAGATCTGACATAAGCAAATGCTTTATTTTCATTTTTGTTGAACAACAGTTTGATATAGATAGGAGATTCGACATGACGCTGACAATAGCTATCTGTGTCCATCGAACCTGTGGTCGAATGTGCCTAACCTTAGCTCTATTAGTCCAAGATTATTCTACATAGTGAGAAAAGGTTCAACATAGAGAGAAAAGATTCTACATTATAGAGACAATAACAAAAAAGGTTGAATGTGCCTAACCTAACTCTATTAGTCCAAGATGATTCGACATAGAGACAAAAGATTCAACGTGAAGATTCGACAAAGCAGTCAGCGCGGGCAGATATGTATGGTCAAATTCTCTGCCCATAGGCTATAGAAGAATTCTAATGTTGGTTGACTAGTAATAATAATTAATAAATATAATTATTACTAGTGTCATACAACATTAGAATTCTACTATAGCTTGTAGGTGGAACATTCGGAAATGTATGATTGCGGCGTCATACAGTTTAGCCGCTCTGTCGAATCTTCTTAGAACATTCAACAGACACCATAAGCCTTCAATGACAGATTTGACTTTAATTATTTCAGATTTTCGGATGAATGCATTTTTTAACTAAACAAAATAAATAAAAAGCGAATTTCGGAAGTAACTAAATAAATGTACTTTTCGGACAAAAACGAAATTCTGAAACAAAATATTTCAGTGTGCACATGTCTAGTAGGCTCTACACTAAGTTAATTAACCCTCAATATATATATATATATATATATATATATATATATATATATATATATATATATATATATATATATATAGTAGTGTTATTCCAAAATGAACACAAAGAGAAAAAGTATATTAAACATTTTTTGTGCTTCTGTGGGGATAGAAAGGTATACCCTAGACACCAATTTAAAGGATATGAGCACTTTCATTGCACTAACTATGTTGTGGCCCCCGCTACTCTTCTCTATTGTACCTGTAATAAACCATACTTACAGTACCTGTAAACCTTTTCCTCTGAGATCTTCATTGTGTGACCCAACTGGTGCCATACAAGTTCTAATGAAAACTTGTACATTGTTAACAATATATATAAATATATATATATATATAATATATAAAAATATATGTTATTTAACGATGTTCAGGAAGCTGTAAAGGTTTAAACATTTGTTTCCTCCAATTCAGTAGCTAACCCCTAGCTATTTTTTCATCAGAGCAGATATGCACATATGCACACACATGTATTAGAGTTGGTTGGGATAAAATCAGGTAACCTAACAATTTGCTAGTGCGTTTATTCACCTGAATATATGTATCTGCATCACACAATTCAGGTGTCTAGATAATCGCTATTGTTAAATTGTATGATTCTTTGTAGACTGGACAGATGTAGATGTAGATGTATTTAATCTAGTGAATTATAAAATGTGCAGTTGTATGTATTATGAATACATTATTAGTGGGTTGTTAAATGTTTCACCAAAATGGATAAACGTTTCCAAAGACATATGATAAGTTCATTAGACATATTGACATATAAGGAGATATTATAAAGTTTATTATTAGAGGTTTTTTAAAACAAAGGTTTATTTAAATGAACAGTACAAATGAACAGCTGGTAAATGGTGGTAAAACGCATAGCTAAGTCAAAAATATTTAGAGATATTAGTAGGGAAGATTATAACAAATGAAGTAATATAAAAAAATATTTCCAAGTAAACTTGCATGTGTAGAAATGTTATGATCAAATGATGTACAGTAATATTATAGTTGTACTGTTTAAAAAAGGTTAGATTTTTTTTTTCATTTGATGTTTATATTTATTGCATTTGATATTGTATTTCATTTTAAAGTAACTCAAAATTCTGTAATTGTAACAAATATATCCTCCAAAGAAATGGGTAGGAGGAATTAATAGCACAGGAAATGCTAAACTATTTTACATATCAATACATAAGAAAATTAATTATTGTTATTATTATAAAGCTAAAAGGTTTTTAAAAGTCCATTTTAATAATCTGATAATTTGAAGTGTTCATTATTTATTTATTTTTTTAATTAGCTTTTTATCCAACATCCACCACTAAGTTGAAAGTATTTAAAGGTATATAGCAATAGTTTTTTTTTAAGAGTATTGGGACAATAATAAATTCTTTCACCTCATAAAAATATTCATATTCTGACTTTTTTAGCCATTGTATAATGAAAAAGTAAATGACAGATATTGCAGCACTATTTTTTGTGTAGTTTGATAACTTAAATAGTTGTAGGTAGTTATATGTAGCTGCTTAATCCCCTGGATTCTTATTTGTCTTGGATTTTCTAAAAGATCTCACTGTTAGAATTCTTAAATCAGTTTTGTGTTTACTGCAAAGTTTTGGGTGCCCCAGTCCATCTTTGCATGTTCCAGTTCATCCTGTTGAAATTTCCATTATACAAAATGAATAAAAATAAGTGAGGAAACGCCTCATAATGGCTATAACAAGTGTACCAACCCAGGAACACAAGCCCAATGATCTCACCAATGGGAGACTTCAAGCAATACACCCTGGGAATGGTATATAAATAAGCGTCTTAAAAATACAAAATGGTTGCTTTGTAAATGTCCGTGTTTATAACACAGGCCAGAAAATAAATGTCCCTCCAACCAAATGTTTAAAACAGCATATGTCCATTGCTGAAGTGAAACATGAAAAAGCCTAAAAGCTTCAGTAAAGCTATCTTTATAGCACTTCACATGCTGAGCAGCACTGCCATCCACATTGCTAAAGCCCAACATTCTGAATAAATGCCATCACTGCATAAGTGTTCTACTTTAGCAATAGCTGTGTGAAATGTAACTACCTGTAAAATTAGATTCTTAAAGCTTTGCAAGGTAAAAAATGCATCTACACATAAGTGTTTATTTTTCTACACACATTATAAGCAGCACTGTCTGTCCTGTTAACAACATTTTAACAGACAAGAAGTGAAGGAAAATCCCCAACAGTAACATAAAAAATCTGTAGCAGTAGATGAAGGCTAGAACCCGTGTCAGGTGTTTATTTCTGTCTGCATCCTTGCTTCAAATTTCCCCTCACCCTCACTTCCTGCCTGGTGAAACTGTTGTCAGCAGGACAGGAAGTGAGGACAGAACTCTGGATAGGATGAAAGTAAAACTGTTGTCAGCAGAACAGAGCCCTGGTTAGAAGTCAAAACCTGATAGGGGTTTTAATCCTTCCAGACTCAATACAAAACTAGGAAAAATGTTTTAGCTTAAAATATACTTTAATACAACAGTTTTTTCTGGGTTCCTCTTAACATAGTTTTATCGCCTGCTGGTTCTGCCAGCAGATCTTTTATTTTTATACTTTCTTTAAGCAAGAGACAATGGTGTTTGTTCTGCAGTGAAATCACATAGTGGAATTACCACCCAATGGGGTAGTTTTAGATGGACATGTAGTTTTAAATGGACATTAACCACTTCAGCCGTGGAAGAATTTACCCCCTTCCTGAGTAGGCCATTTTTTGCGATATGGCGCTGTGCCGCTTGAACGGTCATGCAGCACTGTACCAAAACAAAATTGTTGTCCTTTTTTTCCCACAAATAGAGCTTTCTTTTGATGGCATTTGATCACCTCTGCGGTTTTTATCTTTTGCGCTATAAACAATATAAACAAGCTATAATACATATGCCCAATAAATATATAAAAAATAAATTTCTTCCTCAAAAAATCTCAATAAGCGTATATTGATTGGTTTGCGCAAAAATTATAGTGTCTACAAAATAGGGGATAGATTTAAGGCATTTTATTATTATTCTTTTTTTTTTACTACTAATGGCAGCGATCTGCGATTTTTATCAGGACTGAGACATTGCGGCGGACAGATCGGACACTTTTGACACCATTTTGGGACCATTGACATTTATACAGTGATCAGTGCTATAAATAGCCACTGATTACTGTATAAATCTCATTGGCAGGGAAGGGGTTAACACTAGGGGGCAATCAAGGGGTTATTTGTGATAACTAGGGAGTGACTCTAACTGTGGGGGGTGGGACTTCCTGGGTGAGGAGACTGATCTTTGTTCCATTAGGAACCACAAATCACTCTCCTCACCCCTGACAGAATGGAGATCTGTGTGTTTACGTTGACAGATCTCCATTCTCTCCTTCTCATATGCAATCACGAGTAGCCGGCGGCCATCGGGGCCACATGCCAGGTGCATGAACTCCTACATCATGCTACGGGTGTGCACACCCTATACTTCTTAAAGCGCCTGCCGTACAGCTACGGCGATTCACACAGGAGTGTCATTGGGCCGCCACCAATTGACAGCGGCCGGTCAGCAAGCCGTTAAGTAAATCTCAAACAAAGATAGCCTAACTCTATCAGACACTTTTCAAGCAGTTCCCCAAAAATTTTCTTTTAGAATTTTTTTTTAAACATATGAGTAAAACTGACTGTTGTAAGCCCCTGTGGTATTGTTTTATGGTATGCCCCAAACCTGTAACAGTGACCCTTTCAGGCCAGCTTGGCCTGCATGAAAATGTGTAGAAAAAAATAAGGGTGAAATAAAAAAGGAAAGCAAATATTATCATTATGTATTAACCACATTAATATACCAAAATGTTATGCTATAGTGGTCGCTTAATCTCACTACATGATATTTCTTACAGTTTTAGAATGTATAACAGCTTACCAGTATGGAAATGTGACAAAAAAATAGGCATCTAGGTACATATGATCACATACTTTCATGGCGATGGGGGGGTTAAGATGCCACTAAACAAAATGTTATGGGGTTGTTTTGGGTTTGTCCATGACATCTAGCCATACACTACAGTTTCAACCTTTTAACTTTGCAACAAGACTTATGCCCTGTACACACGGTCAGAAATTGAGACGGAAAATGTCTGATCGGATTATATTGTCAGAAAATACGATCGTGTGTAGGCTCTTTCGGACTTTTTCCCTTGGAAATTCCGATGGAAAAAATTTGAGAGCAGCATCTAAAATTTTCAGACAAAAAAAATGATCTGACTTTTTCCGATCGTTTGTAGAGAATTCCAATGGGACAAAGTGCCACGCATGCTCAGATCAAATTACGAGACCAAAGCTATTGGCCACCAGCCTCTATGTAGTCCCATCGTACGCAATCAACGTCACCTCATTCCAAACTATCAGATTTTCCGACAACTTTGTCCGACCGTGTGTATGCAACACCAGTTTTGGACAAAATCCGTCAGAAAAAATCCAACAGATTTTGTGGTCGAAATGTCCGACTGTGTGTATGGAGCATTACACATGACTTCAGTTGGCAATTTTTAAAGGGTAAGCCATCCTAATTTAATTTTAACCACCTCAAAGCCATTATTCCTAATACCCAAAACAATTATTGCAACAAATTAAATCACCTTGGGGTGTCCACTTTTCAAAATGAGGTCAGTTTAGAGATGTTTGTACTGTTCCATCATTTTTATTTGATATGTTTTATAAGGGAAAGGAAAAGAGAAACATTGCCTTTTTTCTTAACATAGTAATAAATAAAAAATACAGTTGCTAATCAGTACCACTAAAAGAAACCTATATGTGTCTCAAAAAATATATAAAGTTAACTTGGGTGTGTTGAGTGTTGCATTGCCATCTAATTGTCAGTCAAACATTCACAGCACTTAGAACTGAAAAATTTCCTTGACAGGACATCAAATAACATGCTGGTCATGAAGTGGTTAATGTCTTTGTTGTAGAGATGAGGAGAGTTGGACAGGTTGATTTGTTCGGAGGAGGGCTGACAGCCCTTGCTCCACAAAAATGCTATGTCAGCTCACAACAAGAATTAGTTGCTGTGTGCATGGGGACATTTCGATGCATAAAACAATGGGGAAGGGGCATGTATTGCAGAGATGCATTTTGTTTTTTTTTGCCCTGACATACACTAAGTCAAAATTTATTGTAAATCGTATATTCACGTACACAGTTATCGCAGCACTGAAACTAAGTTCTTCCAAAAGTTAAATGCAAATGAAAGGCAATTTGTGATTAGAATACACTTACATTTCAAAGCTGTAACCAATTTATATTAATAATAAACAATTAATTTATGAGCTATCATAAGACTCCTTTCACACTGAGGCATTTTTCAGGTGCTTTTGGCCTAAAAATAGCACCTGTAAAGCACCTGAAAAACAACTCCCCTGCAGTCTCAGTGTGAAAGCCCGAGTTCTTTCACACTAAGGACTTTAAAAAACTCCTGCAAGCAGCATCTTTGGAGCAGCGCTCTTCCACCTCTCCTGTCCATTGAAATGAATGGGCAGCACCACCGAACCACCAGCAAAGCGCCGCTGTAGCATCGCTTTGTGGGTCGTTTTGACCCTTTTTCGGCCACTAGCTGGGATTAAAAGCACCCTGCTATCGGACGAAAACCTCTGTAAAAACGTAGGTAAAGCCCCGCTAAAAATAGTGCCACTTTACCACTGACGCCGACGCCACCCCCAACGCCCCAGTGTGAAAGCAGCCTAAATGCAAAATAAGTACACGCGGAAGATTAATTTCAACATACCTTTGCCATACTTTTAGCAGGTAAATCTTGATTTGTGGAACCATTGATAGCAGCTGATTCATCAGTGTCAATGAGATTGTCTGTGGGCACATTATGTACTGGTTTCAGGTAAGCAATTTCACTTTGCTTGGAATCAAGTGATACGCAAACATCATATGAGAATGGAAAGGGTAAACTTGTATCACTGATCTCAGATGGACATCCTAGTGTAAACTGAGGATACATATTTCTACTATATGTTTCAAAGGTTGTTGGGGTATTCAATTTTCTGCACTTAAAGATGATTGCAACGATGACCGTCAAAATGAATGTAAAAGAAATAAGAGCTATAGCAATTATTAGAAAGAATGATGCATTAGAGGAATTTTTTGAATTGTTGGGTTGCTGTTTGAACTCTGGAACAACTTGCTGAAAGCTTTCAGCTACAATCAAGTTCAAAGTGACTGTTGATGACAGGAATGGAATGCCATTGTCCTTCACTAACACTACAATTTTTTGCTTTAAAGAATCCTTGTCTGGAAGATCTCGTCCTATTCTGATTTCACCACTTTGTTGTCCAATGACAAACAATGATGATTCTGGTACTTGTAGAAAATGATATGAAAGCCAGGCATTGTGTCCAGAGTCAGCATCAACTGCAATCACCTTTGTCACCAAGTAACCTTTCTCAGCTGAGTAAGGAATAAATTCAAACACTGAGCCATCAGTATCTGGTGATGGGTAGAGAATCTTAGGAGAATTGTCGTTCTTATCTACGATACAAATTCTTACTGTGACATTACTGCATAAAGGGGGAGATCCATAATCCCTAGCCATCACCTGGAATTGAAATTCCCGTAACTGTTCATAGTCAAATGATCTCTGTGCATAAAGAACTCCTGTCACTGAGTTTATGGAGATGTATGATGGCACTGGAATGTCTTCTACTTTGCTGTTTAGAATACTGTACATAATTTTCCCATTGTCATCCTGATCTAGATCCGATGCATGAACTGTATAAATTAAAGTACCTGGCTGATTATTTTCAGCAATATAGATAATGTAGTCCATCTTTTCAAAAACAGGAGAATTGTCATTCACATCCATAATCATCAACTCAATGGTTTTATTACTGGACAAAATAGGTGATCCCTTATCCACACAGTGGATAGTTATGTTGTATCCAGTTTTTTTTTCTCGATCCATGTTTTCTGCAGTTACAAGTTTATAGTAACTACTAGATAATGGTAATAGTTTGAAAGGCATTGTGTTGTAGGGCTGACATATAACTTCACCATTCTTTCCAGCATCCAAGTCCCGAATTTTAATTAAAGCTATGACAGTGCCAGGTGGTGAATCCTCTGGAATAGCTGAGGAGACAGATGTAACTGTAATTTCCGGAATATTGTCATTCATGTCAATCACCTGTATGGATATTTTGCAATGTGTAGCATGTCCACCACCATCTTTAGCTTCAACAGTAATTTCGTAAGAATCAGCAATTTCATAGTCCAAACTTCCTACTATCCTAATATCACCGGTTTGTGGATTCACGGAAAATATCCGGCTAGCGCTTTCAGAGATATGATTAAATGAATAGGTTATTTGAGCATTAGATCCCTCGTCTTCATCAGTTGCATTTAAGTCAATTACTAAAAAATCCACAGGTGAATTCTCTTGTAATTGTATGTAGTATGTGTCGTGAGCAAAAGTAGGATAATTATCATTAACATCCTGAACATATATTTTAACTGTGGCAGTACCAGATTTGGGAGGTTGTCCTCCATCATAAGCCGTCAAAATTAACTCATATAAACTTTGTTTTTCTCTATCTAGTGAGTCTTCTAAAACAATTTCAGGATATTTAATTCCATCTTTAGTAATCCTTTCTCCAAGACTGAAGTATTTATTGACAGTAAGAGTATAGCTTTGTACAGAATTAGTACTAAGATCTGGATCTTGAGCATTTCCTAAAGCAAACCGTGCACCTGGTAAGGTAAATTCACTAATTTCTATGCTGAAATTGTTTTTGGAAAAGGTAGGCAGATTATCATTCACATCCTGGATTTCAATAGTGATGGTATAAAATGTCAGTGGATTTTCTATGACAGCTTCCAGGTTTAGAAAGCAGCTCTGTTTAGCTCCACACAATGTTTCTCTGTCAATCCTCTCTGAAACAAATAAGTCCCCATTTTCTATATTCACCCTGAAATACTGTATTTTATCTTCGGCAACCACCTGGAATTTTGCTGCTAACTCTTTAACATTCAGCCCAAGATCTTTTGCCAAATTCCCAACTACAGTTTGTATTTTAAGTTCTTCAGGAATTGAATACTGTAACTGACCAAAAATGACTTTAAATATAAATAAAATAAAAGTAAACACTTGCCACACCATTTTCCCCTTTGTCCTTGTACCTTGTTATCAATCAAAGTGAGCAGGCAGATGTGTTGTTCTTTAATCACTCCATAAAGAAAGAATTGCATCTGACAGATCCAAGATGTTGTGGAGTATCCTAAATTGCAGGATGCACAATGAAAATATTGCAGTATTTCCTTCTAAGCTGCAATTGTGAGACTAATTAACATTACTTGGAAATATATTCCAAAAGAAAGAAAGAAAATATTATAGTCCAATAGTGACACCGAGAGGTTAAATTCAGGTAATGCAGCTAAACATCTTGTATTGAAAAGGATATATGAATGGGGGTTACAATTGTTTACTTGTGTTTTCTTGTCGTTTGTTTTTTATTAAAAGCCATAAAAAATAATAATAATAAAGGGTAAGTCAAAGGTCATCTGATAAAGAATGTTGATGGATATCCATCGAAAAAGGTTAGGATAAAATATCTATTTATGTATGTAATTAATGTTGCCTCTAGATGAACTATATTTATGGTTGTATGATCATTTGCTTTGTAAATGAACAGCGCATATCTAAGCATTCCCACTGAAATTAATTATAGCAAAAATATATGATTTATATGTATATATCTTTAATGGCACAAGCATCAATATTTGTTATATATATATATATATATATATATATATATATATATATATATATATTAGATAGATAGATAGATAGATAGATAGATAGATAGATAGATAGATAGATAGATATATGTGTGTGTGTGTATATATATATATATATATATATATATATATATATATATATATATGTATCTATCTATAGATAGATAGATAGATAGATAGATAGATAGATAGATAGATAGATAGATAGATAGATTATTATTTTTTTTATATATATATGATAAAATTTTAAGTGTTCGGCATAATTTATAAAAACTGGTGATTGATTATAATTCAAGATGCTCAGACAAAATAAATAATCATGTAATCATGTAATTACTTCCACAAATATACTAACACTTCCCAAACTGTGGAACATTACCATCTTGGATTCCTACTGGGTGTCTCAATAAATTAGGTCAATACAGGTAACCTTTGACTTGGCATATACACTGCAGACTTTAGCCCTTATTAATCAATCTGCAATATCAATTAGAAATGCAAAATAGTACTTAAAGGCATGCTAAAATCATATATGATAACATTGTTTGAGAGACGATGTTAGCATGCCTAAAATATAACTGAAGTCAAAACGTTATTTTTAGGTTAGGATAGAATAGGGAAAAGTTACCAACCCATTTTTTTCTAATATCTGTGTCCCTGCTGGGTAGATTCCCTCTCTCTCACACACGTTGGGGATATTTTCTCTCACTCCCTGTTCTTTCTATGGGGCAGGAAGTTGAAGTAAACCTCACATGCTGCTGTGTGAAGGAAGTCACCATAAGTACTCATATCATTCTTTCAACTCAATTTATGTAATAGCCTCAAAAAATAAGCAGGCTGTCAGTATTCAAGCTTCCCTCAAAATTCTTTAGAAAGTATTGATTATGCAGACCCTATATGTTGTGTACAAAATAACATAAATGTCAGTTCACCCAAAATTGATACTTCAATTGTTGGTATATGCTACAATTCAACATTAGATAGAGTGTGACACCCCTTAATGGTTTCTTATATCTTTCAAGACTCAATTTGTGTTTTTAGGCCTGGACACCTACCTACTAAGTAAAGTTTACTAGATTCAATCTGTTAGCAAAAGAAACTTAAAAGATATGCTGGGCGCACAGGATAGGCAAAAGATATATTAAAGTAGATACAATAAACCAATAGACCACATAAGAACCTGAAAAAAAAACAATAAAATCTTAGTGCTTACAAAAAATGCATATCAAGAGAAAGAAAATCTGGATAGCTGCACTCCCAGTAGTGAAATCCAAAAAGCCTTTATTCAATAAATCTGTATAAAGCATACAGAAGTACAACAATAACCCAGCTCACCTTTGGGCAGTGTGAATGGGTGTTTATTGATACAGCAATGCATATTAGTATCAAGCAAGTTACCTTTTTTGGTCTGTGAATGAAAATAATTTATCACATATATAAGATTTAGTTTCACATACCTGAAAAACATTGTGTTTAGGTAAATTCTCTTGAGGTAAACTATTCACAGCTGTTGAATCTTCAGTGTCAATGAGATTGTCTGTGGGGACATTCTGGACTGGTCTCAGATAAGCAATTTCATTCTGCTTTGAGTCAAGAGTCACACACACATCATAGGAGAAGGGAAAAGGTAAACTAGTATCGCTGATCTCAGAAGGACAACCCACAGTGAACTGAGGATACACATTTCTATTATATGTTCCTAGGTTTGTTTCTAGATAGCTTGTTTTTCTGCATTTAAGAATAATTGTAACCATTACTGTCACAATAAATAGAACAGAAATCATAGCTATAGCTATCACCAGGTAGAATGTTGCATTTGATGAAATATCTGACAAGTTGGGTTGTTTTTTTATCTCTGGCGCAACTTGTTGAAAGTTCTCTGCCACAACCAGATTTAAAGTAGCCGTAGATGACAAGGCTGGGACTCCATTGTCCTTTACAAGAATTACAATCTTTTGCCTTAAGGAGTCCACATCTGGAAGTTCTCGACCTATCCTGATTTCACCGTTTTGGCTTATAACAAATAATGAAGGTTCTGAAACATGCAGTAAATTATAAGAAAGCCAGGCATTGTGTCCAGAGTCAGCATCCACTGCAATTACTTTTGTCACTAGATAACCTTTCTCAGCAGAGTGGGGGATAAATTCAAATAAAGATGATCCTTCTGTTTCTGGTGATGGATACAGAATCTTAGGGGCATTATCATTCTTATCTATGATATATATTCTTATTGTAACATTACTGCTTAGAGGAGGGGATCCACTGTCCTTAGCCATCACCTGGAACTGAAATTCTCGTAACTGTTCATAGTCAAATGATCTTTGAGCATAAAGAATCCCTGTCATTGAGTTTATGGAAACATAAGATGACACTGAAATAGATTCTATGTTACTATTTATAATACTGTAAGTGATTTTTCCATTCTCATCACGATCAATGTCTAAAGCATGGACTTTGTGTACTGAGGTCCCCGGCTGATTATTTTCTGCAATATAGATGAGATAATTATTTTTTTCAAAAAGAGGGGGATTGTCATTCACATCGGAGATTATTAACTTCATTTGCTTATTGCTCGACATGGGAGGAGATCCGCTGTCAATACATTGAATTGTAATGTTGTACAAAGAATTTCTTTCTTGATCAATGTTTGATGCAGTAACAAGTTTATAGTAGCTACTTGATGATGGTATTAGTTGAAAAGGAAGTGTATTAGATATCTGGCATACAACTTCTCCATTCATTCCTGAATCCAAATCACGAACATTAATCAATGCTATCACTGTACCAGGTGGGGAATTTTCTGGAATTGTTTCTGAGAGAGATGTGATTGTTATTTCTGGGACATTATCATTCACATCAATTACCTGTATAGATAACTTGCAATTTGTCACATGACCTCCACCATCTTTTGCTTCTACGGTCATTTCATAAGTGTCTGAACTTTCATAATCCAAATTTCCTATGATTTTAACATCCCCATTTTGAGCGCCAATGCTAAATATTTGACGAGCAGTTTCAGGAATGTGGCTAAATGAATATGAAATGAGGGCATTAGTTCCTTCATCTTCATCAGTTGCATTCAGGTGAGTTACTGTAAAGCCAACAGGTACATTCTCAGGTAGCTGTATGTTATAGGTATCTTGAGTAAACACAGGGAAATTATCATTGACATCTTGAACTACAATCTTCACTATAGCAGTCCCAGATTTCTGAGGCTTTCCGCCATCAAAAGCAGTTAAAATCAACTCGTAGAAACTTTGCTTTTCTCTGTCCAGAGACTTTTCTAGTATGATTTCTGGATATGTAATTCCATCTTTGGCAGTTCTTTCTCCAAGGCTAAAGTATTCAATACCACTCAGTGCATAGCTAGTTACAGCATTGAAACCTAAGTCAGGATCCTGTGCAATACCTAATGAAAACTGTGTTCCAGGACTTGCTGATTCACTGATGCCTATGTCAAAATATTTCTTAGAAAAAGTAGGAGAGTTGTCATTCACATCCTGGATTTCCACAGTAATCGTGTAAAAATTCAAGGGATTTTCTATAACAGCCTCCAAATTTATAAAGCAGGTCTGTTTTGTTCCACATAATACCTCTCTGTCAATTCTTTCTGCAACAATCAAGTCTCCATTTTCAAGATTAATTCCAAAATATTGCTTTTTGGCTTGAGAAACTATTTGAAATTTTCTCATTGTTAGGTCTTTAGCACTCAACCCAAGGTCCTTAGCCACATTCCCAACCACAGATCCCTTTTTTAGTTCTTCAGGTATAGAATATTGCAATTGACCAGAGCTATGTTCAAAGAAAAATGAAGTAAAATAAAATACTTGCCATATAAAAATCATCCTGGTGCTTCTGTTTCTTTCTGTATTCTGCATTGTGATAAGTAGCTATAGCTTCTGTTCCTTCACAGAAGAAAATATCCAAAGTATTGTAAATATGGCATCAGAAAGCAAAATGGAAACAAATTGCAGTTTTCCTTAGTATCTGCATTGAGGCTGGATCCAGTTTCTATATTCTAACAGAGTACAAAACATTGTACAGTCTAGTAGTGACACCAAGAGTCCAAAAATAGGTATAACAGCACAACTGGTAAAGACACTTGAAATACTGGGACATAAAATGATCTATTTAATGCTGAACTGTAATTCTTTTTTTGAATTGAAGTGGGCCAATGTACATCCTTATAAGGATATTGACCTAGCTGCAATCCATGAAAAAGTTTGTAGAATGTGAAACAGGTAGTAGGTGCACTAAACAGGACTTGCAACAAAAGGAATTTCCAAAGTGGTTTTAACAATGGCAACATTTTGTCTGGGCACAGCTCACATTTCTCAAAGGAAATGTGTCCTGTTCCTCCTGTTGCAAATCCCACCTGCTGCCTGTTTCATATTCTGTTAACCCTTTGTTGATACTTTACATATTTTACACATGATTTTGTGTAGCCTTTTCGCTTTTATATCACTTTATTTACTTACTCTATATGTGATGCCAAGTTCAACCAAATTATGTCATACTTAAAAGGTATTTACTTGTATTAATTTAAATCTTTATGGTTTATTTGGGGAGACTGTGTAACCATTACTTTAATATAATCAAATCAAATGAATGCTGTAATAAAAAAGTCCTGCATTTCCTGCATTTAGTAAGTGCTTATTTACTAAAGGAGTATGGAATTTTTACTGTGCAATAGGGAAGCTATGTTCAACTTAAGCATCTGATTATGTGCAAGAGAAATACGGTACATGATTTTATTTAATGAGAAAATTAAACATTCACTCTGCAAAGTGCACAATTTCTATTCCTTTTGTAAATTAACCCCAGAGGACTGAGATTTAGGGTCAAAAAAATACAATGTGCACAATACACAATCATTTTCAAAATAGTTGCAACATATTTTAAACACGATTTATAACAGCTTCAAAATCTAAATATGGGATTTAAATGAGTTTTCCTATTTAATAATTTATTTAAGTTGGAAAACAAATTGACTCCAAAAGATTATCACAGTTAAAGGAAGAAACAATTGTCAGGAAAAGTAACTCAACAATTATGAAATATATAAAAAAAAACCCTGATCGATGTATGGGTATGTACTATAATATCTGCCATTAAATTTAAAAAAATTTAATTGTATTTAATATTCCACATGACACTTAGGGGGGATATTTATAGGTATATAAGTTGTGAATCTGACATCACCAGGTATTCAGTGTAGGTGAATCTTCCTGGGTGTTTTAAATAACAGTGATTAACGGCCATTGTATGTTTGGTAAAAGCCACTGCTTTACCAATATGCCCCAAGGGTTATACTTATAAAGCAATGAATATGTTATTCCTCAAACATTCAACTGCAGGTTTCTCTTTCTGGTCAGGTGTTTTCAAATACAGTGATTGATTCACCTGCAGTAAATGTTTGTAAAATATCACATTTACCGCTTCATTAGTGTGCCCTTAAATGCTACCTTCTAACAACCCAAAATCCAAAATTGAAATCCCAGTTCTACTAATTGTACACTATAAAAAAAAAAAGAATCATAACCACATAAAATTATAGGGATTTTGACATGCGTGTATTTGGGCTAATATTTTAATTTTTGTTTATTTAAATTTTTTATTTTTTATTTTCATTTGCTTCTGTTCAAGGTGTTTATGGCATCTCCCAGGGCATAAATGCACTGTTTTTTTTTAACCAAGATACAAAGGATAGCCATTTTTAAATTGTAAATATCTGTATCCTCATTTAGAGTGTATAGTATCCCCACAGTAAATTCAGATACAACCATCAAATAATTAAATGTAAAGACTTACACCAGGTGAACATCATCCCTATCCAATTAACTCTTACAGACAGCTGCCAAGCCACTTGTAACACTGATCAACAGTGACCTTATTTGTAACCAAAACCTTAAAGCCAAGCTGTCAGCACAAAAGTTGAGTGTGTGTGAAAAAAAAAAAAAAAAACACAATTATGTACAGAGGGGCAGACCATACAGATGTGCATGAAGTTCAACCACAAACAGTACAAACATTACTCACAATAAACTCAGATTAAAAAAACATGCTAAAATGAACACAAAACAAGAATGTACAAAAAAAATTAAAATGTGAAAAAAATGTAATTACATAAGTTTGCATGTTTTGACAAGAAACACTCCACATGAACCTAATCATCCTGATGTAACTGCAATAAATACTTAAGTGCATTTTTTCAAAATGTTTACAAGTGTTTGGAGGCATGGGAACTCCCTTCCACATGGAAAATTGGAAAACTAAGAAAACCGAAATACACGAAAATAAAATGAAACAAAAATAAAATGATACATATATATGATATATAGTAACGGTAACTGCTAAAGTTAATACACAATTCTAATGGTTACTTTTGCATCCATGCTACATGTTTCAGAAGAGATAAAACTATGCACTGGGTTTGGTACTGGTGGCTCACTTTGAAACTCTGAGCAGCAATCTGTTCTTTAAAGGCTCCAGATTCACATTTCTCATGTAAAAAAAAACAGCATATTACAAGTTTACAAGAAGTCTTTAATGTTAAGATCTGCTAAGGGATCCTTTGATGGGGGGTTTTTCGGGCTCTGTGAAGCAGGAGTCAGACTTGGAGATAGCGGAGCACCAGGAGCAGAAGCTCCAGCAAATGAAAGCTGGCCATACATTATTGGCTGTTGGGGCATTATTGGACCCCTTTCCCTGATAAAGCTAGAGCAAACCCAGATCTGTTGCTACTGCCTGTGCGTTTGGAGCAGTTGTTAATGATGAGGGTCCCCCACTTCCTGGAGTAACAGGTCCTTGCATAGTAGCAGTTGATGGGCCACCAGTTGCCCATGTTGCTGAAGCTACCTTTGGCTGCCAGTTGGCACAACCCGTGTTTTGTTTCTCCTGCATTCCACTGAAGATCTCCCTTTTTACCACGGGTACCAGAAATTCCAAGATTACCAACTAAGCTTGCAAGAGAAGAATCAAAGTCACTTCGAGACCTTTGTTGGAGCCACTGACATTATTTTTTGACACATAAACCTTTGAAGATTGGCTCTTTAAAAACTCTGTATATACTGTATATATACCTCAAAGCAAACTTCAAAGGTTAGTATTAATTAAGCAGCATTCAGCTATGAAACAGATCTCTGAACCCTTTCCACATACTAGAATATCTGGCCTATAGAGAAGCATGCATTGCATGGACACGTTGCTAGAGATCCAGCTTCACAAATGGCTGCTAATATTACCATGACAAGGCAATCTGAATCTTAAGCAATATGACTTGTTGCTCAGCAATTGCATCAATGTGAATACAATTTGAAGCAATAAATGTACTTCCGTGTTTGGCATTCATTAGTCTTAAAGCTATCTTCTTTTTAAATTAGGCATCATATTGTATGCACTAATACTTTGAAATAGAGTTAGGCCCAACACCCCCCTGGTTGGGTTTGTGCAAGGACTCTCAAACATAGCAAAAGTTCAGACCTGAACTTCGAACCCTATTAAAGTCGAACCCTAATGTCAAAAATCAAAATTGCTCATTTTGAAGGCTTATATGCAAGTTATTGGCCATAAAAAGGGTATTGGGGCCCAGGTACTTCCCTGGGTGACATGTATCAATGCAAGGTGGCACACAAAATGCCCCTAAGATCCCCTCCATGTTAAAGGCATGTGGACTGGTATGGTTCAGGAGGGGGTGCTGCTCGCTCCTCCCCCTCTTTCCTGGCCTGCCAGGCTGCATGCTGAGATAAGGGTCTGGTATGGATTTTGGGGGGCCATGCTATTTAAAAATAAATTTGGTGTGGGGTTCCCCTTAAATTCCATGCCAGACCCAAAGGGCATTTTCTTTAAAAATTTTAAATTTTTTCCACTGCTGGAAATGTTTTTTTTTTTCATTCAGCTGTCAGCGGGGAAGCTGTTGACAGCTGATGACTCATCTGTTAAGGACTCCACAGCCAGCGTCCCAGCCTGCTCCTTAGCAACCAGCGATTCACTGTACCCTGATTGGGACTTAGAATGCACTGTGCAGGCGATGTTCAGGCCCAACTTTTGCTCAGCTCAAACTGTTCTCCCAACTCTACTTTGAAACACATATTATAAATTATCATACCATGTGTTTATAATGTTAACTATACAAAACACGGTTGTAAAAAGATAGGTGTTTAATGTAAAACTTTACACTTTTTACAAACAAACAAAACAAAATAGTAGCATCAAAGTTAATTATTTGCATTGCAAGGATTAGCAAACCCTATTGCAGCCTCTTATCCTTTTGGGTCCTTCTTACACAGATATATAGGCCATTATTGATATTACCATCATAGTGAGAGGCTCTGTCCGCTGTAATAAAATTAACATTTCATATGTTAGAAAATTAGAAAAACTTCAAGAAAAATATGTAACCCATTGCATGAGCTGTTAGTGCTCTGTGCAAAAATTGGTGTCTATTTATAAGACATTCGATCGACAAATGACAAACACATTCACACATTCTGGCTATAATTTTTCTATTAGATTATTCCCCATTATTATTAGCTCATTCTATTTCCTTATTGAGGTATTTCAGAAAACAATACTGGATTTGGCCACTAATATGTATATTGGGATTACTCTATTAGGGAAATTATGGTCAGAATTCATGTAGCGTGCATGAAAGTGTGTGACGTTCTTCCACAAAAAGTTTTGTAAACATACCCCATAGTGTTTACAATGCGGCTACAGGAAGAGTTAAATTTACTACTCATAGAAACGGCGAAGGCTAAATTAGCACGATGTAGACGAACATTTTATGAATATGAGAATAAACCAAGTAGGATTCTGGCCAATGCATTAAGAGAGATAATGGTAAGAAATTATATTCCCCATATTAAAACACAGGGAGATGTGCTAGTAGATTCATTGCAGAAGATTGCTGAAGAATATTATTTATGTCTAATATTCTCGTATCTCAGAGGCGTTTCCGAATCAATAGCATTGATAGTCAAACTGACTTAAAAGAAAGTGTGAGTTTATTTGTCACACAGTTGGCATCATAAATACAATGTAAAAAGTATAATAGTTCAGTTCAGTGTAGGTAAAAATATATGAAATAGAATAATTATAAAGCTGTAATAAGCTTATGAAAGCATGTGTGCTTCAATGGTGCTGTCTTGCTGTCTTGTGTGTCCTTCAAGAAGCAACAGGAAATTACGTTCTTAGACTTCTGGCAGAATTCAGCTGTCCCAAGTCATCAGTCTCTGCGTGAATATGTCAGGGTCATATCTTTAGTGGGAGTGTGTGTGGGTGTCTGAGTGTGAATGAGTGTCCGTGTGAGTGTCTGCGAGTCTCAATTCAATCTGGAAGCATAGACTTAAATATTACATGCGAACGTCATAACCTCACAAACTTAGTACCTTGTATGGCACACATTCATTTCTGCTAGCTTCCACAATGTGTGATCCAAAAGTAGATACTAACTCAGAGAGTCATATGGAGCTTGATTGACAAGCTCACATGTAACACTCCATACTTGACATCATGTGCTGTTCATGTAATGTCATATAACCATACATTTACATAATATGAACACATATTAACAACTTTACATTAAGTAACTTTATACTAATATGTATTAACATGACTGAGACTACTCTAAACTTATTTTAACAAGATATAATCCACAATGTATTATTGCTTTAGCTACGTAGACTCATGTCTATTTTTGTCTTCTCATGACATTCTGTACCAAGATACCATATATGTCATGCTCAAATTGGCTACATCAGAAACTTATTACTAACTCTGCTTTCGATGAGGATATGTTTCACTGAACACTTGATCAAGGTCATTCACACATACTATTTATTATGATTAATCATAAAACCAAATATGTTTTGCAAGCTTGCCATAAATATATTATAACACCTATAAGTGCCGAATTATGAATTTGGAATAATATTCTAACAATCCCCCCTGAATTATGATTAATCATATCAAATTGATTAAATACATTCATAACATCATTTATGTCACATTCACTCATCCTTGTATCAAATGATCGGACACAATATTCCTCAGAACTGAAGCAGCTAGAAATAAATCTCATTCTAAATGCTATTCTCTTTACTTTTAACTCCTCTTAGATCTATCTATTCAAAATCTTAAAATAATTGTATAGTTTTTTTTTTTAAGTATAACATAATCATGACTCATATCAATAATTATTAATAATAATAATAATAATAATAATAATAATAATTATTATAATTATTATTAAAATAAATAAATGATGCAATAATATATTTCCATATTTGTGCTCAAATAATATTTTAGCTCTTTGGAAATATACTTTACACTCTAAAACTTGTGATAACTTTCCATAGTTCTATTAATAGTGATATGCTTCCTAAATTATGAACAAAAGATGTTCTACTAACTAGAATATTTGTACAGCCGTAACCTAAAAATGTTCAATATAGGAATAAATAAAAATAAATAAAAATAATAATGATAATCCTAACTTAATATGAACATTAATATCAGAATAATTGGATTATCAAAAAAAAAAAAAAAAATATATATATATATATATATATATATATATATATATATATATATATATATATGTGGATAAATGTTTCAGTCCTAAATTGTTTATCTATAGTAGATAAAGTTTCTTCTGATTCATTTTTCTTCATGCAATGTCTTTAAAATTTCTTCTTCAAGTTCTGATAGGTTAGAAAAACCTTGTTGAATAAGATAAAACAGTCATAAATATGAAGTATAAATCTTTTGTCCATATCTGTAAAAGAGATGCAGTATCATTAATTAGGCATAAAATATTTACATTCAATTCTTGTAACTTTTTCTTTATTTTTTTCAACAAATGTTAAAACATTGTAGGAAATAACTTTGTGAATTCCTTAAACTATATGTAAAATAATACTATCTTGTATTTCGTTCAAAAGAGAACTTCTGTATGACAATGTACTGTCCTTATCCTGTCTAAAATTACCTCAACTATAAAACATATGTCTGTGAAGTTTAGGTATGACAGGACGCAACATTTCTTTTTAATCATGATACAAATCCATATTTTCACAAAGGTTTTATATCACCCAGAAACAACAATGGACTATGCCTTTGTTCTCATTTCGAAAAGATTAAAAATATGCGTAACTGTATTCTGTGTTGAAGCTTTTATTCTAGTGTTAGAATGTTCTTCAGTAACAAGTACTGATTATATGTCCTTCTCTGCTCTTATGCTGGAAACCTGAGATGAAGAATTCTCAGATACAGCTGTATAAACATGTGCTGGTGTACATTTCTGAAGATGTCTTCCTTTTACATCTATTTGAATGTGTTTGCCTGATAAAGCTCTGAACCATAGAAGATATCTTTTACGACATTCTTTAAAACTATCTTCCTCAAAAATATCTTTTAGTGAGCAGTCAGGTATCTGTACAATGATTTTGTTTGATTTTACTATGCTCTCTGTAGCTTTAATTGCATAGTAAACACTTAGCAGTTGCTTTACACCTGGCTCAAAAGTCTTTTCCAAAACTGATAAAACTCTGGAGAAATAGGCAATTATTTTCTCCTCTACCTTTTAGTAATCGAGACAACGTTACTGAGATGGCATTCTCAGATACATGAGTTTTCAAAACAAAAGATATTTCAGAACAAACCTCTACTGTATTTAATGCTGAAGCATTCTGCAAATCTTTTTTCAACATTTCAAAGGCATTTTTCTCATTTGGACCCCATTGGTCAACTATATTACCTTTATTTCTCAAAAGATTATATAGTGGATTAACTTTTTCTGCGAAACAGTGTACAAACTCTTTGCAAAGAATCATTTTATGCAAAAATTGATGCAATGCCTTATGAGTTGTTGGAGTTGGAATTGCAGTGATATCTCTAACTGTTTCTTGCAACAATTGTCTCTTTCCTTGACTAATTTGCATGTGAAGATATTTCACTTGACTTTTCATCAGCTGAACTTTCGCTGTGTTTAATTTTAAACCTTCAGCTTGTAACATCATGAACAACTCAGACAAAAGAGCAATATGTTCATCGATATTCTGAGTACTCAGCAAAATCGTATCTACATGCTGACAAATACAGTCTGGCCTAGAAAATTTTGAAAGTATTTTTGCTATAGTTTCATGAACTATACCATCACCAATATCTAGACCAGGTATTAATCGAGTGAACGTATATGTCTCTTTTCTGAATGTGAATGCAAGTTTGTACTGACAACTATTCGTTAAAGGAATGGAATAATGGCTATTAGCGATTTCTAGTCCTCACTTTGTCCTCAGCATTCAAATTGAACTTGATATTAGATTTATCAGGAAGAAATGGGTTATTTGTGATGTGTTTGTTCAATATCCTTAAGTCAACTGATAAAGAATAGGAATTATCAGTATTTTTGATAGGCCAAATACAGTTATTTACCACTGATTTAGCTTTCTTTACAATTCCAAGTTGTACAAACTCTTGAATAATGGCAGAAAGTGGACCAATTGATTCTAGTGGTAACTCATACTGACTAAGGGGTTCTGGATCTTTTCCCTCAATATTCAACTCTGTATTTTTCAAAGTTCTAATATCATTTTTAAACTTTGACCACAAACTTGGAAAACTTTGTACCACTTCCTTTAAAGCACAATTACAATCATCATCAGGCCACTTTTGTATTGTAGACATATTGGTAATGGAACCAACATTACTGTATACAGAGGGATCAATAAGCACTGATTTGGGCCTAGATGGATCTTTCCAAATACTTTTATTTGTCAAATCAATAACCCACTTTTGTTCATTGATTACATCAATGCCAAGTATATTCTTTGCTTTGTGACACACCCAAATGTTAATTTTAGTTTTCACTAATCCAGGTACCTCAAATGTTACATTAGATACCTGTCTAGCAGTGGAATTACCTGTATTATTAAAACCCATTATATTGCACATAGGAGAATTAAGTTTCACAGGTATGTTTTCTCTGGTAAGGCTAATCTCAGATCCACTGTCAATGAGACAATTTATATTTTTACAATTCAGCAAACATTGTATATATGGTCTACCATTCTTGTCCAATATAATTGGTGCTACATATTGTAATGGCAGAGAAATTGAATCCCGATGTGATTCTATTTTTGGCAATGGCAATAAACCCTTTCGTTTAGTGACAGTATTGTCTGAACTGCTGTTAACAGTCAAATTACTGATCTGTTTGACTTCTGTGGCATAAGGTAATTCAGTCAAAATGTTATCTTGACATGAAAAAACAGGTTGTACAAAAGCTGATTTTTCATTCTCCATATCTTTAGTTTTTATTTGTGAATCTCTCTTAAATTTACAGCAATGTTTTCTCATATGGTCAGATCTATGACAGTAAAGACACGTGATAGGCTCTCCTTGCCTCATTTGTCTGCACCTGTCCTTGTCATTCCTGCTATGACCTGTCGTTTCTGACATGTCTGCAGCCTGACTATTTTTGTCACATTGAATTATAGCTACCTCGTGTGTGAGATTGCTTTGATTCAATTGCCTCCTAATTTTATCAATGAAACTTACTACATCATTTAAATTTTGACATTCCTGTGCTATGGCTACTGAAGTTGGGTCATGGTATTTACATTTTTTTATGAAAGCTATTTTTAAACCTGGGTCATTGTCATTATCTACTCCAAATATCATTTCATAAACCTTGCAAAATTTTATTTTAAACCCAAATGGATCTTCTTCTACAGTAGTCTGTAATAGATCTAACATTTCTATGGTCGGTATTTGCTCACCAGTTGCACACAGCAATAATTGTCGTAGTCTATCTGTCGCGTCATTTTGTTTTTCCTGACCTTCGTCATCAATAACAGTTGAATTAATTTGTTTAGCAAAATTAACAGGAACCCACAACTGAAATATGTAATTGCGCTGATCATTTGACAGATTAAAATGATCCGCAAACATTTCAAATAAATCCCAATTGGAAAATACAGTTGCCTCAATGTCATAAATAGGAAAATCTTTTAAAACTTTCATAAGTTGGTCATGTATTTGCAACTTTAGTTTTGCAGCTCTACATAATAAGTTTTTATGTTTCATTTCTACTTCATTAGAAGCATCAACATTCTCTATATCTGAATTTTCCGGAATATAAGAAGGTAGCTTAGACTTGGATACAGTCTTTTTGTCATCTGTAGTTATTACAGCAACCTGTCTACTGTCATTTTGTAACTCTAGCAAATTCATTTTTTTAGATTCTAATTGTTCTTCAAGATTCTCTATGTAATTACAAAAAATCTCACAGTTTGGACAACTAAGGGAATCTTGGGACACATTTTCATGTATTCCTGTGTTCTGTACATTGTTAGTTTCTGTCTGCTTTAGTGCACACACATTTTTGGCAGGTAAAATATTAATAATCATCTTATTAAATATTCTCACTAGGTTCAAAATGTTCGATATCTTTTTACGCTCCTTTTTAACAGTAAATTTATTTTTCTCTATCTGCAAATTGGCTTGTAAACATTCATTGTACATATATGCCCATAAGTCACTGTCATTTGGATAAAAAGACACATCTTTAAACTCTAGTTTGCTTTCTCTCGCTATATCATCAATAAATTCCATAACTTTTACTCACCGTATTTAGAAGAATTTCTCGTCTTCAACCGTCTGATACTGGACTGTTGACCACATCTGATGCAACACAAACGCCTCTTGGTTGATAGGTTCTGAACCGTCTTTTTTCTCGAGACTTGAATATTCGCAAGACTGCGCTAATCTCTCCCCCCTCAGCGAGGATCGAGATTTCCTTAAAAACTGAGAAATGACGGCACTGTCTGGCTCGCCGCTGAAGAATATTAAATATATTATAACACCTATAAGTGCCGAATTATGAATTTGGAATAATATTCTAACAATTGCACAGGTCTTTAAGGACTAATATGCAAATGTTTGTTTATGGGTTTTACCCCAGATAGAGAGGGTAGACAGAACACTCAGCAGGTGATGAGTGCTATATATTTATCTCAAACTCAGCATATACCCCTAGTGTTGATCTTCACTGATGCGGAGAAAGCCTTTGATAGAGTTGACTGGAGATTTTTAAAGGCTATGATCCAGCATATTGGACTGGGGGAAGGGATGCTGAGTTGGATATTAAATATATATTCTAAACCGTCAGCTCGAGTTAAGATCAATGATATACTATCCAAGCCCTTTTCTATATTAAGCAGGACCCATTAGGGCTGCCCACTTTCACCCATTATTTTTATTCTGACCCTTGAGCCGTTCCTCAGAATGATTAGAGCTAACAGGGATATCAGAGGGATATGGACGAAGAGTAGAGAACATAAAGTTGCCGCTTATGCAGATGATTTGATGTTTCTTATCACGCCCCCCCGACTTCTCTTCCATCGTTGGTACAGGAAATACGTAGATATGGAGAACTGTCCAACTTTAAGGTGAACTATGAAAAATCAGAGGTGATGGGGGTGGGATTGGATACTACCCTACAACATCAGATCGCATCCCAATTCTCCTTCAAGTGGACAGACTCCCATCTCGGCTATCTGGGAACAAAAATACCGAAGAAGTTACCTAGAATTTTTGTACTGAACTATGCTCCAATGGTTCAACAATTTAGATCATATTTTCAACGCTGGAATAAAGAGACTTTTACCTGGTTTGGCAGGATTAATATCATCAAAATAAATGTCATCCCAAGGTTGTTGTATCTTTTTCAAACAATACCAATACAAATCCCAATAACATTTTTGAGGGATATTAGATCAGAGATTATGAGTTTTATATGGGCTGGAAAACCAGCGAGATTAAGTAGAAACATTCTATCTCTTCCAAAGGAGAAAGGGGGGGCTGGGGTCCCAGACCCAGTGAAATATTACCAGGCCTCACAGTTGTTAAGGGTGGTGGATTGGTGTGCCCAAAAAAAAGACCATGGATTGATATGGAACAGGCAACTATTGACATCCCATTGGAGGGAATTGTATGGATCCCAGAAATAGATATCCCTCATTTGGCTAAGAGGCACCCAGTAGTGGGTGGAACTATACAAACTGTTAAAAGGCTGTTTAAAATGACCGCCATCTCGCCAGATTCAACTCCGATGACTCCAGTACTGGGAACATTAACATTTCAACCAGGAATGACAGATCCCTGTTTTAGGGCTCTAGCAAGTAGGGGTATCAGTAAGCTTTCTGATTTCTCTACAGAAGGGCGAGTTATGTCTATCAGAGAGATTGAAAGAAATTTTTCAGGAGAGTTTGATTTTCTGCATAGGAATCAGTTGAGCACGTATATCCGGTCTAAGATGAGAAGTTCAGAGGTATTACGGGACCTATCGACTTTTGAACAGCTATGTTTAAAGAGAGAACCTGTGAGACATGCATTGTCTCATTTATATGGCTTACTGATCGAGTTCGAGACCCCACAGACTTTGCCTTTTTTACAGCAGTGGGAGGAAGACCTAGGTGTGTCCTTCTCACAGAGTCAAAGAGAGAAGATCTTATTGTTTGCCCATAAGGCCTCACTGGCAAGTAGGTATCAAGAAGGAGGGTACAAAATTCTTACTAGATGGTACAGAACCCCGGCAGCAATACATCAGATGTTTCCTCAAGTATTGGATGTATGCTGGATGTGTGAGGAATCAGTAGGCACCATGATACACATTTTTTGGGGATGCTCAAAGTTAAGGGATTTTTGGAAGATGGTTGAGACGACAATAGAAATGATCATGGGTGTGTCTCTAGGAGAAAATCCGTCAGCCTACCTATTACATGACTCTCCAATATCGAAGGAAAACTATAAAAATGTATTGGTAAAACATCTGCTTACTGCAGCTAAAGCATGTATTCCAGCATTGTGGAAAAGCAATATACCCCCTACGAGATCTCAGTGGCTGGCAAGAATTTCAGAAATCCAACAAATGGAGGATTTGACTATGTCAATGAAGGAAAAAGAGGAGAAATACCATAGGACATGGGCCCCATATTTTCAATATAGGGAACAGGTTATTCGAGTTGAATAGACAACGAAGAAGTTGGGAGAGATACTTTTGCAGGGAGGCCAAAAGACTGGGGGGGGAGAGGAGGAGATGGGAGAAGGGGGAGGGAGAGGAGAGGAGAATTTTTTTTTATTACGCCTATAGAGGCGGTACCAGGATATGATCCTGGATAGATGGGAGGGAAGGGGAGAAGGAAAAGAATAAAGGTATATATCTGTAATGGAAGAATGAGAAGGTAACTTAATAAGTAATAATGATTTGGGAGTGAATTAGGCAACGTGATTATATGTTATTGGATGGAATTGTTCTGTGAGAGATGTATATCACTGTTCTGTATTGTTAAGAAAAAAAGATATAATAAAAGAAAAATAAAGAATTAAAGAAAGCTTAATTGAACAAGCTGAGGTTAGCAGCTGATTGGCTGTCATACACATATGCACCAGATTTTGTGCTCTCCAGTTATCGTAAATCAACCCAAATATGTATTTCAAAAGTGCATTGATAGTTTGATAATGGATCCACAAATATTTATTGTCTTCAAATACTGCACAATAATTAAAGAGATAAAAGGGACCTTTATTACACCTTGTACAAAGTTGACACAATGATAATATCCAGAGTAGAAAGCAGCCACTATCCAAGAGCTAAAGAAGATGCTGATTCCAGAGCAGTCAAAACCATAAATAGCCCCATTTATGGGGCTATTTATGGTTATATAATTATAAAAGGCTGTCATAGAGACTATTTTGGTTTTGTTCAACTTTGATTCAACACATAAAAACAAAAAAACAACTTAAACTTTAAGGAAATCAATTTTAATATAAGTGCATAGATCAGTCTTTATGAAAATATTCTTAATTATAATAGAAAAAAAACAAGACACTTTAATTTTTCCAGACAACCTGCAAACTTAATCTGTTTCTTGTATAAATATCAAAAAACATTATTACAATAAAGGCAAAAAATAAAAGTATTAACAAAATAATGTTAGATGCTCACCTTCACAGTTTTTCTTAATCATTTCACAAGTTTTTCCTAATTCTATTAAACACTTTTTTTACTCCTCTCATTTCCTTATAGAAAATGTTTGGGAGCAGGCATAATGACATATAATAATGTAAAATTTGAAAAGTATTTTACCTCTCATATCGCACAGCTCCTGAGCATCCCTTCAGAAACAGCAACCAAGGAATGAGGGATTCTAATGTTGCATACTGTTGACCATTAATCTACACAGCTAGAAGATAATTCTATGTTTAAGGTAAAAAGTATAGTATGTATTTACAAGGAAATGTTGTAAATATGTGAAAAATCTGCCTTGAATATGGAAATGTGTTTCCCTGCAAACTCAACAACCACAAAAATTAGTACATATATGGCATATAACTAAAGTAGTCATGGAGCTTGCTTCTGAAACAAATCCCACAGGACCTAGCATATACAGTCTTTTGATAACTGTTTCCACCTCAAGACTTCTTATAAATTCTTTGGAAACCAACAGAGGATACTGTGTGTTGAGGCTTACAAAAATCACGCGATAAATAATTTGAGCTTAAAATTCAAACAACAGTGCCATGCAGTATTCACTAATATAAAGATGCAAATAATATATTTAACAGAAAAATGCAACCTTAGTGAAAATGTATTCCAATGAAAATAAAGTCCACCAAAAACATATATAAGTGTCCTTTCTTCATCAATACTATATTCCTCTTATTAATTTAATCCACATTGTGGATCTTCACTGAATCCTGGTGCCACTGATTTCACAATCCAAAGCTCTCATCTTTTTTATTTGACATAAGGAAATTAGGTCTAATGTGCCATCCGCTTTAAGTGGGGTCACCCATGCCGTGACTGGTCTTCCCAGTACAGATTCCTAGCTCACTCAATCCAAATCTATCCAGGCATCTCCGCAGGTAAATAACCACCAGAAGCTCAAAAAAGAACATGATCATAGTGCTCTCTGTCTCAATACCAATATTATTCAATCCAATATGACAAATATTCTCACATATTACAGTGCATTAAGCTGATACACTACAAATTAAACATATGCACTGCCCCCTTAAGGCTCACAGTTCTCTCAGCCACTCTCAAGATGGAAGTCTATTCATTGCTGGTTATGCAGCATGGCATCATCGGCTCCTCCCTATGCATTATGTAACTACATCATGTGACTTCATCAGGGATAAGACGTCTGGCAGAATTTATATCTCATCTTTTTTCATATTCAATTTCATCATAAAGAAACCAAAAGAATACTGTTTTATCCTGGAAAGTTAACACTTTGGAAATACCTGTTGAGAAGGAGAAGGTAACACGCACCTATTTTAAGCCAACAGATAGAAATGGCTACATATGGAACAATAACTACCATCATAGATCCTGGCTGATAAATATAGGGACAATGGCTAGGACCAAAGAGGAACTGTACAGAAAATTAAGATTTTTTACAGCAGGCATCAATAACTTATATATAGATATATGATATGTTTAGAATTGGTACCATAGGAGATACATTCAGAAACAAATAAAGCAGGTGGAGCACGTTAAGAGACATAATTTAATTGAAGATAAAGAAAAGGTAAATAAGAATAATGATTATTCACTAGCAATTGTATACAACTATAATAAACAGTATAGAAAGATAGATAAAATAACAAAGAGGTATTGGCCAACCTTGAAAGCTGCTAAATACCTGGGGGTGATATTTTACCTGAGAAATAAATTAGTTGAAAATGTGGTTGATACTCAAAAAAAATAAACAGAGAATTATCCTTTAATGGAAATTTTTTTTGCATGTGGCCATTGCTATGGGTGTAAAAAAGTTAAAAATAACCAGAGAAGAAGAAGAAAAACATTTCTATCAAAGAGCACAGGCAGGGAATATGATATACATATGTATTACCTGCCAGACTTAAGGGGTAGTGTATAGCATGGAATGCCCATGCAGATTACAATATATTGGCCGCACAAAAGAACACTGTCTAAAGCCTCGTACACACGATCGGAGTTTACGATGGGAAATGTGTGACGACAGGCTGTTGGTGGAAAATCTGACTGTTTGTATGCTCCATCAGACAAATGTTGGATGGCAGGTTTATAAATTTTCCGCAGACAAATTTCTGTTGTCGGATTTTCCGAGCGTGTGTACACAACTCTGTCAAACAAAAGTCCAAAGTACAAATACGTATGCTCGGAAGCAAGGACAAGCCAGAAGCGGTCGGTCTTGTAAACTAGCATTCATAAGGGAGAATTAACATTCGTGATGTGGCAAATTAATAAATACCAAAAATGCAGTTACATACTCTTCTCCTTTAATGGGATAATAATGAATGTTTCGCTGGTGATACTGATGGAGTTATTGCAAACAAATTTTCAAAGGCTTTTTTTTTCTAGTGATATCAAGAATAATATATATATTTTTTTGGGGGGCAAGTTACCACAACACAATTATCCTGTAGTTTTTAAGATCAAAGATACAATTATGTTGGTGTCCTTTGTCAATTAAAATTTTTTATTTTTTTTAATGTAATTGTAATTTGAAGTAAAACACATAGCCAAGTATTATTCTCCAAATTTTTTTTATTGTGCATAAAAAAAATAGACATGCCATCTGCCAATAGAACAAAAAGTGCATTCTGTGCATCCAAAAATATAGAAAATATAACAAATCAAATCATTATTATTCAACCAAAAAAAATATATAAAAGCCTTGTGCATTTGTCCTGCTTCTTAATATAGGTGGTCAACAATGCCAAGAGTTGGTGAAAGCAGGGGTCTGTCATCCGGAGATAATTGCGAAAAACATCTGGATTATTCTCCTGGAGCTCCCGCAGGAAAGGCATATGACATAATTGGTCACGATTAATAAAGCAACCATGTTTTGGTCCAAGAGCTCCTCCTCCTCCTGTTCCTGGACTGGACATGGGTCAAAGCAATAATTCCAAGGCCAATAATAAATAACACATTATCTCCTCCGATTCCACAACATGTCTGGTTGATGAATGGCCATTCAGAAATTAACTGAAAAGCACGAAATGAAAAGAGCGAATCAACACTCACCAAACTTCTACTAACATGAAATTAGCAGAAGGAGCCCAAAGGGTGGCGCTAAAAAGCTGAAAAAACACATTGTACATCACTACATTCATGTTTGTTGGCCGACAAGTCCTTGCCATTTGTATGCAAGACAAGTTTGGGCCATTTGACAAATGGTTTGTTGGCAGAAAATCCAATCATGTGTATGAGGCTTAAGAGGGGGGGGAAGGGACATGTGTATAACATTTATATAGGGCTTAGAAAGCATTTTGCACTTTATCACAATAAAGAACCAGCAGAATATTTTGGGGCATTCAAAAGTTTAGTAAACATTGGGAGCAACAAGGTAAAATGCTGAGTTAGAAGGAATCAAAATGGATATATTACATGCTGAGGTGATTTTATAGCATATGTATCTGTTAATTGTTGGATTTGGGACCATGTGTTGTTTGGGGTCTAGGTTTTCCCCAATGATATGCAAATGAAACAGTCGGACTAGTTTATGAGTTTATGCAGGATATAATGCAACAGAAAGTAGGAGGAATATATGAGGTTTTGAAACAAGCATGTGGTGAGACAAAGGGAGAGCTGGTTTTGGAAGCCAAAGAGGCAAGACATGGCTGCCAGAAGCTGGAGGACTTTGGAAACGTTTGAAAATTAATCGATCTCGAAGTTGAGTAACTGTTTAGTTTACTTATTGCACTCATATTATACATACTTATTTTTTGTAAAAAGGATAATTGGCGTGTGCATGTTGTAGGCATATTTTGTAACTAATTGTGTTTTGTTCAGTTGTATGTGCATTTTTTATGTTTAGTAAAAACATTATTATAACACAGAGGTCTAAGTTTCCTTGGCTTTTACCACAAGAAGCTTTTAAAAAAGACACAAGCAAAACAGACACTTGCCCTAAAAGAGTTAAATATTGAATTTCATAGTTGGTAAGGTTGAATAAAGACACTAGTCCATCCAGCTCACCTGTGTACTTGGTGTATGTGTGTTCATGCTGATAATTTTTTCCCATATCCCTGTACTATATATTGTGTTCACTAAGATGCACGTCTTTTAAAACTATTAATACTTCCTGCTGACACCACTGATTGTGGAAGAGAGTTCCACGCCCTTACCACCCTGACAGTGAAAAACCCCCTATGTGGCTTAAAGTTAAACCGCTTCTCCTACAATCTCATTGTGTGGCCCTGTGTCTTCTTACCTGAGACTGAATAGTTTTCTACCTATGCTGGGTTTGCCATGGAGATATTTGTATATTGCTATCATATCTCCTCTCAAGCGCCTCTTCTCCAGGAAGAATAAGTTTAATGTTTGTAGTCATACCCCTTGTTGCCCTTCTCTGGACTCTCCACAGTGCCAGCACATCCTTCCTGAGGATTGGTTACCAGAACTGGACAGCATACTCCAGATGTAGCAGAACCAGACTTTTATAAAGTGTCAGGATTATCATTTTATCTGTGGAGTAAATTCCCTTTTTAATGCCTGCTAATAGTTTGCTAGTTTTTCTTCCTGTGGCTTGATATTGCATGCTATTGCTCAGTCTGTCTTCAACTAGGATTCCTCCAGAGGTTTTCCCCCTAGTGAATAACTTGCATTGATATTTTAAGCCCCAAGTGCATTACTGTGATTAATTTCTCACCAATAAACTTCATTTGTCATGTAGTTGCCCACCCCATTATTTTATTCAGGTCTTCTTGTTTCAATATCCTGCTGTGAAGTTATTGCCCTACTTATTTTTGTGTCATCGGTAAAAACTGAGCTTGAGCTATTTATATCAACCTTTATATCAAGTATTAATTAATTGAACAAAATTGGTCCTAGAACAGGGTCTTGGGGTACCTCACTTAACAATCCAGACCAGTCTGAGTACACATTATTTATCATCGCCCTTTGGAGGCTCCCCTGCTACCAGTTTTCTATCCATGAACAAACCCTATGGTCCATGCCTACAGATGTCAGTTTGTAAATGAAGTGTCTATGGAGGACGGTATCAAATGCGTTTACACCAATCCAGATACACCACATCCATGTAGAGATATAGTAGTGGGATGAGGATTAATTATTATAATTCTTGTTATTCCAGCAGCAACCCAGTTCTTCCAGAGAGATGCATTTATTGAGTCCCAGCACAAAAAAAATTCACAAGATACTGGCAAAAGATGACAAAACCCAACAGAGTAAACGTTACAATGAACAGCAGTCTTCAGAGAACACAGTTTTTCCTGTCACATTTTAGCCCAAAAGAACCTTCCCTAATATACACCTTTTCCCCCATGGGTGACAAGGACAAGCAATTAGATTGACCAGTTTTGTTAGGCCTTTGATCTGCTTTTGTCATTCTGGGTGACAGATAATGCCTCTTAGTCGTGGACAGCTGCAGTCATAAACACCTCCATAAATGTCCTAATTTGCATTCTTTTACTATTAAGTAGGTTTGCCCTCAAAGGCTGAGGTGGTCTTTTATTAACCAGTTGCCGACCGCCGCACGCCGATGTACGTCGGTACAATGGCACGGGCAGGCATAAGGACATACATGTACGTCCCTTGCCTCCCGCGGGTCGGGGGCCCGATCGGGCCCCCGCCCGGTGCCTGCGGCGGTCGGTATTCGTACGGGAGCGATCCCGGACGAGGGGACGGCCATTCATTCATGGCCACCCCCTCGCGATCGCTCCCGACGAATAGAAATCCCCGGTGACATCACTTCCTCTCCTGTAATGTAAACACAGGAGAGGAAGTGATGTATTCTCTCCTCCGTGTCGGTATTTTTCGTTCCGACACGGAGGAGAGCGGATCAGTAAGTTGCACCAACACTCACACACACAGTAGAACATGCCAGGCACACTCACACCCCCCCTTTACCCCCCGATCACCCCCCCAATTACCCCTGCCCCCCAGTCACAGTGACACCAATGTCATTTTTTTTTTTTTTTTTTTTTTTTTGCATTGGTGTCATTTGTGACTGTAATAACTGTTAGGGCAGTTAGAGTTAGCCCCCTTTAGTTCTAATGTACCCCCCTAACCCCCCCAATAAAGGTTTAACCCCGTGATCACCCCCCGTCGCCAGTGTCACTAAGGCTGGGTTCACATTGCAGCGGTTTATGAGAACGAATGTGATTCGCACCGCACTGCAGTGCAAATCACATCCGATCTCTGTGCGATTCGAGTTCAGCCATTCGCCGCACCCGCCGCACCCGCCACACCCGCCGCACCCGCCGCAAATTCGCACGGGACCCTTTTTTTGGCCCGCAGCAGAATCGGATCGCATGGGTGTTCACACCATGCGATCCGAGTTTGCAGATCGCACTGCGATATGCGAACTGATCTGGGGGTGTCAGTAACATTTCACTGACACTCCCAGCAGTTCGCATAGGGCAGTGTGAACTGCCGCCGGGAGGCATGCGATGCGGGAACCCGCCGCGGATTCGCAGCGTTTCCACATCGCTCCAGTGTGAACCCAGCCTAATAAGCGATCATTTTTCTGATCGCCGTATTAGTGTCACAGGTGACGCTAGTTAGGCAGGTAGGTATTTAGGTTCGCCGCAGCTTTTTATAGCTTCAGGGACCCCCATATACTACCGCATAAAGCCCCCTGATTGCCCCCTAGTTAACCCTTTCACCAGTGATCACCATATAACTGTTACAGGTGACGCTGGTTGGTTAGTTATTTTTTTATAGTTTCAGGGCACCTGCCATTTATTACCTAATAAAGGTTTAACCCCCTGATCACCCGGCGGGTGTCATTTGTGACTAATAACTGTTAGGGCAGTTAGGGTTAGCCCCCTTTAGTTCTAAGGTACCCCCCTAACCCCCCCAATAAAGGTTTAACCCCGTGATCACCCCCCGTCGCCAGTGTCACTAAGGCTGGGTTCACATTGCAGCGGTTTATGAGAACGGATGTGATTCGCACCGCACTGCAGTGCAAATCACATCCGATCTCTGTGCGATTCGAGTTCAGCCATTCGCCGCACCCGCCGCACCCGCCGCAAATTCGCACGGGACCCTTTTTTTGGCCCGCAGCAGAATCGGATCGCATGGGTGTTCACACCATGCGATCCGAGTTTGCAGATCGCACTGCGATATGCGAACTGATCTGGGGGTGTCAGTAACATTTCACTGACACTCCCAGCAGTTCGCATAGGGCAGTGTGAACTGCCGCCGGGAGGCATGCGATGCGGGAACCCGCCGCGCATTCGTGGCGTTCCCGCATCGCTCCAGTGTGAACCCAGCCTAATAAGCGATCGTTTTTCTGATCGCTGTATTAGTGTCACAGGTGACGCTAGTTAGGCAGGTAGGTATTTAGGTTCGCTGCAGCTTTTTATAGCGCCAGGGACCCCCATATACTACCGCATAAAGCCCCCTAATTGCCCCCTAGTTAACCCTTTCACCAGTGATCACCATATAACTGTTACAGGTGACGCTGGTTGGTTAGTTATTTTTTTATAGTTTCAGGGCACCCGCCATTTATTACCTAGTCTCACTAGTGTACCCCTAAATTTAGGGGTGTCTACTTTCCAAAATGGGGTCATTTGGGGGGGGTTTGTGCCATCTTGGCATTTTATGGCCTTCAAAACTGTAACGCCCTTAGAAAGCCTGAAGGCGGTGCTTGGTTTTCGGGGCCCCGTACGCGGCTAGGCTCCCAAAAAGTCCCACATATGTGGTATCCCCATACTCAGGAGAAGCAGCAGAATTTATTTTGGGGTGTCATTTCACATATGCCCATGGCATGCGTGAGCAATATATCATTTAGTGACAACTTTGTGAAAAAAAAAAAAAAAAAAAAAAAGTTTGTAATTTTCCCGCAACTTGTGGCAAAATATAAAATATTCCATGGACTCAACATGCCTCTCAGCAAATAGCTTGGGGTGTCTACTTTCTAAAATGGGGTCATTTGTGGGGGTTTTGTGCCATCTTGGCATTTTATGGCCTTCAAAACTGTAATAGGTAGTGAGGAGTGAAATCAAAAAATTACGCCCTTAGAAAGCCTGAAGGCGGTGCTTGGTTTTCGGGGCCCCGTACGCGGCTAGGCTCCCAAAAAGTCCCACATATGTGGTATCCCCGTACTCAGGAGAAGCAGCAGAATTTATTTTGGGGTGTCATTTCACATATGCCCATGGCATGCATGAGCAATATATCATTTAGTGACAACTTTGTTAAAAAAAAAAAAAAAAAAAAAAAAGTTTGTAATTTTCCCGCAACTTGTGGCAAAATATAAAATATTCCATGAACTCAACATGCCTCTCAGCAAATAGCTTGGGGTGTCTACTTTCTAAAATGGGGTCATTTGTGGGGGTTTTGTGCCATCTTGGCATTTTATGGCCTTCAAAACTGTAATAGGTAGTGAGAAGTGAACTCAAAAATTTACGCCCTTAGAAAGCCTGAAGGCGGTGCTTGGTTTTCGGGGCCCCGTACGCGGCTAGGCTCCCAAAAAGTCCCACATATGTGGTATCCCCATACTCAGGAGAAGCAGCAGAATTTATTTTGGGGTGTCATTTCACATACGCCCATAGCATGTGTGAGCAATATATCATTTAGTGACAACTTTGTGTAAAAAAAAAAAAAAATTTTTTTTTTTGTCATTATTCAATCGCTTGAGCCAAAAAAATAAAATATTCAATGGGCTCAACATGCCTCTTATCAATTTCCTTAGGGGGTCTACTTTCCAAAATGGGGTCATTTGGGGGGGTTTTGTACTGCCCTGCCATTTTAGCACCTCAAGAAATGAGATAGGCAGTCGTAAACTAAAAGCTGCGTAAATTCCAGAAAACGTACCTTAGTTTGTAGATGTGACAACTTTTGCGCAAACCAATAAATATACAATTATTGACTTTTTTTTTACCAAAGACATGTGGCTGAATACATTTTGGCCTAAATTTATGACTAAAATTGAGTTTATTGGATTTTTCTAATAACAAAAAGTAGAAAATATCATTTTTTTTCAAAATTTGCGGTCTTTTTACGTTTATATCGCAAAAAATAAAAATCGCAGAGGCAATCAAATACCATCAAAAGAAAGCTCTATTTGTGGGAAGAAAAGGACGCAAATTTTGTTTGGGTACAACATTGCATGACCGCGCAATTACCAGTTAAAGCAGCGCAGTGCCAAAGTGTAAAAAGACCTCTGGTCATTTACCAGCAAAATGGTCCGGTCTGAAAGTGGTTAAAGTGAACATAGCACAGAGTCATTCTCTGTCCCTTTGATGTGTAGAGTATACCTGGTTTGCTCAGTCTCTTCTTTAGTCAACAGCAAGTTCCCTTTGAAATGCCTAATTAGATAAACAATCTATTCCCAAATACCAATGTGGCCTTGCACAACATTAGCATCCATTTGATGTGTTAAATAGACTTGTCACTTGCCTGTCCCAGAATGTGATCCTATCACAATACATACACATATATATATATATATATATATATATATATATATATATATATATATATAATATTCTACATAAATCGGCCAACATCCACCACTTGGGTCGGTTCTAACTATTAGAACTGACCCATAAAACAAACAATATAAAACAACACATAACAACAATCCACAGGCCTATTTTTATCTAGGTGTCAGCTCACTTCCTCGTAGAATGTTAACAGATTGGTTTGGCAAGAATGACCTTTCGTAAACCCATGCTGATTACTACTAATGATACTGTTTTCATCAGCAAATTCTCGGATTTAGCCCCTTATCATCCCCTCTGATAGTTTACATACTATCGATGTTAGAAGGACAGGCTTGTAGTTTCCATGAATATTTCTCTGCCCTTTTTTAAAGTATTGGTACTATGTGGACTTCCGCTGGTCCCATTCCTGTCAGTATGCTGTCCTTATTAGGAATAAGAATTCGATTTCAACTGCTTTATTGACAATTTTTAAGGTGCTTTGATATTATAGGTGCTTTAATGTTTTGATAGTTTGATACCGGCCTCTTATCTAAGGTGAGAATTTGTACAGTACAATTTTTTTTAGTGGTCACTTTAAAAGATTATGTTTTTCATTTTTATTAATTTGTGGTAAAATTCTGTATTTTTTAGAGGATTTTATTGTACATAGGTAGTAGTAATAGGAAGAGAATGGGCAAGTAGTTTGAAAGTTTTTTTTTAACTTATAATGACAAATTATTAGTAAATACTGTGTAAATTCTCAGTTGCGTGCACAGTGTGCAAACAATAAGAAAGATTAACTATAACAAAATGCCAATCGTAACAAGATTTAAGTAGTGTGCAGGCTGTTAATGTAGATGAATATGAGCTTCAAGAAAATGCCAACCTGTACCCGGGGGGTGGGAGAGAGCATTATTTTCAGATGACAGTGCATCAATGTACCTTCACCACATCCTTTTGTGGTGCAGGTATATCGACGACATACTTGTCATCTGGACTGGCACTGCCAATGATCTATCTGAATTGATCACATTCATATCTGTTAACCAATTCAATTTGAAATTCACCATGCAATCAGATACACATAGTATTCCATTCTTAGATTTGTGATTTTTCCTAAACCCTGACGGATCTATCCAGATTACCCTATATCGGAAGGAAACTTCTGGTAATACCATTCTATACCATTGCAGTGCCCACCCACGCTCCATGGTATGGAGCATTCCATTTAGTCAATACCTCAGGTTACGTCGAAATTGTGCCAGGGAAGAAGACTTTGAAAATGAAGCCAAAGCTCTTTTTGGGAGCTTAAAAAATAGGGGATACAGCACAAAGGTCCTTAAAAGGGCATATCAGAGGGCAAGGTCCAATCAACATGAACAAGTTATTTTTAAACCTAGGGCCCAGAGTAACAATTCTACCACAAAATTAATTAATACCTTTAGTGCCCATCAGGACCAATTTCATGCATTAATAGCCTCAAACTGGCATTTACTTTCAGAGGACCCAATAATATCAAAATATGTATCAGAACATCCAGAAATAGTCTATAGGAGGTCTCGGTCTGTAAGGGATAGTCTTGTACACAGACACCTTTTACTACCGCAAATAGTGGAAGGAGCAGTGGGGGGCAATGGCACATATAGATGGGAAAACTGTGATCAGTGTATCTGGATAAAAGAGGGTGAAGGTTGCACATTGCCTAGGGGTGGTTACCTCAAGTCCAGGTCATATGCTGATTGCCACAAGGTGTAGTTTATCTAGCTACTTGCACTTGCGGTGCATATTATATTGGTAAAACCAAGCGTACATTTGCAAGACAGATACGGGATCACATATACTATCTTAATGCTGGCCTACTTTACACACCTATCTGTAGGCATGTTGGGCTCAATCATGGTTATGATCCCTCATTTGTCTCATTCTTTGCCCTTGAGGTCATTCCCCAACAGGAGGGGGGTGACTTTGAATTTTTTTTCTCTAAATGATTAATATGGGCTATTGGCGCTACCTCCAATAAATATGTTCGAGCTATTAAAGATACCGTTAGTGAACCTCACCACTTAACAGGCCTGAACTAGATCTATATTAGTGATATAACCCTTTCCCTACTGTCTATATGTATAGATTGATAACTTCACTAATATACATCCATCCATATAGACAGTAGCCTCTGCTAGTGGGTGATAAATTATATTTATAACGAGAACTTTGAATCAAGGGTTAGACATTAGAGGGATAGAATAATAGAAAATTAGACCAGATATATAAATAGAACCCGTTGTAGAGTGTTTTGATTCCACTAAATGTGTTTGGTTCCACTAGTTGTACAGATTTCCCCTCACAAGTGTAAACTAGCAAATTTCCAAAAAGATATCATATACTTGTTCTTAATACTTCAGTGCCAATATCTATGTGAACATATCACAACATCTATCAGCTAGTGTAGGTTAAAACTAATCAGTCCTTAAATCATTAACCCACGAATGAGTGATTCCTATATAAACATCAACCGAGGAATATATATAAAAAAGAAACAAACTTATTCCCCCTATTTTTTAACAGCGTGAGATAAATTTCTATATGTGCCAATTATATGTAAGCTATATACAAATAGTGCAAGATTATACTAAAAATTGTGTAAAAATTTCCCATCCACATGGGAAGTGTGACAGCGAAAAAACGCGAAAAGAGAAATAAAAAAAATAAAAAAATAAAAAAGGAAAAAATGAAAAACCAAAAATTGTTTTAGTTATGCAAGGTAACAAGGTAGTCCACAATAGTTCTTCTGTTAAATGTCCAATAATATGCAAGTTTCCAGCTCGGGAAAATCAAAGAGGGTGACTTTCGTGATCATGAATATTTATGGTGACTTCCATGCTCCTTCCCCCTTCCGTTCTTCTTCTTCTTCTTCTTCTTCTTCTTCTCCAGGAGATGTTGACTCGACGATCTCTCCGGCCGCAATGCCAGGGACGCGCTGCGCGGCCAGTTATATAGGGACAAGGGGCAGTGTCACATGGCTTTATGTCACATGGGTTGGTGTCACATGGTGACCCCGCCCCCTTACGATGTCACAGTCCCCATGTGACATCAACCCATGTGACCAACCCATGTGACATAAAGCCATGTGACACCGCCCCTTGTCCCTATATAAGTGGCAGCGCAGCGCTTCCCTGGCATTGCGGCCGGAGAGATCGTCGAGTCAACATCTCCTGGAGAAGAAGAAGAAGAAGAACAGAAGGCGGCGGCGACGGCGGCGACAGAAGAACCGAAGAGGGGGACAAGACCCCCGAAGTCGGAAGAAGAGGCCGGCGGCGAGGAAGAAAGCCGGACTCCTCCGCTAGCAAAAGAGCTACAAGAAGATAGCGGAGGAGTCCGGCGAGAAGACCCCCGAAGACGGAAGACCCCCGGAGCTGTGCAATAAAGTATTTTATCTCGTGTGTTGTGTTTTTTTGTACTTTTATTTTACAGGTGAATGGGTAGGGGTACATTGTACCCCATACTCATTCACATAGGGTGGGGGGCCGGTATCCGGGGGCCCCCTTATTAAAGGGGGCTCCCGGATTCCGATAAGCCCCCCGCCCGCAGACCCCGACAACCAACGGCCAGGGTTGTCGGGAAGTGGCCCTTGTCCTCATCAACATGGGGACTAGGTGCTTTGGGGTGGGGGGGGCGCGCGGCCCCCCCTTCCCCAAGGCACCCCCCATGTTGAGGGCACGCGGCCTGGTACGGCTCGCTCGCCCCCCTTTCCTGGCCGGCCGGGTAGCATGCTCGGACAAGGGTCTGTTGTGGACTTGGGGGGGACCCCCACGCCGTTTTTTTTCGGCGTTGGGGTTCCCCTTTAAGTCCATACCAGGCGGCGGGGCCAGCGGCGGGGCCAGCGGCGTCTCCTTCGCGGGCCCCGCCTACCTGGAGACCCGCTCGAAATTAGTGGACTTTTCTCCGGGCGGGAAAAGTCCGCTCATTTCAAAAGTACGGCGGACTGGCACACACACGGCCGGATTGTTCGCCGAAATGCGAGTCCAACGGATAGATTGGTGTGCAACACGGCATTCTAAGTCCGCCGTACTTTCGGGTCAAAAAAGTATGCCGGAGGCTACACACGGGGGGATTGTTTGGCGGACTTGAGTTTGCCAGACTTTTCCACCAGATTGTTTGATCGTGTGTACGCGGCATTACACAGCTTATGATCATAGGATTGTGACAATTTTTATATAAAGAGGAATCTTTATGTAGTCACCTAAACTCACTATTGTTATATTTGTTATTTTTGTTTTTTTTCTTTATGTATGTAATTGTAATTTATTATGATGGATAATTATCTTAATATTACAAATGTTTTAGCTGAGGATTCGCGGTTGTTTTTGCATTGGGAGTGAATGAATTCTACATTAGTGTTGGTTATTTTGATGTGACATATAGGTGCCCCTTGTGGACGAGGAGGAGGAGGTTTCTCCTCAATAACCATCTGCGGTTTCTATTCTGGCAGCTTGGTGGCGCTTCCACTTCTGGCCCTTCTTCCGCTGTCTACATGGCAGCTGGGGGGTCAGGGGCACCCACACCGGAAGTGATGTTGGTGAGCCGTTTCCAGCTCATTCACTTTCGGTGGGATTGTGTATTTAAGGGCAGCCTTGATTAGCCCTCTGCCAGGATGCACATTATGGCGACGAGTAAGGACCAACTATAGACCATGGTGCAACTGCACCTTGCTTATTAGCATTACATGCATGTGTTCGCTTCCCTTTGGTGGACACTGATCAGGTAGTTAATTATATATGTTTTACCTTCCCTGTTGGATCTTTACTCTGTCTTCATTAGATTGATATCTGGTCCCATGCAATATTATCCGGTGGCTAATTATTTTAAACTATCAGTGGTACATCAACATCTTTTTTCTCTTTTTTTATCACCTCGTGCCTAACATACCAGTTCTGTGAAATATATGGGGATATTGGATGATTGTCTACTTGACAATCTATATACCCCACTTCTGTTTTTTGATATGAGTATATGGGACAAGCCTCCTTATCTATTTAGTTATGTGCTAAGGCATTTGCCTATAGTTTTCATCTATAGCTATACTGATGCATGCCACCGGGTCAATGCATTTTTCGGATTATTCCTGTATCCATTGTGGACATATATGTCGACATCAGATGTTATGCATCTCAACATATATGTTTTGATTTTTAGATTATTATCAATCAAACTATCCATGCCCTGCACACTATCTGACATCCATCAGACCATACTGGTGATTCTGACATCACCTTATAATCACTGGATGTTATTTGTCTCTGCTCCCTCTGATGTTGTGGTCACCTTTCGGTTAATGCCAAAATGTTTTGGTGAGCACCTTAACCACTTGCTTACTGGGCACTTAAACACCCTTCCTGCCCAGACCAATTTTCAGCTTTCGGTGCTCTCACACTTTGAATGACAATTACTCAGTCATGCAACACTGTACCCAAATGAATTTTGTGTCCTTTTTTTCCCACAAATAGAGCTTTCTTTTGGTGGTATTTGATCACCTCTGGGGTTTTTATTTTTTGCGCTATAAATGAAAAAAGACCGAAAATTTTGAAAAAAAACGCATATTTCTTTGTTTCTGTGACAGAATTATGCAATTTATTAATTTTTCTTCATAAATTTTGGCCACAATTTATACTGCTACATATCTTTGGTAAAAATAACCCAAATTAGTGGATATTATTTGGTCTTTGTGAAAGTTAGAGAGTCTACAAGCTGTGGTGCGAATCGCACAAAATTGATCACATCTGATGTACTGGTGGCCTATCTCGCTTCTTGTGACCCGAACAAGTCAGGAAAGTACAAATACCCTCCAAATGACCCCTTTTTGGAAAGTAGACATTCCAAGGTATTTAGTAAGAGGCATGGTGAGCTTTTTGATGTTGTCATTTTTTTCCCACAATTCTTTGCAAAATGAAGATTTTTCATTTTCTTTATTTTTCTCCACAAAATTGTCATTGTAATAGGTTATTTCTCTCACGTGGCATGTGTATACCACAAATGACACCCCCCAAAAAATTCTGCTACTCCTCCTGAGTATTACAATACCACATGTGTGGGACTTTTTCACAGCCTGGCCACATAGAGAGGCCCAACATGCAGGGAGCGCCATTACGTGTTCTAGAAGCATAAATTACACATCTAACTTGTTGACTATTTATTACACTTTTGAAGCACCAGGACAATGACACGTGACACTGATGACAGATGGCACTGATACGTGGCAATGATGACACTTATACGTGGCACTGATGACACGTGGCACTGATGACAGATGACACTAATATGTGGCACTGATGACACGTGGCACTAATACGTGGCACTGATGACACGTGGCACTAATACGTGGCACTGATGACACGTGGCACTAATATGTGGCACTGATGACACGTGGCACTAATACGTGGCACTGATGACATGTGGCACTAATACGTGGCACTAATACGTGCCACCGGTGACAGATGGCACTAATACGTGGCACCAATGACGTGTGACACTGATGACAGATGGCACTGATAAGTGGCATTGATGACACATGACACTGACAACAGATGGCACGTGACACTGACAGGTGGCACTGATGACAAATGGCACTGATACGTGGCACTGATGACAGATGGCACTAATACGTGGCACTGATGACAGATGGCACTATGTGGCACTAATAACACGTGGCACTGATGACAGATGCCACTTATACGTGGCACTGATGACAGATGGCACTGGGGACAAATGGCACTGACAACAGGTGGCACTGGGGACAGATAGCACTGCGGGCAGGTGGCACTGGGGTGGGGTGGATGGCACTGGGGTGGATGGCACTGGGGTGGATGGCACTGGGGCGGATGGCACTGGGGCAGGATGGCACTGGGGCAGGATGGCACTGGGGGAGATGGCACTGGGGCGGATGGCACTGGGGCAGGATGGCACTGGGGGGGGCATGGCACTGGGGGGGTGGCACTGGGGGAGGATGGCTCTGGGGGAGGATGGCACTTTTTTTTAAACTTTTTTTTTACTTTTTTTTTTTTTTTTCTTTTGTACACTGACGGCTGCTGCAGCCGTTCTTCTCTCCCCTCTCACACGCTGTCTGTGTGAGGAGGGAGAGCGGCGCTGAGAGATGATCTCATATGTTTACATATGAGATCATCTCCCATTGGACACGCCGATCACGCTGTAAACGGCCGCTGTGATTGGCCGTTTACAGCGATCTGTGTTTGCCTGTCCCCGGGGGACACGGCAAACACAGAACTTCCGCGATGCGCGCCCGCGGCGGCGCGCATTGCGGAAGTAAACACCAGGCCGTCCAGGGACGGCCAGGCGAGGGAAGCCGCCCGCCCTAAGGCCGTCATTCGGCTATAGGGCGGGCGGGAAGCGGTTAATAAAACATTGTTAATATTATGAATATGATAATTACATTTTCTCTATGTTGATACTAATGTCATATATTTTTATAACTTGGACAATCATATAGATACATGGTGAACAGCCCTGAAGAAGCAGATAACTAGTCTGCTAAACGCGTCCGCTATCCATACGCTCTTGGGATTGAGTATCAACTCTGGTCAAATACACATACGACCGAATGTTATTATTGTATCTATTTTAAATCCTGTACACTTTGTAATAAATTATATTTTTGGATTTACCTTTTGTGGTTGTGCTTACCTTGGTAACAGAAAAATGCATCCATTAAAATTCCATTACTCTATGAGGGAGTGAGATTCTCTCTCTCTCTCAGTATCTTTTCTAGCAGTATAAATAGTGGGGATAACTTTGGTAATTGCCCTGGAGTTTTTTTTTACTATTGGAAATTAGTTGACCTTAATGATAAAATGTCAGTAGTTTTCTCTTTCTCGACTAATGCCCAGAAAAATGACAGCCTCCTATATTTTTATTTAACATAATAGAATACAGAACCACAGATATACATATATTTTCCCGTCTGAATGTTTTACAAAAGGAAAACATTAATCCAATGGCACCTAATCCCACTGCCAAAGAAATGGGTTCAAGTTAACTTAAAGAGGAAGTAAACCCTGATGGATTTTACTTCCTCTTTATTCACCATGCAAAGTAAAAGCATAATGGGCTAGTATGCTAGTATGCGATGCATACTATGCTTACCTATATGTAAAAATAGATCAGGGGGGTTTACAACCACTTTAAACCTCCAGTCTGCACGTTTTCCACTTTGTGCAGTTCAGAGCGCCTCTTTAATTATTCATTTGCCACATACTTGAATTGAGCAGCTTAACAAAGTGATATTGAACAGTACAAAAAGTTTATCTTTGTAGCATCACAAACACTAAGAATCTACAAACTATTTCCATCTTGAAAGTCACACAAATAGCAATTATAATATATATTCTTCCTATTTTGGTGAACCTCACCATTATCACCATAATTACATTAGTAGTCTTACCGATGTTGCTATTTCCATGATCTTGTTGTCTTTATTCAAGTTTGACCTTACAGCTGTGTCTTCTGTGTCAATGAGATTGTCTGTGGGGACATCATGTACTGGTTTCAGATAAGCAATTTCATTCTGCTTTGAGTCAAGTGTCACACACACATCATATGAGAATGGAAAAGGTAAACTTGCATCGCTGATCTCAGAAAGACATCCCAGGGTAAATTGAGGATACACATTCCCATTAAATGATCCAACGGATGGTGGAATACTGGATTTCCTGCATTTGTATGCTACTGCAATTATCAATGTTATAATAAATAACAATGAAATTAAGGCTATTGCGATTACAAGATAGAATGTTGCATTGTATGTGGTATCAGAATTAGTGGATTGGCGTCTTATTTCCGGAACAGCTTGCTGAAAATTTTCAGCCACGACCACATTCAAAGTGACTGTAGATGATAGAGATGGGATTCCATTATCCTTTACCATCACCACAATTTTTTGCCTTAAGGTGTCCACATCCCGCAGGTCTCTGATTATCTTGATTTCACCAGTCTGTTGGCTAATAGTAAATAAGGTTGGATCAGGAACTTGCAAAAAGTGGTAAGAAAGCCAAGCATTGTGTCCAGAGTCAGAATCCACTGCAATCACCTTGGTCACTAGATAGCCTCTCTCGGCAGAGTGTGGAATAAATTCAAATAATGCTGATTCCCCAGGGTCTTCAGATGGGTAGAGAATCTTAGGAGCATTATCATTCTTATCTATGATACATATTTTAACTGTAACATTAGTGCTGAGAGGAGGGGATCCGCTGTCTTTTGCCATCACCTGGAACTGAAACTCACGTAACTGTTCATAGTCAAATGATCTCTGAGCATAAAGAACCCCAGTCATTGAATTTATGGAAATATAAGAAGATACTGGGATATTATCAATATCTGTGTTGATGATAGAGTATATGATCCGAGAATTTTCATTGTAATCCAGATCTGATGCATGAACTCCAAGAACTGAGGCTCCTGCTGGGTTATGCTCTGGAATGTAGGAAATAAAACCTGATTTATCAAAAACTGGTGGATTGTCATTCACATCAGAAATGGTTAAATTGATATCTTTCTTAGTTGACAGCTGTGGAATGCCTTGATCTTCAGCTATAACAGTGATGTTAAAAAAAGAAAAATGTTCTCTGTCCAGGAGGTGTGCTGTTACAAGTTTGAAGTAATTATTAGTAGAAGGTTCTAATTTAAAAAACATTGTCTCAGATATGTGGCATATTATATCACCATTTTTTCCAGAATCCAAATCCTTGACATTAATTAATGCTACAAGTGTCCCAGGGAGAGCATCCTCTGGAACTGTTGTATAGAGAGATGCAAGAGTTATCTCAGGAACATTGTCATTCATATCAACAATCTCTATTACTATGGTACATCTAGCTACTAAGCCACCCCCATCCATGGCTTCCGCTGTCAACTCATAAGATTTTATTGCCTCATAATCAAGTTCTCCTATGGTTGTAATGACTCCAGTCTGAGAATCCACTGCATAAATATGACGTGCTTTTTCAGGAATGTGGCTAAATGAATATGTCATTTCCGCATTGGTCCCATCATCTTTGTCAGTGGCATTTAGCTGAAGTACAAGAGACCCACTTTGTAAACTTTCTTTTAGAGTTATCCTGTATATATCTTGACTAAACATTGGAAAATTGTCATTAAAATCTTGAACCGTAATCTTTATGATAGCTGTTCCTGTTTTCATAGGTTTACCCCCATCAGAAGCAGTTAAAATTAGTGTATAACTCTTTTGTTCTTCACGATCCAGGGGTTTTTCCAGAACAAGTTCTGGGTGTTTTCTTCCCTTGCTGTCAACTTTTTCTCCCAAACTAAAATGTGGATTTGGAATAAGGTTATAACTCTGCAAAGAATTAGTTCCCAAGTCTGGATCACGGGCATTTCCCAGAACAAAACGTGATCCAGGGGAGGCAGATTCACTTATTGCTATGTCAAATGTGTCCTTAGAAAAACTTGGAGGATTGTCATTTATATCCTGGATTTCAATCTTAACAGGATAAACATTTACAGGATTTTCAGCCAGTATCTCAAGATCTAGAAAGCAACTTTGCTCTGATGTACATAATTCTTCCCTGTCTATTCTGTGAGTGATATAAAGGTTGCCATTTTCTGAATTGATATTGAAATAATTCCTGTTACTCTGAGAAACAATCCTTAATTTTCTTATATTCAGGTTGTTACTGTTCAATCCCAAATCCTTTCCAACATTTCCTACAATGGAATTTTGCCTCATCTCTTCTAGAATAGTATAATAAATTAAATTAGAAGCAGATACAAAATAAAAAATTAAAGAGAGATATATTACTTGCCATGCCATAGTCCTATGCACAGTGCTGAAGTCTTAAACAAAAGTGGAATCTGACGTTTTAAATCCTTGACAAAGGTATTTCAATTCACAAAGTACAGGGAAAAATATGAAAATATGTCTTTCTTCTGTTAAGATCTTCAATGTCTGTGTATTATAATGTTATCCAAACACTAACACTACAAAATCAGTTCTGCACCACGTTAGGCAATAGTGACACCATGAGGCTTAATTGAAGAAATGCAGCAACACGTACTGTATATTCATGTAAAGTATTACAAAATGAATTGTTTTACAAATCTATTTTTAACATTAAACAGAATAAACAATAAAATAATCATATAAAATGGACTCAGTACTTTGCATACTGTAAGTTTATATTAAAAACATTATAAATGTATACTGTGTATAACAGCAGATTATATAGCCAACATTTGACTTCCAAGCATGTATAATTGCAACATATCACTTTGGGTTGGACATTTTATTTATTTATTTGTTTTGGTAAATTAAATGTGAGCATGCAATGTCCTAGACTATTTGAAAATAATCATTCTCTAACATGTGATAGTCATCTTTGTGAATTTACAAATATACTGTTTACTACAGTAGTGTTATTTTGTTATTATTATTGACATGCTGGGGAAATTTGCTAATAAAATTTGAATGAAGTGAACCCATTTGGAAAATAGAAATTTTAGAAGATTGGATGACTCCATTAAGCTAGATTGCAATTTGCGCACTTTAGAAAATGAATTCTTCTATACAAATAGGAAACAAAATTATATTTTTGACTGCCTGCAAAATTTTACAACACAGAAATTATATTTCCAAACAGGAAGTTGTTATATTGCAAACAGCGTTAAACATGTAAGAAGCTTGTGAGCAAATGTAGAGTAAAATGTAAAAAAATAAAAATTATATATAAACAACACACTGATATACATGAGACTAGGTCACTGTTGATTAAACTTCAGTCAACGTTTCAGTTTCACATTTGGCAGCGTATTAACAGTCCCCAGAGAAAAAACTCCACAACACATGTAAAAACTGGAATCTTACATTATAATTTTATTTCACTGTCACAGCTCAGGAAAAGCACCCACAGATTCAAAGATTTAAGTGATAATAGAATGTTGTTGAGAATGTTTCTTCAATTATGACATGTTCCTAGAAGTAGATGTAAAGGCCCTTTAGCAGTGCACTTCTTTCCACCCTAATTAACTATTTCTCATTAGATTCCAATAGTGAAGTTACATTGTCCATACAATCAAATTGTGGAGATGCAAAACCTCTACTCTATTGTTTAAAGTACATAAATTCTACAAACAACCCACTTAGTGCCAAAATCCTTTCCGCTCATAAGCTCTTCCCCTGATGCACTCTGGAAGAGGTGTGCAGTGAAACACTGCAAGTGTATGATAGAGACACATAGCTTAGATCAGTGGTTCTTCTCAACCCCGTCCTCAAGTACGCCCAACAGGTCAATTTTACAAGTTTTCCTTTATCTTGCACAGGTGCTTTAAATCAATGGCTTGGTATTTTGGACAGCTATTTTATCTAAGAGAAATTCCAAAAACATGGCCTGTTGGGGGTACCTGAGGACAGGGCTGAGAACCACTTAGACGTTGTTCAAAGTATGTTAAAGACGCAGCTTTATTGTACTCACATAAACGTGAATAAATATACATTGCATGGTATTCCCCAACACAACTTTTGCATTTCATGCTTCCTCAGAGCATATTTATGTTAAAGGGTTTTTACTTTAGAGTTATACTGACTGTTTGTATGCTGCAAATTCAAGACTTAAATGGAGATTTAACCTGAAGCGAACCTAGTTTAGACACAATAAGGTTTATAAAGATAATATTTCCAAGTAAACCAAGACTATGAGTTTGTTTCACTACACAAAAAATTTTCACCTAAGCTTGTATTTATATTCAATGCTAACAGGTTTAGGGTAAAATGTTATATGTGTATATTCCCATGAATATTATTTGGGTTATAAAGAAAAAAGTACAATAAAAATAACAGATTTTTAGGTAGCAACCTGTTTATTTAGGCTTTTTTTAACATTAAAAAAAGCACCACAACCATCATAAATAAACATGTTAGTATTAATAAGAGATGAAAAAGAAAAGAGTTTGGTTGAGTTTAGTATAGTTTAGTTTTAATCTCTCTTTTGCAGGTAGCGCAACACCATTTATTTGATTTTTAATACTAGTGATAAAATAGTCACTGACTGTAAACATAAGGTAGCAGCATTGTTGGCTCAAACAACTGGATGTATAACCATGATTGTAGCATCTATAGCTCGACACGTTTCGTGACTAACTGTCACTCATCAGGAGCAGACGCTGTAGGGATGTCTAAAAAATTGAAAGGTGAACAGTGAGTAAACTGAACACATATAAGATGGGGAAGGGGGAATGATGGAACATTCACCCATACTTACAGGTCAACAATGAACGTGGAGTGTGGCGGTGGATGCCAAGGCGAATCTGCGGACAATTGTCTCCCACGGGAGCAGAGGTGGCAAAAACAACGGAAAAGCAATGGGGAATCCTGAAGGGTGAGGTGTGACTGGGGGAGTGGACCCCACCAAAATCCATGTATGTGCATGGTTTGTGAATGAAAACATCTGTAAATAAATATAAAAGTGTGTATGAATATATGAGCAGTATGTGAGATGTTATTATATTACTGGTGAAGCAGTAATCCAAATCTATTGTAAGAAAGTGGTAAAAGATGTGAGAAGTAAATGTAAATGTGGAATGGAATGTGAAAAAAACAAACAAAATAAAAACATGAAAAAAAACACACATACTGTAAAGGAAAGACCAATATTGTTGATGTGCCTAAACTAAATGAGATGGGAGAAAGAATGAATGGAGATAAAAAACTACAAAGGCAAAAAAACTAAAAAAGCAGGGATGAAAGATGAAAAATACCTCTTAAGTGGATGTGCATGTATGTGAGATAGCCGTGCATGATAACCCAGAGAACGCCAGCCCAAACAGAGAGTGCCTGTTCAAACAGTGGAAGTATGAATACTCCACTGCAACCATTGTTTGCCACCAACGTCACGCCGGCAGATATGGGAGAGAGGGAAGGCGTCAACCAGAGCGATAACCGCCCAGCGAATGGCGCCAAACACACTCACTCATCCAAACACGTGGATGTAAAGCCCAGGAAGCCAGCGCACCGACATCAGATCAACGTCATGCACCCCGGGCCTGGGGGCGTGGCGTCAACATGCAGCGGAACCCCCATCCGACCCCTCCACTAATGGAGTAGGAAGGAGGGACTCCCAGTGCACGTTGCAGGTCCCAGGGCATGACCAACCACAGCCGCACCAAGCAATCCCCTCAGACCACACGCCAAGAAACACTGTGCCATGAATACATGAGTGCATGTCGCATATCTGTATATGACATGTTAATGACTGCCTATCCTATTTATCTTGACCCATGAGTATGCAAGGGAAAAGAGTAGGGTTGTCCAAACATTGCTGTCCCTGCATACATGCTTCCATCCCTGATAATTAATGAAAAAGAAAAGAGTTTGGGACTTTAAATGAGGCCTCTGAAGTAGGAATCAGAGGTACCTCCATCCCGGCTTTTGCGCAGCAAAAAGAGAGGAAGGGTTCAGGACTTTGAGTGAAGCATGCAGCTGGAGAGCAAGGAGGCACTAAAGGTCATCAAAATTAATTTTATTCCATAAATACAACATACAATACAATACATTACTGGAACAGAGATACATTGAGACCCACAAGCCACCTAAAGTTGAGTTGCATAATTTACAATATGCAATATAAATACGTAAACATAAGATACAATTGTATATGACGTCCCATACAATAGTGATAAAATGGTCACTGACTGTAAACATAAAGTAGCAGCAATGTTGGCTCAAACAACTGGATGTATAACCATGATTGTAGCATCTATAGCTCGACACGTTTCGTGACTAACTGTCACTCATCAGGAGCAGACGCTGTAGGGATGTCTAAAAAATTGAAAGGTGAACAGTGAGTAAACTGAACACACATAAGATGGGGAAGGGGGAATGATGGAACATTCACCCATACTTACAGGTCAACAATGAACGTGGAGTGGGGCGGTGGATGCCAAAGCGAAGCTGCGGACAATTGTCTCCCACGGGAGCAGAGGTGGCAAAAACAACGGAAAAGCAATGGGGAATCCTGAAGGGTGAGGTGTGACTGGGGGAGTGGACCCCATCAAAATCCATGTATGTGCATGGTTTGTGAATGAAAACATCTGTAAATAAATATAAAAGTGTTTATGAATATATGAGCAGTATGTGAGATATTATTATATTACTGGTGAAGCAGTAATCCAAATCTATTGTAAGAAAGTGGTAAAAGATGTGGGAAGTAAACGTAAATGTGGAATGGAATGTGAAAAAAAACAAAATAAAAACATGGAAAAAAACAAAAAACAAAAAAAAACACACACTATAAAGGAAAGACCAATATTGTTGATGTGCCTAAACTAAATGAGATGGGTGAAAGAATGAATGGAGATAAAAAACTACAACGGCAAAAAAACTAAAAAAGCAGGGATGAAAGATGAAAAATACCTCTTAAGTGGATGTGCATGTATGTGAGATAGCCGTGCATGATAACCCAGAGAACACCAGCCCAAACAGAGAGTGCCTGTTCAAACAGTGGAAGTATGAATACTCCACTGCAACCATTGTTTGCCACCAACGTCACGCCAGCAGATATGGGAGAGAGGGAAGGGTCAACCCGAGAGATAACCGCCCAGCGAATGGCGCCAAACACACTCACTCATCCAAAATGCCATATTAATAAGAGAGACCAACCAATATATCGTATACACCTTAGGTCACATGTTTTTTAGATTTTTTTTATTTAACATATTTTTCTTTAATTTCAAGAAAGATAGGTTCACAAATTTCACAAGAACAAAGACCATATGATCCCTGGCTTCAGCTGTGGACTTCAGTCCAGGTCCTATTTATTTCTTGAATTTTGGATATCTATCAATGAGATCAGATTAGCTACTGAGATTGTGTTAGGTGGTTGGTTGATATCTGTAACCTATCCACTTAAGGAAAAAGGAGTCCTTCCAGCTAATACAAGAAACCAAGTTCCCATTAAAACTGTGGTCAGTGACCCTGACACCAAGTCTGCAGTATTTTTCCTTCAGCTTCTCCACAACAACAATGATTGGGGACTGAGAGGAAACTGTTATGTTGGTACCAATATGTTTTTTTATAGTTCTAAAGAGAAGGGTTTGCAATATTTAAATAACATTTTCAAATTATTTAACACATTAGATCTAATATTTCTAACACGAGCATGATTTCATAGAAAGATGTCTAAATATGAATGGTCAATAATAAATATTTCTCTCTAATAGTACAAAGTGTGATTGTTATTTACTCTAGTACATCTGGCAACAAGTTGTCATTGTTTATTAGACTGTCTTTTGACATATTCTGAACTGAGAAATTCTGCTTTGAGTCAAAAGCCACACAAGCATCATAGAAAAATAGAAAGGAAAGTCTCTGATTGATTGACATACATTTCCTTTGAGAGTTTTAAAAGATGGTGAAATATTTGATTTGATTGACTCTTACTAAGGCTGTTACAATTAACAAAACAGAAATCAGAGCTAAAGCTACTATCAAGTAGAAAATTACATTAGCTGAAGTTGCGAATTTGTTTGTTGTTTTATCAGAACTACAATCTTTTGCTTTATGGAATCTGTTTATTGAAAATCTCACTAGTGTTTAGACGAATGGTAAACAAAGTTGAATCAGGAACTGGTAGTGGGTTAATAAGACAATTGCATTGTGGCAGGAGTCAGCACCCATGGCAATTAGTTTAGTTACAAGATAACTTTTTTTCAGCAAAGCTAAAAAAAAATCAAATATTATTGATTCCTTAGCGAATGCAGATGGCTGAACAACCCTTGGAACATTATCATTCCCATAATTTTATCCACAACGTGAAATTAATTCGTAAATGAGGGCATCCACTGTTTTCAGCCTTACCTGTATCTGATCTGAAATTCCTGTAAGTGCTCATTAGACATGTGCATTTTTGTCCGAATGCATTTTCGTCCGAATTTCAGGTATTTCCGTTATCAAAGCACAGAATACGAAAAGCGAAAGATCCGACATAAATAAATTCTTTACTTTCATTTTGACACCGTTCGATACAGATAGGAGATTAGATGTGACTCTGACAATAACAATCTGTGTCTATTGAACTTGTATCATAACAGTCCATTCATTCACACAGGGGACACGACTTGAATGTGAATAACAGCGCGACTTATAACATGAATTTAATGTAAAAAAAAACCTTCGGGTCTGGTATGGATATTAAGGGGAACCCCGTGCCAAAAAAAATGGCGTGGGGGCCCCCCTCAAAATCCATACAGGCCCTTCAGGTCTGGCATGGATATTAAGGGGAACCCTGCACCCAAAAAAATGGCGTGGGGGTCCCCCTGAAAATACATACCAGGCCCTTCAGGTCTGGCATGGATTTTAAGGGGGACCTCGCGCCAAAAAAATGGCATGGGGTCCCCCTCAAAATCCATACCAAACCCTTATCCGAGCCCGCAACCTGGCAGGCCACAGGAAAAGAGGGGGGGTGAGAGAGCACCCCCCCTCAACCATTCCAGGCCACATGCCCTCAACATTGGGAGGATGCTTTGGGGGTAGCCCCTCAAAGCACATTGTCCCCATGTTGATGAGGACAAGGGCCTCATCCCCACAACCCTGGTCGGTGGTTGTGGGGGTCTGCGGGCGGGGAGGTTATCGGAATCTGGAAGCCCCCTTTAACAAGGGGACCCCCAGATCCCGGCCTCCCCCTGTGTGAAATGGTAAGGGGCTACAAAAGTACCCCTACCATTTCACCAAAAAAGTGACAAAAAAGTGTTAAAAATTACAGGAGACGGTCTTTGACAAGTCATTTATGAAAGTCTTCTTTCATCTTCTTTCTTCTGATCTTCTTCCTTTCTTCATCCTTCGGTTCCTTCCTCCATCTTCTTCTTCCTCCGATCCGCTTCTTCTTGCTCCGGTGTTCTCGTCCAGCATCTTTCTCCACGGCGTCTCTTCTTCGTTCTCGGGCTGCTCCACGCAATGGGAGGCTCCAGCCGTGTGACGCTTCTCTTCTTCTGACAGTTCTTATATAACGGAGGGCAGGGTCACCTAGTGACTCCGCCCTCTCTGATGCACAGTTCCATGGCATATGGCCTAGTACGGTTCAGGAGGGGGGTGCTCTCCTGTCCCCCCTCTTTTCCTGCGGCCTGCCATTGCGTGCTCAGATAAGGGTGCCAAAAAAAATGGCGTGGGGCCCCCCTCAAAATCCATACAGGCCCTTCAGGTCTGGCATGGATATTAAGGGGAACCCTGTGCCCAAAAAAATGGCGTGGGGGTCCCCCTGAAAATACATACCAGGCCCTTCAGGTCTGGCATGGATTTTAAGGGGGACCTCGCGCCAAAAAAATGGCATGGGGTCCCCCTCAAAATCCATACCAACCCCTTATCCGAGCCCGCAACCTGGCAGGCCACAGGAAAAGAGGGGGGGTGAGAGAGCACCCCCCCTCAACCGTTCCAGGCCACATGCCCTCAACATTGGGAGGATGCTTTGGGGGTAGTCCCTCAAAGCACATTGTCCCCATGTTGATGAGGACAAGGGCCTCATCCCCAAAACCCTGTTCGGTGGTTGTGGGGGTCTGCGGGCGGGGAGGTTATCGGAATCTGGAAGCCCCCTTTAACAAGGGGACCCCCAGATCCCGGCCTCCCCCTGTGTGAAATGGTAAGGGGCTACAAAAGTACCCCTACCATTTCACCAAAAAAGTGACAAAAAAGTGTTAAAAATTACAGGAGACGGTCTTTGACAAGTCATTTATGAAAGTCTTCTTTCATCTTCTTTCTTCTGGTCTTCTTCCTTTCTTCATCCTTCGGTTCCTTCCTCCATCTTCTTCTTCCTCCGATCCGCTTCTTCTTGCTCCGGTGTTCTCGTCCAGCATCTTTCTCCACGGCGTCTCTTCTTCGTTCTCGGGCTGCTCCACGCAATGGGAGGCTCCAGCCATGTGACGCTTCTCTTCTTCTGACAGTTCTTATATAACGGAGGGCGGGGTCACCTAGTGACCCCGCCCTCTCTGATGCACGGTTCCATGGCATATGGCCTAGTACGGTTCAGGAGGGGGGTGCTCTCCTGTCCCCCCTCTTTTCCTGCGGCCTGCCATTGCGTGCTCAGATAAGGGTCTGGTATAGATTTTGAGGGGGACCCCATGCCATTTTTTTTTTTTTGGCGCGGGGTTCCCTTTAAAATCCATGCCCGACCTGAAGGGCCTGGTATGGATTTTAAAGAGGACCGTCACGCCAATTTTTTTTTGGTGGCACGGGGTTCCCCTTAAAATCCATACCAGACCTGAAGGGCCTGGTATGGAATTTTCAGGGGGCCCCCACGCATTTTTTTTCTTAATTTTTTTTCTTAATGCTAATGACCTGTGTGCAATACAAATAGCCTTAAAAAAAACCCATAGAAGACAACATTAGAATCCTACTATAGCTTGTAGTTGAAATATTCGACTGGGAATATATGATTGCAGCATCATACAGTGAGTTTCGCTGCTCCGTCGAATCTTCTTTAAACATTCGACAGACACCATAAGCCTTTAATGACAGATTCGACTGTAATTCATTTGGCTTTTTGAACGAATGCAATTTTTGCAAAAAGAAAAATGAAATAAATAAAAACGAATTTCGTGAGTAACTAAATAAATGTATTTTTCGGACAAAAACACAATTCCGAAACAAAATATTTCAGTCTGCACATATCTAATGCTCATAGTCAAATGATCTTTCAATATATATATATATATATATATATATATATATATATATATATATATATATATATACATATACCCCATCATTGGGGTTGATATACTAAAGGCAAATAGACCGTTCACTTTGCAAAGGGCAAAGGGCATTTTCCCCAAATTTTAGTGAATGAGGTAAAGCTCTGCTTACGTCCATCATCCAATCACATACCAGAAAAAATTGATATTCTTTGCAAAGTAAAATTTTACCACATTCACTAAGCACTAAAGAAAATTCCCTTGCAAAGTAAATTTGTCTAAAAAAATCAACCCCATCAAGTTTATAGAAACATATGATATGACTGGTATATCCTCTATGTCCATAGTCACAATACAGTATGTTATCTGAACATCTGATTCCTACTGTATTAAATTATATTGTAATTGTACTGTCTGCCCTTATGTTATACAGTGCTGCATAAACTGCCGGCGCTATATAAATCATGTATAATAATAATAATTTTTTCTATCATCCAGGTCTGATGCATGAACCCTACAAATTAATTTCCCTACTGGATTGCACTCATAAATGTAGTATAAATAACTAAGTTTATTAAAGACTGGTGGTTTTCCATTAACATCAGAAACAGTTACAGAAATTTTTTGGTTAACAATGATGTTAATTTTTTTTAGTTAGCACTGAAGGTGTTTCTTCACCTTCAGCCATAATTATGAGACTTTATATGGCTTTAAATTAGTTTTCTAGCCAGACAAGCTTGTAATAATTATGCAAATTCCCATGTGACTGACAATTCGCAATTGACCTCACTAATCCCCTCAGAGTTTCAGCCCTCATTCACACTGAATGTTGGTTTTAAATGCATTTCAGTGTGAGTTCGGGGGTGATTTGAACGGCTGTGAATGGGGGCTAAACGTTTACATTAATTATTTACACAATTGTTCCAGGTGAAGAATGGTCTGGAACTGGTGTATTGAGTCTGAAGCACTGTTGCTGTCATTGATCATCTGTATTAATAAGATAGCTCATTAATAAAATAAATATAGTTTCAGAAGGTAAATAGTAGTTCATTTTCAGGAGTCTGGCTGAATGGATATTTAATTTCTGCATTGCAAATGTAACCTTTATCACTAAAATTTAATGGACAATTAGAGAACCAATTGGTAAGTTTTTATTTAAATGTGTTCTGTACAGGATTTGAAGGAAAACAGTAATTATGCTATTGGCACATTTCAACTAGTAAAAGTAGTTTGTATTTAACTTTAAAGCTGGACACTTTGTTGTCACTTAACTACTGAATACATTTTAAATTAGTCAAGATGTGTTTGCTTTTTTGATATTATAATAATATTATCACAGCAAGCATCAACTAGCAACTGATCTCTAATTTACTTTTGCATTGTTTTTACATTGTTAACTATTATTTTTCCTTTTTCTTTGCCTTGATTTAAATGGTTGGTGTGTAGTATAGCTTTGTGACTATACAGAGACAAGTGAATGGATTAAACACATGTTATAGTAGTATAAAGTTTGGTTCTTTATTTATTACTAAACTTCGCAATGAACATTTAAAAATTACATTGCAAATATACAATGCATTCAACTTAAATTGTAACTATACAAAATACTTGATTTAGTATTAAAATAGGTATCTTAGTTTATACTTATGACCTGCATATTAGCTTTTGTATTATCTATAAAATGTTTAAATTTAATAAATAGATTTAAGCTGTGTTCAACAAGCTGAGCAGATTAAATTTAACATACCCATATATCAGCATGTTGGTTGTAAATTGGGAATTTTTGGTTCCACCAGAGGGTTCTTAGGCATTTTCATTAGTGATGAAATCCCTAAAGCAACATTTATGAAATGCTACTTTTATTAACATTATTAATGCAGAAAAATAGTAAAATAAGCCGACAATATGAAGCTTCACCACCAATGAAACAGGAGAGATTGTAGAGAACACCATCTGGGAGGCTCACAAGGCCTATATTAGAGGAATCTTTATTTCAATGGGTGCAAGGAGAAAGAAAGAAAGAAATAACAAGAGAGGAGCACTAATTGAGGACATTTTCAGATTAGAACAATCCCATGAAAAAGAGAAGAGTAATAACAGGGGACAAGACTCAGATTTGCAGCATAAACTAGTAATCAAAAAAGATGAGCTAAAGGATTTACTGTAGCAGGAAACGAAAAAAACATATAATAGGATCGCGTAAGAGAGATATCAATGGGGGAATAAAAACAGTAAATGTTTAGCTAGGATATTGAGGAAAAAGAGATCTATAAATTACATAGAGAAAATATTAAATAAAAAAAGGGGAGCTGGTATATAATACTAAGGATATTGTGGGAGTATTCTGGGAGTACTATAAGCAGTTATACTCAGTTAAACAAAGGCAGACAGGACAACAAGAGATTAATAGAAAAGAAAAAATTAAGGAATATGTACGTCGATCTAATGTTCCTAGCCTATCGGAGGAGTCAGCTCTGGAACTTGAAAGCCCAATAACAGTACAAGAGATAAACCAGGTAATAAAAGAGTCAGTGGGAGGAAAAAGTCCTGGGCCAGATGACTTCACAATGGAGTATTTAAAAATATTTAGATTAATATTAATATATATATATATATATATTAATTAATATTATCCCCATAACTATGTGTGTATTTCAACGGGTTGGGAGCGGGATATGGGTTGAGTGAAGAAGCATTGATGGCCACAGTTACTACTGTTTTGAAAGAAGGTAAAGAGAATACAATCTTCTCAAATTATAGACCGGTCTCATTGCTGAATATAGATACCAAGCTGTTTGCTAAAGTGTTGGCAACTAGGATAAAAAAGATAATGGAGTAAGAACATTACTTCTGCTCCAGAAAATGAGGGAGAGTGGAATCCCCAGTCTACTCTTATCGATTGACGCTGAAAAAGCTTTCAACCGAGTAGACTGGGGATTCATGATGGGCACATTGGAAGGAATGGGTTTTGGTCCTAGAATTATGGATTGGATAGAGGCACTTTATAGGAATCCAATTGCATTTATAAGGGTTAATGGAATATTATCCCCCTCTTTTATTATGTATAACGGGACCAGGCAAGGGTGCCCGTTGTCACCGTTATTATTTATGCTGGCATTAGAACCTTTTTTAGCGATAGTAAGGGGAAACCCAGACATAGGGGGTGTGAGAGTTGGTAAGGACACACACGTTTGCAGACGATGTGTTGTTTTACATCTCTAACCCCCCAAATGTCCATGCTAAACCTATTAAGGGTATTAAATGAATATGGGAAATTATCCACCGTCAAGATTAACCCAGGTAAATCAGAAGTTTTAAATATAAATATTAATTCAAAAGAAGAGCAGAGTCTCCAGTCGGAATTTCTTTTTCCCTGGAGGAAGATGGAAATAAAGTACTTAGGGATAAAACTAACATCATCTATTGAAAAAATCTACCAGGCAAATTACAGTGGTGTGAAAAAGTGTTTGCCCCCCTTCCTCATTTCCTGTTCCTTTGCATGTTTGTCACACTTAAGTGTTTCGGAACATCAAACCAATTTAAACAATAGTCAAGGACAACACAAGTAAACACAAAATGCAATTTGTAAATGAAGGTGTTTATTATTAAAGGTGAAAAAAATCCAAACCATCATGGCCCTGTGTGAAAAAGTGATTGCCCCCTAAACCTAATAACTGGTTGGGCCACCCTTAGCAGCAACAACTGCAACCAAGCGTTTGCGATAACGTGCAATGAGGCTTTTACAGCGTCCTGGAGGAATTTTGGCCCACTCATCTTTGCAGAATTGTCCTAATTCAGTTACATTAGAGGGTTTTCGAGCATGAACGGCCTTTTTAAGGTCATACCACAACATCTCAATAGGATTCAGGTCAGGACTTTGGCTAGGCCACTCCAAAGTCTTCATTTTGTTTTTCTTCAGCCATTCGGTGGTGGACTTGCTGGTGTGTTTAGGATCATTGTCCTGCTGCAGAACCCAAGTTCGTTTCAGCTTGAGTACACGAACAGATGGTCGGACATTCTCCTTCAGGATCTCTTGGTAGACAGCAGAATTCATAGTTCCTTTTATCACGGCAAATCTTCCAGGTCCTGAAGCAGCAAAACAGCCCCAGACCATCACACTACCACCACCATATTTTACTGTTGGTATAATGTTCTTTTTATGAAATGCAGTGTTCCTTCTATGCCAGATATACTTGGACACACACCTTCCAAAGAGTTCCACTTTTGTCTCATCGGTCCACAGAATGTTGTCCCAAAAGTCTTGGGGATCATCAAGATGTGTTGTGGAGAAATTGAGACGAGCTTTGATGTTCTTTTTGCTCAGCAGTGGTTTTCTCCTTGGAACTCTGCCATGCAGGCCATTTTTGCCCAGTCTTTTCCTGATGGTGCAGGCATGAATGCTGACCTTAACTGAGGCAAGTGAGGCCTGCAGTTCCTTGGACGTTGTTGTGGGGTCTTTTGTGACCTCTTGGATGAGTTGTCGCTGCGCTCTTGGGGTAATTTTGGGCGGCCGGCCACTCCTGGGAAGGTTCACCACTGTTCCATGTCTTCGCCATTTGTGGATGTGGATTTGTGGATTTGTCTCACTGTGGTTCGCTGGATTCCCAAAGCTTTGGAAATGGCTTTATAACCCTTTCCAGACTGATAGATCTCAATTACTTTCTTTCTCAATTGTTCCTGAATTTCTTTGGGTCTCGGCATGATGTGTAGCTTTTAAAGATCTTCTGGTGGACCTTACTGTGTCAAGCAGCTCCTATTTAAGTGATGCCTTGATTGTGAACAGGTGTGGCAATAATCAGGCCTGGGTGTGGCTAGAGAAATTGAACTCAGGCGTGGACAACCACAGTTATAGTATGTTTTAACAAGGGGGGCAATCACTTTTTCACACAGGGCCATGATGGTTTGGATTTTTTTTCACCTTTAATAATAAACACCTTCATTTACAAATTGCATTTTGTGTTTACTTGTGTTGTCCTTGACTATTGTTTAAATTGGTTTGATGTTCCGAAACACTTAAGTGTGACAAACATGCAAAGGAACAGGAAATGAGGAAGGGGGCAAACACTTTTTCACACCACTGTATATCCCATTGCTGGAGGACTTAAAAGTAGAAATAAGGAGAATTATAATGAGACCCTTGTCCTGGATGGACAGGATAAACGCACTAAAAATGATCATATTGCCCAAAATATTGTACAAATTCCAGATTCTCCCAATTTATATTCCCCCGGTGTATTTTAGAATTATTAAAACCTTAATTACAAAACTTATTTGGTAAAATAAGAAACCCAGAATATCTTTAAGGACCCTGCAAATGGAGGGAATTGGATAAAAAGCGAAAATGTTCAATTAAAACACATAATATATAGGGGGAAAATAAGTCCACTGGAAAAATTAAAGATGGAAAAAGATTTGTTTGAGTTGAATGATTGGTGATACCTCCAGCTCAGACATTTTGTTTCAGTCCTACAACTGTCACTGAGAGGCAGGGAAGAACTGACAGCTTTTGAACATATATGCGAGGGAAAAACAGCACAGACGGGGATCCCGCAGATTTATAAGACCTTAGGGCGAGAAAATGAGCTGGAGGTACCGGCATATATAAAAAAATGGGAGAGGGAAATAGGTTCACGAGGTGAGAAGCAGGAGGTAGGGAAAATATTAAAATTGGTACATGGATCCTCGATAAATATTGGGATGATTGAAACAAACTATAAATGTTTAGTAAGGTGGTATAGGACACCAGATATAGTTTCAAAATACCAAATAGAGTAACTCATGGAATGCTGGAGGGTATGCACACAAACAAGGACTATGGCACACATATGGTGGAACTCTCCAAAGATTAAAAATTATTGGAGGGAAATATTAAGGTGTATAAAGGAGATAACTAGTATCCAATTACCCGAAGACCCCTGGGTATGTTTATTTCATGGAGTGGATACCCCACTAAAAGAATATAGAAACTCCCTGACAATCCATCTGATAAATGCTGCAAAGAGTCTGATCCTGAAAAAATGGAAGGAAGTAGAGGGCCCTAAAATAAGGGAATGGTTTGAGAAAATAGATGAAATATATAAAATGGAAGGGCTCAGGGTAGACGAGGAGGGTGGAAGTAGGAAGCCCCAAGGGAGGTGGGAGAGATGGAAAACATTTAAGCTAACAAGGAAATATAGTGAGGTGTTAGCCCTTGTACACACGGTCAGACATTCCGATGGAAAATGTCCGATCGGACCGTGTTTTGTCCGATAATCCGACCATGTGTGGGCTCCATCGGACTGTTTCCGTCGGAATATCCGATGGACCAAGTTTTCCAGCTTGGCTATAAAATTTTCCGACAACATGATCCGATCAGACTTTGTCCGATCATGTGTAGAGAATTCCGATTGGACAAAGTTGCACGCATGCTCAGATCAAATTCCTACACCAAAGCTATTGGCTACTAGCGTGAACGTAGTCCCGTCGTAACAAAATAACGTCATCACGTTCTGAATGATCGGATTTTCCAACAACTTTGTCCGACCGTGTGTATGCAACAGTTTTGGACAAAATCCATCGGAAAAAATCCGACGGATTTGGTTGTCGGAATGTCCGACCGTGTCTACAAGGGCTTAGAGTTGTAGGGGAGGGGGAGGTGGCTACTTCCCCTTCTCAAAAAGAGGGGGGATAAGTGGGGGGGTCGAGGCGTGAAGGTGGAAAAGGGAAACGGGAAATGTGTAAAGTAAAGATTTTTGTATAGGTTTTCACCTTATGTAGTAGGGAAGGGGCAAGACTGCTCCCCCTTTGTCCTTGGTCTCTTTTCTTCTTGTAATGATAAAATTTTGAAATAAATAAAGAATTAAAAAAAATGAAGCTTCATTGCTGTTAGCAACTAATTTATTTCATACTTTTCCTTACTTTTAATAGATGTTTACAATAGAAGACGCACAATGCTACACTTTTCTATGTATCAATTAATGAAAATGTAATTAAAGGACGTCTCATAAGTACGTAGCTGCTCTCAACCATTAGCCTCTCCTCATTGGAGTTTGCTTCCAAGGCTGGGACTAGCTCCACCTAAATGTAAGATCCCGGGTTAAAGGTAATAGCAGGTATGGTCAGTGAGAATAGCCATAAGGTCAGAAACGTGAGAGAAATTTTTAACCCCCAAATTCTGCATATATAGGTAGCTCACAACCATTTTTGTTTTTAGTATTACCCCATACTAACTGTGTTAGTGTATGACATGAATCACTCTCTGATGTACACACATTGCTACATTCTCTCCTGGAATTGTCCAGCCTGTACTCTGCAACTTTGCTTCCTTTTAGCTTAAAGGAGATCTTCTTTGGATGGGCTTCTCCAAAGGGTCACAGGAGTGCAATTAGTTTTGCACTCCTGTGACCCATTTTTAGCAGAGAGTGACCTGAAGTCCACTCTCTGCTGACGTCACTGGAATCAGTCCAAGCACTGCGTCATTACGACAATAAAGTCTGGATCCGCCAGGTGCCTGGACTGATGTCTGTCTCAGCCTCTCGGCAAGCCGCTGAGAGACAGAAACGGCCACTCCCCACCCCTCCACAGCTCAGCGCTCCATGAGCACAGAGGGGGCACAGCAGAGAGCTGCCGACTGAAAGGCAACAGCTCTCTGCTCGGAGAGCTGAGAGAACCAAACCATTGGTGAAGTTTGGTGGCTCGGTTCTCAGTGCAGAGGCAGCGGATAACAAATACAATGTCGGTCTGATGCTGCATCCACCTAGGTAAGTATGATGGGTTAAAAAAAACATACTTCTTTTTTAAATGGATTTGTGAAGGTGCTTTCTTTTTATATAAGTATGTTTTTAAAACCGAAAAATGATATGTTTAAGAGCAATTAGGAGCCACTAATCAATTCTTTCACAAAATGTTGCTGTAAATAAATAACAGATTCTAGATAAATTTATTCCAGCAATATCTTCAAAAAAGCATGTTCAGACCTTAAAAAAATGATACATATCACATATCACATAACATCCTTTCCAACAAAATGCCAAACTTCAAGTTAAATCTCAATGATCTATTCAAAATTCTACTATATTATGGCATCTACACCTCCTACCATAAAAGTTTCATAGGAATGCAGCACTTTTTTGCAAAGACATACAGCATGTATATTTTGGGATGTAGGAAATTATTTAAAATGTTATATTATGGACATGAACACATACTGTGTTTTGAATATTTACCATCAAATCACTAAACATTTGTCTACTTCAGGTACATAATAAATATGTATATGTAAGCATAGTCCAAATGGTTTTAGGATCTTAAAAACAAGGTGATTGGTGGAAGTACAATGGATGGCACTTCCGTATGAATCAAGGATCAAAAATATGTGTATCAGTACATCTAGTAGCTCGTGAAGAGAAGCCTTAAGGCCAATAAGTGGAAAAAGTGAGCATTAAAGTTCCTATTTGTGAGCTACTAGGTGTGCTAGTAAACATATTTTGGTGTCTACTTCTGGTCAACTTACCAGCAACACAAACATTATACAGGATTTTCATAGATCATTCCCTTGCTACACTTCTTTTGGTCACTGGAGATTTGTCACCAGCAACTAGTTTGCAAGTATACCATGGTAGTTTGCAATTTTAAAAACTTGAGGTGATTGAAGCCATATTAGTGCAATTGTGACAGAGAAAATTGAGTACTGTCCGTGATATTTATTTTATTTGCACTAACCTATAATTTTTCATGGACGAGATTTCAGGGTGTGTCCCCTTCTTCTGATAAATGGTCAACTTTGTGTAAAAAAAATGCATTTTCATTTTTTTTACACATTTTCCAAAAACTTCTGGAAAAAAATGAACCGTTCAAAAGACTCATTAGGCCTCATAGATTATACCTTGGGATGTTTGCTTTCCAAAACGGGGTAATTTTGTGTGCAATTCCATTGTCCTGGTGCTCCAGGGCCTTCAAAAATGTAATAGGTGAGAAATGAGATGTGTAATTTATGCTCGTAGAACGCCTGAAGGTGCTACTTCAATGTTGGGTCTTTGTATATGGCCAGGCTGTGAAAAAGTCTCATACATGTGGTATCACCATACTCAGGAAGAGTAGCAGAATGTATTTTGGGGTGTAATTTGTTTTATGCATATGCTCTGTGAGAGAAATAACCTGTTAATATGACAATATTGTAAAAAAAATATTCATATTGAGAAGAATTGTGGGAAAAAATTACAAAAAAATACAACTTAAAAAAACTTGCCATGCTACTTACTTAACACCTTGGAATGTCTACTTTCTAAAAAGGGGTCATTTGGGGGGTATTTGTGAATGGTTAGTGTCTCAAGAAATGAGACAGGCCTTCATCAGGTGTGATCAGATTTGCTCAATTTTCAGTGATTGGCACCATAGTTTGTAGACGCTATAACTTTCACAAAGACCAAATAATATACACTAATTTGGGTTATTTTTTACCAAGAATGTATAGCAGTATAAATTTTGCCCAAAATCTATGAATAAAAATTACTAATTTGCTAAGTTTTATGACAGAAACAAAGTAAAGGGCATTTTTTCACAACATTTAAGGTCTTTTTATTTATAGCACAAAAAATAAAAAAACCCACTAGTGATTAAATACCACCAAAGGAAAGCTCTATTTGTGTGAAAAAAGATGCAAATTTCATAGGGTTACAGTGTTAAATGCCTGAGTAATTGTCATTCAAAATATGAGAGCGTTGAAAGCTGAAAATTGGTCTGGGCAGGAAGGGCAAAAGGGGACCCTATATACATCAAGCTTACTTTGTAACCTTACCATATACTGTATACTGGTTTACTTGGCTAAAAGAACACAGAAGGTAAATTGGGACCAACAGTTAAGGAGCATAACTAGATCTACCCTGTTCTTCAATACTATTCTCTATCATAGTGTTAACCATGATCTATTTAAAGCCGCTACCTGAATTATGCATTTCATCACCAACCAGAAAAATACCATAAATCATAAAAATCTCTTATCCTGACCATTGAAATATGATTACATTTATATGACTGACTATTTTAGGGCAGCAGCCATGATACAATCAATCATGCAAAGGCTTCATTAGAACTATGTATCAGAACAGCATTATAGAGGAAAAAAAAATTCAAAACAATCCAATTTGTTGTACATTTTTAACAACACATTACAGCACATATCACATTACAATATAACATTATGCAAAACCCTGTACATGGCCCTTAACAGCATGCATATACTGTACATATGTAATATTACAACACCACATGATTAGATAAACGTCATACAAGTGAGATAATACACTCCCAAGATACAAATGGATAGCTGTCATTGTATGTCCAACGGGTGGGGGCTGTGTCCTAACACATTTCGCAGAAAGCTTCTTCAGGAGCCAAGGGTAAATTACATATACATAGTGCTATGAGGCTCATTGTGGAAAGGCGCTGTGTGGCACTATTAGAGAAGTTCCTTATATCAGATATGAGACATATCAGACATGTAATTCTTTCATGAACCACAATCTCCCCACAGGCTGGCATCTTACTTACAGCCATAGCAAACTATGGATACTGGAGGCAGGATGGTCCCAATCCATCTCTGAAAAGGGATTCTAGAGAAGTTGATTACTTGCAAAATTCATTCATTTTCCTTTCTCTGGCTCAGAGCTTGAGCAACATGAGCTACCTTTCTGAGCATTGATAAACAGAGATTTGTGAGGATTAAACAGATTATCTAAGTAGTCCTACTTTCACTTGCAATCAGTGGTCAGACCCATTCATATTCACTGTTTTAAAGTGTTCAATTACAGTGACTTTGAAGGAAAAAACTTTTTTCTAGTTCTGTATACAATGATGTGAACATACAATGCATATGTAAATTGCTGCATAAATTGTAAGCACTATATAAATACCTGTAATAAAATAATAATAATTAAATAAAGATTTAGCCTCTGTTTAGGTGCTGCCTGTGCCCCCATTGGGGAAATTCCCTCTCTATTTGTCTTGGATACCACTGTTGTTGAGAAATAAAGTGAGGGGTAATTCAAGGTTGTCCCCACAAGAAAAGGTAAGGAGAGTCTAAGAGGGGAATTCCTATTATTTCCTGTTTAGTCTCTGTGACAGGAATTGAGGGGAAATGTCCCCAATGGTACACAGATAGCAAAAATAAACTGTCAAGGATTTTAATCCTTTCCTACTCTATCAAAACCAAAAAAAGTTTTGGCTATATGCATACACTTTAAAAAGCCTTGTAGAAGTGCATTATATGCCACACACTTTTGGCCATAATTGTTAAATGCAGGATAAATCAAGATTAATAGAATAGTCTAATGGTATTTCCACTGTATGTGGAATTAATCTTACCTGTGTAGTGTTCTCAGAAGGTGACTCATCAGTGTCAATAAGATTATCTGTAGGAACATTCTGAGCTGGCTTTAGATAAGCAATTTCATTTTGCTTTGAGTCAAGAGTCACACACACATCATACGAGAATGGAAAAGGTAAACTTGTATCACTGATTTCAGAAGGACATCCCAGGGTGAACTGAGGATACACATTTCCCCTATAAGTTCCAAGAGCTGTTGCAGTATTGGATTTTTTGCACTTGAAAATTGCTACAATCATCACCGACACAATAAATAGGACAGAAATCAAAACTATTGCTACTATTAGAAAGAATGTTGCATTTGATGAACTATCAATGTTACTGGGTGTATGTTTTATTTCTGGTACAACTTCCTGGAAGTTTTCAGCCACAACGAAGCTCAAGGTGACTGTAGAGGACAAAGAGGGTTGTCCACTGTCTTTCACAAGGACCACAATCTTTTGCCTTAATGAATCTGTATACTGAAGGTCTCGACCTATCCTGATTTCACCATTGTGTTGACCAATGTTAATTAAGGATGGATCAGGAACTTGTATAAGATGATAAGAAAGCCAAGCATTATGCCCAGAGTCAGCATCCACTGCAATCACTTTAGTCACTAGATAACCTTTTTCAGCATTGTTAGGAATAAATTCAAATATTGTAGACTCCTCATTGTCCGGTGATGGATAGAGAATCTTTGGAGCATTATCATTCTTATCTATGATACATATCCTTACTGTGACATTAGTGCTTAGTGGAGGAGATCCACTGTCTTTAGCCATTAGCTGAAACTGCAATTCCTGTAACTGTTCATAATCAAATGATCTCTGAGCATAAATAACCCCAGTCATCGAGTTCATGGAAATGTATGAAGATACTGGAATGTTTTCAATAATTGTGTTAATGATTGAATATGTGATACGAGAATTTTCACTCTCATCCAAATCTGATGCATAAACGTTAAGTATTGAGGTTCCAGCTGGTGCATGTTCTGGAATGCACGATACGTATATTGGTTTACTAAAGATAGGTGGGTTGTCATTCACATCGAAAACTGTTACATTAAATGTTTTCACAGTTAACATTGGAGGTGTTCCTTCATCTTCAGCTCTAACGGTAATGTTATAGAATGGGTTTTCTTCTCTATCCAGAGGACGTGCAGTTATAAGTTTGTAATAATTATTAGATGATGCCATCAGTTTGAATGCTGGGCTATCTCTTATTTGACATACCACCTCCCCATTTTTTCCAGCATCTAAATCTTTTACATTAATTAATGCTACAAGTGTCCCAGGTGGAGAATCCTCTGGAACTGGTGTATATAGTGATGCAAGAGTAATGTCAGGTGCATTGTCATTAATGTCCACGATATGTATGAATACGGTACATTGTGCAGCTAAACCTCCACCATCTTTAGCTTCAACAGTGGCTTCATAACTTCTTGCTAACTCGTAATCCAATTCCTGAATAGTTTTAATGACTCCAGTTTGGGAATCTAATGAAAATACCTGACGTGCATTATCACGAATATGACTAAATGAGTATGTGATATGTGCATTTGAACCTTCATCTTCATCAGTAGCATTTAGATTAATAACAAGGGAGCCAGGTGCAGAATTTTCATTTAAATCGATTCGATATATTTTTTGACTGAAAATAGGATAATTGTCATTCACATCTTGTACCTCAATCTGGATAATAGCAGTTCCAGTTTTTACAGGTTTTCCTCCATCAGAAGCTGTTAAAATTAAACTATATCTTTGTTGTTTTTCACGATCTAGCTGCTGCTTTAAAATAAGTTCTAGGTATTTATCCTCTTCATTGAGTGGTTTTTCAGCTAATTCAAAATCTGTGTTTGGACTAAGTTCATAGCTCTGCAAAGAATTTGAGCCTGAATCCTGGTCAAGAGCATTTCCTAGGACAAAACGGGCTCCTGGGGAAGTGGACTCGCTTATTCCAATGTAAAAAATGTCCTTTGAGAAACTTGGGGGATTGTCATTTACATCTTGAATCTCAATCCTAACAGGATAAACATTTACTGGATTTTCTGCCAGAATTTCAAGATCCAGAAAGCAATTAATCTCTGACCCACATAATTCTTCCCTATCTATTCTGCTAATGACATATATATTACCATTTTCTGAACTGATATTGAAATAATTCATATTTTTGTTAGAAACCATCCTTACATTTTTAATTTTTAGCTCATTGCTAGTTAATCTCAAATCTTTTGCCACATTCCCCACTACAGAATTTTGTTTTATCTCTTCTAGAACTGAATAATGAAGGAAATCAGAAGCAGCCACAAAACAGAAGGAAAAATATAAAAATATTACTTGCCGTGCCATGTTCTCCATAAATGCATACCTTCAAGCCTTGTAATCTGCTTTTCAATGACAATCAGAAAAAGCTAATATTTGATCAACATTATGAGCATTAAAATTATCCAAAGAGAGGAGTGGTAAATATGTCTCTTCTTTGTAGAGATCTGCACTATCTTTACTGTATAGCATAAGCAGGATAAGTTCCTTCAAAGTATTTAACTTGCCTGCCTTGTTAGGCAACAGTGACACCATGAGGCCAAATTTAAGAAATGCAAGCATACTATATGCCCACTATGCACACAGTGATATGTTTCCTAATAATAAAGGAAAAATATCAATATGTAATATATAATACCAATATGTAAACAAAAACTATAATCTCAGCATCTCATCCTTGATGCAAACAAACATATTTTTAAATAAAATCTAACTACTAATATTCTTATCGATTAAAAAGATACCCAATAAATCTAAGCCCATATGCCCTTCATTTTAGCACAAAAAAAGTTCTAATTAAATATGACAAAAGGAATCAATGTCTGCACAGTTACACACCTATGATATATTCATTTTAGATTTAAATTCTCAATCTTGTTTCCTCTGTACCCTTTGTGTATGCAAGGGATACCAGATTAACCGATTCGATACTGAGCACTTTCACCCCCTTCCTGCTGTCACACTTTGAATGACACTTGCGCTGTCATGCAACACTGTACCCAAACAAAAAAATTTTTTTTTTTTTGAGACAGATAGAGTATTTTTGGGGGGCTATTTAACCACTTGCTTACTGGGCACTTAAACCCCCCTCAGTCCCAGACCAATTTTCAGCTTTCAGCGCTGATGCACTTTGAATGACAATTGCGCGGGCATACAACACTGTACCCAAATGAAATTTTTATCATTTTTTTCCCACAAATAGAGCTTTCTTTTGGTGGTATTTAGTTACAGCTCGGAGTTTTATTTTTTGCTAAACAAACAAAAAAAGATGCAAAAAAAAAAAAAAAAAAATCATGTTTTAATAGTTTGTTATAAAATTTTGCAAACGGGTCATTTTTCTCCTTCATTGAAGTGCGCTGATTAGGCGGCACTGATGGCTGCATTGGTGGGCACTGATGGGCTGCATTGGTGGGCACTGATGGGCTGCATTGGTGGGCACTGATAGGCTGCACTGGTGGGCACTGATAGGCATAGTTAAGGCGGCACTAATAGGCACAGATAAGGCGGCACCGATGGGCACAGATAAGGCGGCACTGATGGGCAAAGATGGGCACAGATAAGATGGCATGGATGGGTGGCACGGATAAGTGGCACGGATGGGTGGCACGGATGGGCACTGATAGGTACCACTGATAGATGGGACTGATGGGCACTGATAGGTGGCACTGATAGGTGGCTCTGATAGGTGGCACTGCTGGGCACTGATGGGCGGCACTGCTGGGCACTGATGGGCGGCACTGCTGGGCACTGATGGGCGGCACTGGGGTGCAGCACCTTTGAGGCACATTGTGGGCACTGTGGGTGGCACTGTTGGTGGCACTGCTGGATGGCACTGTGGGTGGCACTGTGGGTGGCACTGTGGGTGGCACTGTGGGTGGCACTGTGGGCACTATGGGCACTGCTGGGGGGCACTGATGGGGGCACTTACTTTTATTCAGGATGGCACTGTGGTGGGCAGGTGGGCACTGGCAGGGGGCAGGTGGTCAGCTGTATTGCTGGCCGTGATCGGGACTGATGTCCCGATCACGGCCGCCGGTGATCGGCTTTTTTTTTCTCTCCTCGCGCTGTCAGCGCGAGGAGGAATAATAGCCGATTACCGGCTCCGTTCTATCACATGATCAGCTGTCATTGGCTGACAGCTGATCACGTGATAAGGGGTCGGGATCGACCCCTTGCACGGATCGGTGATCAAGCGAGTCTCACGGACTCGCCGATCACAGAGCGCGCCGCGCGCGCCCCTCAGGGCGCGCGCAGGCCGCTCGTACCCGGGACGACGTCAATAGACGTAATCCCGGAAAAGTAGATCCGCGCTAATGCCGTCATTTGGCAATAGCGCGGATCCCAAGTGGTTAATCACCACTGGGGTTTTTTTTTTTTTTTGCTAAACAAATGAAAAAAAGGCAGAAAATATGGTGAGAAAAAAGCACTGATTGGCACTGATGGGGGTGCACTGATAATCAGTGCCCTGAAAAGCACTGTAAACAATGAGGTGAAAGCCTTGCTGTTATTGGCTCTCCTTCCCTCAAACAGACACACTGTATGAGGAAAAGACTGCTGCTAGCCTGCAAGTCTGTTTACATGTGATCAGCTGTGATTGGACACAGCTGATCACATGGTAAAGGACTGCTGTCATTGGCCCTTTACCCAGAGCTGTGATCAGCTGTGATCAGCTGTGTCTGAAGGAAACAGTGGTCACAGAGGGTGTCCGATGCACGGCCCAGGGGGTATGCAGGGGGGCATGCAGGGCAAACTATAGTACTATAGATGCTAATAACCTTTATTTTTAATTGAAAACATATCATCATTTTTCCATAAGCAAAGAACTGCCTCTGCAGTCCAAAGCATAAAACAGGTGTGGGTGTTCTGACAAGCTCATCCTGGTTAGCAGAAGCAAATCAGAAGACTGAAGGTAGGAATGCCACACCGAAGCCCAGGCACCAGGCATGTACTGGCCATTGGGACTACCGGAACAAGTGAAGATACGGCTTCAGCCTCAGCTCCTCCTGATTACACTACTCTGACATATTTTGCCCCACCTATGGGGCTTAATCTCTATGGCTATGCCCCATGGGTGGGGTGAAACATGTTAAAGGAGTGCAGTCAGGAGGTGCTTAGGCTGAAGCTGTATCTTCACCTGTCTGTATAGTGCCTGGGCTCCAGTTTGTAGCATTTACACCTTCTGTCTTCTGTTCATTATTTTTTTGAAGAGGGACAAATGTGATAGGAAAGGTCCACGCAGACTCTGAACTTGAGTAAATTAAAAAACCCTCTGAATGCAAATGATACAAAATTAAGTTGCAGAAATACAATAAACATTTATTGTGTTTATGCAATATTTAATATTTTATCCAAAGGCCAAAATTCTAATTTGATTGCACAAACTACAGTCAAAATGTAAAATATCTTCTGCAAATATTTAGGAGGAAACCAGAAACCTTTTTTGTTTAACTTAAAAGAAAAATATTTTTAACCAGCTTTTTACAGTTAGTCATGATCATCTTAAATAGCAGTATTATGAGGTTTATCAGTTCTCTGAAAGATGTATAGTTGAGTGCTGCAAAATGACAAAAGCATCATATAATCCCAAAATAAAGGAGTTGTACGCAAAACTATGCCTAAAAACACATTTTATAAGGTCTTAATAAAAAGTAAGTAATTTCCAGGAAAATATTCTATATAGTAAGCCTTTAATAATTGTTCCTGGTAGATTAAAAAATGTAAAAATAGTGGGTCCTTTACCTTTAAATTATCACATTTAATTCAGTAAATCAGGTACATTCAACTAGTACAGTAACCATTAAAAACTTGACCAACAAATTTGCCATAATAAAGTAGTTCAGAGCTTTTTAAATTTCTAAAATGATTGTTATAACAAATCATTGTCGTTTAGCAGCAGCAGAGGAGTAACAGATTAAATATTTTAACAATACAATTGTATTTGGACGTTTAAAGATACCATTTAATTACATGGACACTTTAAAGAAAAAAGTATGTGAATGAAAAAAATTATACATTTTATACATACACTATCCAAAAGTTCCAAGAGAAGTAGGGGAGCTGTTCTTTCTACACTACAAATTACTACAGCCAATACTATCATAATGAATAAAATGCATATAAAAGTTATAGCGATAACAAGGTAGAATGTTACATAAGATGATGTGTCTGAGTTAGCTGGCTGTTTCTTTATCTGTTTCTTCATCTCTGGTACAACTTGTTGATAGTTTTTGGCCATACGTAAATTCAAAGTGGCAGTAGCTGATAAGGATGGGACCCCATTATCCTTCACCAGAAACACAATATTTTGTCTTTAAGAGTCAATAACCTGAAGGTCCTTTCCAATCTTAATTTCACCAGAATGTAGGACAATGGTACATGAAATGACAGGTCAGGAACTTGTAGCAAATGGTAAGAGGGCCAGGCATTGTGTCCAGAGTCAGCATCAACTGCAATCACTTTGGTCACTAAATAACCTAAATGGTGATTCATGATTATCTGATGATGGGGATACAATTTTAGGAATAATATCATTCTTATCTATTATTCAAATATTTACTGTAACATTGGTTGCTTAGAGAAGGAGTCCCAGTGTCCTTAGCCATCACTTGAAACTGGAATTCTCATAACTGTTCATAATCAAATGATCTGTGGGCATAAATAACTCTAGGCGTTGAGTTTATGGAAACATATGAAGAAACTGGAATGTTATCAATATTTGTGTTATTGATAGAATAAATGACTCATGCATTCTCAATATTATTTAGATCTGAAGCATGAACATTAAGAACTGAAGTTCCAGCAGAGGTTTGTTCTGGAATGTAGGAAATATATACTGGTTTATTGAAGACTGGCATATGATCATTTACATCTAAAATATGTACATAGATAGTTGACTGGGTTACCATTGGAGGAGAACCTTCATCTTCAACTAAAAGTGTTATATTGTAAATTGATGGCAAGTGACCATGACATTTTTTCCTGGGTCCAAATCTTTTACATTAATTAACCACTTGCCGACCGCCGCACGACGATATACGTCGGCAGAATGGCACGGGCAGGCATATGGGCGTATATATAAGTCCCTGCCTGCCCGCGGGTGGGGGGCCCGATCGGGCCCCCCCCCGGTGCCTGCGGCGGTCGGCATTCCTTCGAGAGCGATCCGGGATGAGGGGGCGGCCATTCATTCATGGCCACCCCCTCGCGATCGCTCCCGACGAATAGAAATCCCCCGTGACATCACTTCCTCTCCTGTAATGTAAACACAGGAGAGGAAGTGATGTATTCTCTCCTCCGTGTCGGTATTTTTAGTTCCGACACGGAGGAGAGCGGATCGGTGAGTTGCACCAACACTCTACACACACAGTAGAACATGCCAGGCACACTCACACCCCCCCTTTACCCCCCGATCACCCCCCCAATTACCCTTGCCCCCCAGTCACAGTGACACCAATGTCATTTTTTTTTTTTTTTTTTTTTTTTGCATTGGTGTCATTTGTGACTGTAATAACTGTTAGGGCAGTTAGAGTTAGCCCCCTTTAGTTCTAATGTACCCCCCTAACCCCCCCAATAAAGGTTTAACCCCGTGATCACCCCCCGTCGCCAGTGTCACTAAGGCTGGGTTCACATTGCAGCGGTTTATGAGAACGAATGTGATTCGCACCGCACTGCAGTGCAAATCACATCCGATCTCTGTGCGATTCGAGTTCAGCCATTCGCCGCACCCGCCGCACCCGCCGCACCCGCCACACCCGCCGCACCCGCCGCAAATTCGCACGGGACCCTTTTTTTGGCCCGCAGCAGAATCGGATCGCATGGGTGTTCACACCATGCGATCCGAGTTTGCAGATCGCACTGCGATATGCGAACTGATCTGGGGGTGTCAGTAACATTTCACTGACACTCCCAGCAGTTCGCATAGGGCAGTGTGAACTGCCGCCGGGAGGCATGCGATGCGGGAACCCGCCGCGGATTCGCGGCGTTTCCGCATCGCTCCAGTGTGAATCCAGCCTAATAAGCAATCATTTTTCTGATCGCCGTATTAGTGTCACAGGTGACGCTAGTTAGGCAGGTAGGTATTTAGGTTCGCCGCAGCTTTTTATAGCGCCAGGGACCCCCATATACTACCGCATAAAGCCCCCTGATTGCCCCCTAGTTAACCCTTTCACCTGTGATCACCATATAACTGTTACAGGTGACGCTGGTTGGTTAGTTATTTTTTATAGTTTCAGGGCACCCGCCATTTATTACCTAATAAAGGTTTAACCCCCTGATCACCCGGCGGGTGTCATTTGTGACTAATAACTGTTAGGGCAGTTAGGGTTAGCCCCCTTTAGTTCTAAGGTACCCCCCTAACCCCCCCAATAAAGGTTTAACCCCGTGATCACCCCCCGTCGCCAGTGTCACTAAGGCTGGGTTCACATTGCAGTGGTTTATGAGAACGGATGTGATTCGCACCGCACTGCAGTGCAAATCACATCCGATCTCTGTGCGATTCGAGTTCAGCCATTCGCCGCACCCGCCACACCCGCCGCAAATTCGCACGGGACCCTTTTTTTGGCCCGCAGCAGAATCGGATCGCATGGGTGTTCACACCATGCGATCCGAGTTTGCAGATCGCACTGCGATATGCGAACTGATCTGGGGGTGTCAGTAACATTTCACTGACACTCCCAGCAGTTCGCATAGGGCAGTGTGAACTGCCGCCAGGAGGCATGCGATGCGGGAACCCGCCGCGCATTCGTGGCGTTCCCGCATCGCTCCAGTGTGAACCCAGCCTAATAAGCGATCGTTTTTCTGATCGCTGTATTAGTGTCACAGGTGACGCTAGTTAGGCAGGTAGGTATTTAGGTTCGCCGCAGCTTTTTATAGCGCCAGGGACCCCCATATACTACCGCATAAAGCCCCCTGATTGCCCCCTAGTTAACCCTTTCACCAGTGATCACCATATAACTGTTACAGGTGACGCTGGTTGGTTAGTTATTTTTTTATAGTTTCAGGGCACCCGCCATTTATTACCTAGTCTCACTAGTGTACCCCTAAATTTAGGGGTGTCTACTTTCCAAAATGGGGTCATTTGGGGGGGGTTTGTGCCATCTTGGCATTTTATGGCCTTCAAAACTGTAACGCCCTTAGAAAGCCTGAAGGCGGTGCTTGGTTTTCGGGGCCCCGTACGCGGCTAGGCTCCCAAAAAGTCCCACATATGTGGTATCCCCGTACTCAGGAGAAGCAGCAGAATTTATTTTGGGGTGTCATTTCACATATGCCCATGGCATGCGTGAGCAATATATCATTTAGTGACAACTTTGTTAAAAAAAAAAAAAAAAAAAAGTTTGTAATTTTCCCGCAACTTGTGGCAAAATATAAAATATTCCATGGACTCAACATGCTTCTCAGCAAATAGCTTGGGGTGTCTACTTTCTAAAATGGGGTCATTTGTGTGGGTTTTGTGCCATCTTGGCATTTTATGGCCTTCAAAACTGTAATAGGTAGTGAGAAGTGAACTCAAAAATTTACGCCCTTAGAAAGCCTGAAGGCGGTGCTTGGTTTTCGGGGCCCCGTACGCGGCTAGGCTCCCAAAAAGTCCCACATATGTGGTATCCCCGTACTCAGGAGAAGCAGCAGAATTTATTTTGGGGTGTCATTTCACATATGCCCATGGCATGCATGAGCAATATATCATTTAGTGACAACTTTGTGAAAAAAAAAAAAAAAAAAAAAGTTTGTAATTTTCCCGCAACTTGTGGCAAAATATAAAATATTCCATGAACTCAACATGCCTCTCAGCAAATAGCTTGGGGTGTCTACTTTCTAAAATGGGGTCATTTGTGGGGGTTTTGTGCCATCTTGGCATTTTATGGCCTTCAAAACTGTAATAGGTAGTGAGAAGTGAACTCAAAAATTTACGCCCTTAGAAAGCCTGAAGGCGGTGCTTGGTTTTCGGGGCCCCGTACGCGGCTAGGCTCCCAAAAAGTCCCACATATGTGGTATCCTCGTACTCAGGAGAAGCAGCAGAATTTATTTTGGGGTGTCATTTCACATACGCCCATAGCATGTGTGAGCAATATATCATTTAGTGACAACTTTGTGTAAAAAAAAAAATATATTTTTTTTTTGTCATTATTCAATCGCTTGAGGCAAAAAAATAAAATATTCAATGGGCTCAACATGCCTCTTATCAATTTCCTTAGGGGGTCTACTTTCCAAAATGGGGTCATTTGGGGGGGTTTTGTACTGCCCTGCCATTTTAGCACCTCAAGAAATGAGATAGGCAGTCGTAAACTAAAAGCTGCGTAAATTCCAGAAAACGTACCTTAGTTTGTAGATGTGACAACTTTTGCGCAAACCAATAAATATACAATTATTGACTTTTTTTTTACCAAAGACATGTGGCTGAATACATTTTGGCCTAAATGTATGACTAAAATTGAGTTTATTGGATTTTTCTAATAACAAAAAGTAGAAAATATCATTTTTTTTCAAAATTTGCGGTCTTTTTACGTTTATATCGCAAAAAATAAAAATCGCAGAGGCAATCAAATACCATCAAAAGAAAGCTCTATTTGTGGGAAGAAAAGGACGCAAATTTTGTTTGGGTACAACATTGCATGACCGCGCAATTACCAGTTAAAGCAGCGCAGTGCCAAAGTGTAAAAAGACCTCTGGTCATTTACCAGCAAAATGGTCCGGTCTGAAAGTGGTTAAAGCCACCAGTGTCCCTGGAAAAGAATCCTGGGGAATTGGTGTAGATAGTGATGCTATCACAAGTTCAGGTGCACTGTCATTGACATCCACGATCCACATTACTATATTACATTTTACAACTAAACCACCACCATCTTTGGCTTCCACACTCATTTTGTAGTTTGGTGTACTTTCATAATCTAAATCTGCTTTCGTTTTTATGATTCCAGATTTAGAATTCAAAGTGAAAATCTGATGTGCATTTTCTGGAATGTAACCAAAGGAATAAGTGTTATCTGCCTTGGAACCATCATCTTCATCACTGGCATTTAGATGAAAAACTACAGAACCAATTGGCATATATTCTTTTAAGCTGATTCAGTAAGTGTCCTGGCTGAATACTGGATAGTTATCATTCACATGCTGTACCTTAATTTTAATTACAGCAGTTGAAGTTTTCAGATGCGGTTAGGATCAAGATAAATTCATCATGTTTTTTTACGATCTAAAGGTTGTTCCAAAATGAGTTCTGGATGTTTTGTCCCTTCGCTGTAATTTTTTTATCCCAATGTAAAGTGTGGATTAGTGTTAAGAGTATAACTTTGTAATGAATTGACACTTAGGTCTGGATCAATTGCATTTCCTAGAACAAAATGTGCTCCTGCAGAAGCTAATTCACCTATTTCTATCTCAAAAATAGCCTTAGAAAATGCTGGGGCATTATCATTTATATCTAGAACTTTCACAGTAACTGGAAATATATTCACTGCATTTTCAATAATAATCTGAAGATCCAGTAAACAGACATGCTCTGATCCACAAGTGTCTTACCTATCTATTCTATCAATAACATAAATATTACCATCTAAACTAGCACTGAAAAAGTTGTGCTTTTTATTATGAGAGACAATCCTTAGTTTTCTCATATCCAGCTCTTGAGTATCCAGGCCCAGATCCTTTGCAATGTTGCCTAATACAGTGTTGTGTCTTATTTCTTCTAATGCCTCATACACACGAGCGGAATTTCTGTCCGAAAAAAAAAATTCTGACGGAATTCCGCTCAAGCTTGGCTTGCATACACACGGTCACACAAAAGTCCTCAGAACTTCTGACTGTCAAGAAGGCGGTGATGTACAACACTACGACGAGCTGAGAAAATGAAGTTCAATGCTTCCGAGCATGCGTCAAATTGTTTCCGAGCATGTGTAGGAATTTTACGCGTTGGAATTGCTACAGACGATTGGAATTTCCGATCAGAACTTTTTCCGACTGAAAAATAGAGAACCTGCTCTCAATCATTTGCTGGCGGGAATTCTGCCAGCAAAAGTCTATTGGAGCATACATACACGGTCGCATTTTCCAACCAAAAGCTCTCATCGGTCTTTTGCTGGCCAAATTTCCGATCTTGTGTACAGGGCATTAAACATTAAATGCAGTTGACTAGCAAAGTCCAAGGAAGAAAAAGTAAATTGGATAATTATTACTTGCCCTACCATGGTGCCAGAGAGTCTTCCTTCATCTAGATTCCACAGTTTGTAATATCAACAATTAAGCAGTTGCTCTTAAAATAAATCCAGACATCAGAGAGATTTTTAGGTCCCTTTAGAACTACAGGGATTGTTCTGAGCAGTTCTGCTTTTTCAGTTCTGTACAGTAACAGTAATTGACAGGTGGAAGTCTCTAGCCGAAACGCATCAGTTTTTTAAAAATTTTACTCTTATGAAGTCAATAAATACTTATACGGATTACAGTGTTGCTGGCTCCATCTTTTTTCATGACCCGGAAGTGACATTAAAAATGTCGCTTCCAGGTCAGCAACAGGAGAGAGCATACGTGTGTCCACTCAGTTCCCTCCACCCTAACTGGCAGTATTCGTTGTTTCCAGGCCCACAGATAGGCAAGCGGTGCCCAGTATACACGTAGGGGATGCTTGCGGGGGAGTCCTCCTCTCCTGGGAGGGGTGAAAGCAATATGGCGCCACTGGAGGGTTTTCCGATTTATGCAGTGTGTGTAAAAAACCCACATGCTCATTGTAGTCAATTGAAATCTTTAAAATCAGTTCTGACGATTTTCAAGGCTAATCAGCAAAATATTGTCAAACAAAGGACTTGGGGAGAGGAGTAGTACCCAGAGGAACATGCACTAATGCAAAAAAAATGTAAATACAATTTGGAGAGAGCAGAAATTGTAATAATTCTTATAATTAAAACATTAAACATGTCTAATTCCTTTAAACAACATGCATCTGGAAAAGCCTAAACCTGCCTGTGAATTGGCACGCATGTACATTGTATACAGGACTCTTCTGGCAAAGCACCTTGACCAAGCCCTCTTCCCCACAACCCTGTCCCATTGGTTTTGGAACTCTGTGAGCAGGGGCTTATCATAATCTGGAAGCCCCATTTAAAAATGTATGCACCCCTCCTATATGTAAAGGATACATAGTACCCTTACATAGTAAATAAACAAATCTTTATTAAAAACAAAAAACATGTCAATCACAATAATAATCACAATAACAATAATAATAACAATAATTACAGCAATAGAGAGACTTGTCAATCATGAAGAATGTTGCCCACCTACCCATAATAAAAAACAAATAAATGCCTATTAGTCAACACATCTGCTCTTGTCGACACTCCTTGCTGAATGATGTATTCCCTACTGACAGCTGGTTTGAAAACTAAGGGGTGAGGATGGTGGCTGATGTCACTGACCAGTCACCACCCCTTTGTTTACATTCTGATGGTTTCCAGCTTCTTTTCTTTTCAAATGTTTTTATTGAGATTTTTAGCAGAGTTAGTTACAACAAGGGTTACAAAACAAAAAAAATAATATATAGTAATAAAAGTAACATAACACAGTATAATGTAGTGACAGGGTTTTCTCAGCACAATATAGCATAGAAACAAATAGTCCACAATAAAGAATAAAGTAGTATTCCCAAGTATCTAATATTCATAGTCATAAAGGGACTCGAACAAGAGTAAGTCTCTAAGAACTTGTATAATAAAGTCCGTAATATAATTTTTGTAAGATTTATAAATAGCGATATGGATAATGGCCACTTCTGGACCCCAAGACACCCCTCACAGAGATCTATCTGTGTCTTGGAGTACCTAGGCCAACATCCTAAAGGAAATTCAAACACAGTAGTTATCTTTTATGAAGGAAAATAAAGATCTATTCTTACTCCGCAGCTCAATTCAGATAAACAGACATGTGATATATTTGTCACTTTGTTATGAAATTATTTTTAAAGCCATCCAAAAAATATTAAAACGCACAGGAGTTCTTTCGTCTATATGATTAAAGAATCAGCATTATATAAATTGTGGAAGTATAATTTTTGTACCATGTACTCCAAGGTTCCCATAGTTGTTGTTCCTTAATATATAGAGATTTGTCATTAGGAAATAACAATTCGTAGGAGTGGTGAAGTTGGGTTAATTCTATAACTTCTGTCATAGTAGGAAGAGAGTCAGTTTTCCATTTTCTAGTTATGGATAGTCTCGCAGCTAAAAGTATATGTGTTACTACTTTACGATATTGTTTGGGAATCGTATGTAAATTCATATTCAGAATGGCTAGTTCTGGTGAAAGTTGAAGGACAATACCTGTTACGGAAGTGAGTAAATGGGAGATTGCCTGCCAGTAGTTATGTAAGCTTGGGCAGTCCCACATAATATGAAATAGGGTCCCCAATTGGGTACAATTTCTCCAGCAATTAGGTGACGAGTTCCCCTTGAATTTTGCTAGGATATGTGGAGTCAGGTATTGTCTTTGAACAATTTTTTGTGCCAATTCCCATAGTGTAACACATGCAGTGGCCTTATATATGCTTCGTAGGGAAGCCATCCATTGTTTAATTGAAAAGTTTTGCCCCAAATCTTGTTCCCATTTAAGGAAGGTAGTTTGCTGGGTATGTTTTTTTCCCCTAGAATTGGGTATATTGTAGCTACTCCTTTCTGTGAGGTGGCATGGTTATTGAGGAAAGACCATATTTTAACCGGGATTGAAGCTCTGAGTTGTGGATTGAGTAGCAGACACTTTTCTATTTGAATATATGTAGATCGCTCAGAATTCGGAAGCTGTAATTCATTACTTAATTGAGAAAAATACTTTAATGAGCCCTGTTGGAAGAAGGAACCAAGTTTGATATCCCGACCCAAATTCCAGTCGTGTATTTGTATGCCAGGAATTAATGTTGGTATGATTGTTAGAGGAGGGTTTAACACCGTGATTGGAGTTTTATCCCATTTGTATGTGATGATTCTCTGCCAAGAGTGTAGCGTCGCTTTCACCGTTGGTGGGTATTGAGCTGTAATTGTGGACTTAATTTTCCTACTAAGTAACCAGAATTGCATATTAGGCTGTCGTGTGATGTCTTTCTCAATTTGCCCCCATAAAGTTTTAGGAGTAGGCAAGAACCATTCTTGCAAATGGGTTAAAAGAGTTGCGTCATAATAATCCTGTAGATCAGGTACGGTCGCACCACCTATATTTCTATGTTTAATTAGTATATGGTATGCGCAACGGGATTTTTTGCCATTCCATAGATATTTTCCCAAACTGCTTTGTAAGGATTTAAAGTAGTATTTAGGGATACATATTGGAAGGGACCTGAGTTGATATAATAATTTTGGTAAGGTCATCATTTTGAAAGCTGCCAGGTGACCAGCCCATGTAAATTCGAATTTACTAAGTGTTGTCAGATCTGTTTCAAAATGTTTCTTAAATGGTAAAAAGTTTGTTTTAAATAACTGTTTTGTTTTGTTAGTGAGAGTGATTCCTAAGTAAGAAATCCCCTCGTCTTTCCAGTGGTAGGGGTATTTATTAGACAATAACTGCCTGGTTGTGTTATCCAATCCTAATCTTAAAATATGGGACTTGGTTTCATTGATTTTATAATATGATGCTGCTCCAACTGTCGTTAGTATATTTTGGAGATTCGGGAGAGATGAAATAGGATCAGACACTATAAGCACTATGTCATCTGCGAACAGACTTATTTTATTATCTATTTGCCCAATTTTTATACCAGATAGTTTTGTGTCAGATCGTATACGTTCTGCTAGAGGTTCGATGGCTAAATTAAATATTAAAGGAGATAAGGGGCAACCTTGTCGTGTTCCATTCGAGATGCCAAAGGGCCTAGACATCATATCATTTGTGTATACTCTCGCTGAGGGGCCCTTATACAGTGCAAAAATTGCCGATAAAATATTTCCATGAAAGCCGAATTTTAAAAGCACTGACTGTAAATAGCCCCAATGGACCCTATCAAATGCCTTCTCTGCAGCCAAAGAAAGGAGCAAAGAAGGCGTTTGATGTCTCTCAGTGAAGTGTATAATATCAATCAGACGTCTTGTTGCATCTGAAGATTGTCAACCTTTAGTAAAGCCAGATTGATCTTTGTGAATGAGGTCTGGTATGTAGTTCATCAGTCGATTCGCTATTGCTTTGGCGTATATTTTGATGTCAATGTTCAATAATGAAATCGGTCTGAAATTTTGGGGAGCGTTGGGATCTTTGCCTGGTTTCGGCAGTGTTATGATCAAGGCCTGAAGCATCTCAGCCGGAAATTCTGATTTGGATGCCGCTTCATTAAAAAGTGAGCATAAGTGGGGAGCCAGTATATCTCAAAGTAATTTATAGTATTCTCCTATCATTCCGTCTGGGCCCGGAGATTTATTGTTGGGCAGGGAATCTATAGTTCTAGCAATTTCTTCCACTGAAAATGGGACGTTAAAATCAGAGATTTGATCAGTAGTTAATGATGGGAGACTAATAGTATCTAAGAAATCACTTATTATCTTTGGGGTAGGTGTGGGAGTTTGAGAATCATCTTTAAGATTGTAAAGGGAGCTATAATAACAGCTAAATGCATTCGCTATGTCTTGGGGGTCTTGCAATTTTTCTCTAGTAATAGGGTGGTATAGATATGGAATCTTTGATTTGGAATATCTGCCTTTGATCCGAAGTGCCATGTTTTTTCCTGCTTTGTTGCTAGTATGGTAATATTTAGCTTTAAGTTTTCTAGTATGTTTTTCAAATGTATCCAATAAAGTCATTCTGAGTTCCTGTCGTAATATTTGTAGGTTAGTTTTCAGTTGTTGTGATGGGTGACATTGGTTTTGGGAATCTAATGTTTTAATGTCAGCAGTAAGTTTCTCAATGAGTTTCGTTTTATTTTTCCTGAATTGAGCATTCAGTTGCATTAGGATTCCCCTACTAAATGCTTTATGAGCACCCCATAGGGTGGCAGAGTCTGACACCGATCCCACATTATATTTAAAGAATTCAGTTATCTGGTTTTGTATAGCTGTAGCATAGGTAGGCATTTTGATAAGATATGCATTTTTTCTCCATAGAAAATGGGTCGTTTGAGAGTGTTTAGGTAGAATAGTCATACTAATTGGGGCATGATCAGTCCAAGTGATGGGTGCAATGTCAGACTCCCTCACCCGCTGCAATAACCTCTTAGCAGTAAAAATATAATAGATACGAGTATAGGTATTATGTACCAGGGAATGATATGTGTATTCACGATCTCCAGGATGATGGCATCTCCATACATCATAGAGATCGCTTTTATTAAAAAAAAATTTAAGTGCACAGTTGGTTCTGGTTTTGGGATTAGAAGTGTCTAGTTCTTGTTCATGTATTGTGTTGAAGTCTCCACAAATTATTAAGGCACCTTTTCGGCATTTGCCTATTTTTCTCAGCAGGCCATTCAGAAAATGGGATTGCATTTTATTTTTTGTGCATTATCAATGGTACATATTAATATGAGGTATCGTCCATTGGTATCTACAATAGATTCATGTAATTGAAAATTAACTGAATGATGTATGGCAATAAGTACTACTCTTTTTTTCTGTTGGCCTGATGCTGTAAATATGTGAGGAAAGTTCTTATGGGTGCAAGTGGGAATAGAGCCTGTTTTGAAATGGGTTTCTTGTATACACAATATTTGACATCGCTGGGTGTTAGCCATTTGCCACATCAACGCTCTTTTTGCTGGATGGTTAAGACCATTAGTATTTAAAGATATTAACTTTATACTCATAAAGGGATATTAATAAGATGGAAAAAGTAAGTACATACTAGGCTGATAATAGCTTTAAATTCTACTTCCATGTGAACAATCTGTAGTCTGAAATGACTATGAATGTCCAAAAATTTAGTGACTGAAAAGCTTTGATTCAAATTTTGTAGGTTCACAACATACCTGTCCCTTTGAATGCTATGAGTTGTGTATAGGATACTGTGAAGAAAAAAATAAAAGTAAAAGCACAAACAAAAATATAACCAAACATTAAACTTAATTTGCAGTGGTAAACATTTCAATGTATACTGCAACATTAGAATGGGGAATTAGTTCAAAGGTCAGCTGTTCCAAAGATTTAGTATCGCACGGCGGGCAAGCTGATAGATCGGTTTCCTATAGATAGGATTGTATTTTGACCGGATCTAGTCAATGAAAGCTAATGCCATTGTGGCGTAAGTTTCTCCGGATTCTTCTTAGCTCCGATAGGTGGAGTTGGTTCGGGGATAATACCCCATGCGTGAAGTAACTTAATGCCTTGTTCCACAGAAGTGATTGTATGGTAGGTGTCGTTCTTCTGTATCAGTAGTTTAGATGGTTGTTTCCAACGGTATTCAATTTTATGATTACGCAGAGCTTTTGTAATCGTGGAAAGTTGTCTTCTCATATCTAGAGTATGTTTAGACAAGTCAGCATAAATCTGGATTGTATTATATGGTTGTGGAAGTTGTCCTAGATGTCGCACTTTATATAGGATTTGTTCTTTAACATGGTAGAAGTGTACTCTAAGTAGTACATCACGTGGTATCTGTGGAGGGAGAAATGACGGTTTCGGAATCCGATGGATACGATCAATTGTGAGCTCTAAGGCTGGTATAGCTGGCAGCAAGTTGGAGAATAAGTCAGTGGCATATTTTTTAAGATCAGACTGCTGTATATTTTCAGGGATACCCCTGATTTTGAGATTGTTCTTCCTTGAGTGATCTTCTAAATCTGTGATTTTAAATTTAAGCCACTCTTTTTCAGCTTTATTTTCTTCATGAGCATCTATTAAGTCATTAATAGTATTGGTCATGTCTCCCATAGAGTTCTCAATAGTGTGTACTCTTTCACCTAAGGAGTTCACTGCTTTGGAGAATTGATTTGTGAGTTGTAAAATATCCGTATGAAGCGAAGTATGTAAAGTTAATAGCATTTCTTTTAATTGGGTGTCCAGAATAGGCTGGTTATTAGTGGGGAATGCGGCTATAGGCGAAGCTATAGGAGTTATGACTGTGTTATCTTGACTAATATGAGGTATTTTATGGCTTACCTCCTGGCCTGTGAAATCCAGTTTGCTATGAGTTTTAGCCGGGCTGCGACATGTAGGGCTGAGGCAATCTTCCTCATGAGGAGATTCCAGATGTGTTTTGTGAGGTGATTCTTCTAGAGCAGCATCAGGCATGTCAGTGTAGTGCGCTCTCCCTGAGGAGGCCGTTGCTGGTACAGCAGCTGTGAGAGGATCTGCGCCATCTTTTTTTCTCCCTCCCGCTGACTAAGAGGAGTTTTTTCATTTTCCGTTCGTCTTTCCGCTTTTTCGACATCACCTTTGGATTCAGGAACTCTTCCGTCGTCTGTTTGTATCTTTTTTACCGGTATTCGCTGTGAATTGTCGCTAATATGCCCGTTCGTGTCACGGAGCTCTCTCACAGAGCTTCCATTCAGCTTATGCGCTGGTCACGCCCTGCGGTTTCCAGCTTCTTGAAAGCTTGTTCCACCACTGCTAAATGTATCATTTTCCACTGCAGCTGGAAGTTTTAGCCCATTTAGTTATCTTGTTTGCTGAAGAGGAAAATCTCACACCACATTCAACTTCAGCCTAAACCTGAAGTTTATCCCTAGTGTTAGATAAAATAAGCACCTTTCCCCTGGCTTCCACAGTGCAAGGAGAGATTTCACCATCTGGCATACAAAATCTCAGGTATGCTGAGATTCAAAATTATCATGAGAAGACACTGCAGCTCTTAAATCCTATAAATCCTATATTTGGCTATATTTGGCTGTTTTCGGACACGTGGATTTTCAACATTTTTAATATATCAATATATCACATATGGACTTTTATATATATTTTTCTTTGAAGTTCACTGCTTTGTTATGCATAAGTAACTTATATGTTGTAGGGCTGTTATTGCACAATTTATGTGATGCACATTGTTCATTATGGTTCAATGACCAAAGTTAACTTTATTTCTTACACACATATGTTTGTATTGATCACTACAGAGATCTACAATACAATATACAACAATAGATTTCAACAGATTATTCTCTGCTATTCTATCCCAGCTCCCAGCTTTCAGAATACCTGAATACCTAGTGAACTGCAGTCACTTTTCTGCTGGTCACCTTCAATTTTCAGATCAAACTTTGCTACACTGGATAGTGCTGATGGGGGCACCCATGGATAAAGTTTATGCTGATTCAGCAGGAAATTACCAAAATCTGACATATGTATAGCAAGTTAAAGGGTGCATCCATGCTGCCCAGTTGGCCACTAGTATTTTCATAGCAAATAGTTTTTCAGGAAGGAATACAACAAACAATTATCCACAATTGCATGGGGAAAATTGACAATGAAAATACAATTTGGAATTGAAATTTCCACTAAACCAATAATTTTTTGTTTATAAGAACGAACACAAAACCAATTTAGGTGCAATTTAAATTTGCATTCTGAAGTATAGATATTGTGCTTTTGGGTTGAGGGATTAAATAAATTGTGATACACAACCCTTAGGCCGCGTACACACGCGGGGACTGTTCGCTCAACTTTGTCCGCTGAACAGTGTTTCGGCGGACAGTCCGCTCGTGTGTGGGCTTTCAGCGGACAGTTTCAGCGGACAGTCTGCTGAACAAAGTTTTTCGGACAGTTTCAGCGAACAGTCCCCTCGTGTGTAGGCTTGTTCGTCAAACTAAGTTCCGCGCATGCTCAGAAAGGATTTACACGCCGAAGTTTGCATTGCAGTGTATAGGACGTCGTTTTCTAGTCCCGTCGTACGTGCCGTTCACGTCATCGCGCACGGTTTCAGCGGACTGTTCGTTCGTCGTGTGTGGCCAAGTCCGTCCATGCTAATTTTGAGCGGACTGTCCGCTGAAACTGTTTGACGGACAAAGTTGAGCGAACAGTCCCCACGTGTGTACGCGGCCTGAAGCATTTCTTATGTAAAGACAATTTATCAATGGCCATTGCAGTTATCCCACTCAAGAGTAAACAAATGAAACAACTAGATGAACGCTTTCATCATTTTTAATAAGTATACACTACCAGTCAAAAAGTTTTAGAACACCCCCATTTTTCTATTTTTTTATTAAAATTTACACAGTTTAATCTCAATGTACTCTGAAAATAAAGCATAGAACAAGTCAACAACTAGACATAAAAAAAAATGTAATCATTATCTTTAACAATATGTAATTTTTTAACTGAAATTTTAACTCAAAGTGACCACCATTTGTAGATATAACAGCCAAACACACTTGTGTCATTCTTTCTACAACAGAAATCAAATATTGTTCTTGCCAACACTGTTGCAGAAGTTTCCCAAAATGTGTTGCATTTCTAGGTTTTAGGCTTTAACCTTTCTGTCCAGTTCATCCCAAACCAGCTTGATGGGGTTTACGTCTGGAAACTGTGCTGACCATGCAATGATTTGAAGCCTATTATCTTGTTCTTTTCTTCTAAGGTAGTCCTGACACAACCTGAAGGCATTTTTTTTATCATTATCTTGCTGTAGGATGAACCCCTGACCAATTAGGCATTTTCCAGAGGGTATTGCATGGCGCTACAAAATGCTGCTGTAGTAGTTTTGGTTCAGAGTGGCATTTACTCTGTGCAAGCCACCAACTCTGGATCCAGAAAAAGAGTCCCAGACTATCATGCTACCGTCTCCATGTTTGACAGTTGGTGTCACACACTGAGGAACCATCCTTGCCCTTACTCAATGGCGTACGAAAACATTATGTGATGAACCTGGAAATCTTAGATTTCATATTGATCAGGGGTTCAAAATGTATAACTACTACAGTAGGAAACCGACACAAAATGATACACTCAGCATCTTTACAATTCCTTGTTCTGTTTATTATCACAATAACCACTTGCCTACTAGGCACTTTCACCCCCTTTCTGACCAGGCCAATTTCTAGCTTTTGCTGTTGCACTTTAAGTATCAATTGCATGGTCATTCAGCACGGTACCCAAATTAATTTTTTTAGAGAAAGATAAAGCTTTCTTATGGTGGTATTCAATCACCACTGGGTTTTTTATTTTTTGCTAAACAAGCGAAAAAAGACTGCAAATTTTTTTAAAAAATACTTTTTTTTTGTTTCTTTTTTTTTTTTTTGCAAATAAGTAATTTTCCTTCTTCACTGATGTGTCATGATGATGCTGCACTGATGAGCATTGATAGGTTTCACTGATGAGGAATGATAGGCTGCACTGATGGGCATGGATGAGGCTGCACTGATGGGCATTGATGAGGAAGCACTGATGAGGCTGCACTGATGGGGCAGCACTGATGAGGCCACACTGATAAGCTGCACTGATGGGCACTGATACAGCTACACTGATAAGGCAGCACTAATGGGCACTGATAGGCTGCATACACTGATTATAAGTGTAAATGTGTGCTGTCACAGGAGAGCCATTCATCAGCTTTCCTTTCCTTTCCTTTCCTCACACAGTGACAGTGCTGAGGAAAGGAAATGCTGATAACCGGCGTTTGTTTACATGGGATCAGCTATGATTGGACACAGCTGATCATATGGTATAGGGCCACTGTGATTGGCCTTTAACCTCGATCTGTGATCAGCTGTGTCCAAAGGACACAGTGATCACAAAGCGTGCCCGACGCAACCCCTTGATGGTTTAGGGTTCTAGGAGGTCAATAGACGCCCTCCCAGAACTGGACAACCACGCTGTAGCTGTCTTTCAACTATAGTGCGGTGGGCAAGAGGTTAATATTACAGTTTCACTTTTAAGGTAACAAGGGGCATTACATAGGCAGGCTTATTTCTTATCAGGACCCAAAAGAATACAAATATGTAATCAAAACATTATTAGTGCAATGAGTGCATTGTGCAATACATAAGCAAACCATACAAACAAAATTTGCCATTTCTTTCACAAACTGAAGTTCTCAAATTTTGATTCATCAGCCCATAAGAACTTTAGTATTCTACTGGTGGTGTTTCATGGTCCAGGCAAGCCTCTTTTTCTTATTTTGCAATCTTGGCAATGGCTTTCTTACAGCCACTCAACCTGTCAAACCTGTAGCTCAATGCTTTCCCTTCACATTTGAAACTGAGACTTGTTTGCTTTGATAAGTGTTATGCTGTGCTTGAATCTGTTGTCCGGTGACTCTCAGAAACTTGTCTTCTGATTCTGTTGTGGCTTTGGGTCTGCCAGACCTCCTCCTATCAGAGATTCCTACAGTTTCCAAGTGCCTTTTGATAGTATAGGAAAATGTACTCACTGGCACCTTGACTTTGTTAGTTGCCTTTTTCGCACCATTTTGAGAGCAATATACTACTTCCTGCAGTAAAATACTGTCCAAATATTAATACAAATATAAATACTCACGCTATGTGCTCAAGTTAGTGCATCCAATCTCCGGTAGTTGCCGCTCACCAAGTGCTATACCACTTATATAAAAATCTCAAACATTACCAAAGCAAATACAGTGTATATCACATTCTAAACCAAAAAAACAGGTAGGTAGATAGGTGCAGTAAAACAAATTAGTACAACAAAAAATTGTAATAAAATATTCTAAATTACAAAGTGATCCATTTTATAACCATTCATCCTTCAATAAAGTGCTTGGTGCTCAAAAGTTCATGAAAAATGTGCTGAAGGGCTCCAGGTAAACATGATGTGAAGTGTGGCACACACCCCTCTTGTACCCCTACTCACCAGAAGAAATGGACCCTCGGCTTTTCAGTCTGGGAGCAAACTTGCTATATCAGGTGAGGGGGGGGGGGGGGGTACCACAGATCTTCTCTTTTCTTTCTATACTTCCAACTTGCTGGTTCTATATAAAACTCATATTTCCACAAGGCTCAATAAAAGGAGAGAGTACTCATAGTGTAGTACTTAATATTTAATAAAATGCAACATATAAAATTACACTTACAGAGTCTGAGACATATTCACGATTTGCCAAGTGAAAGGGCTCCATCCCTCCTACAGGATGTCATCAAAGACATCATTTCCGGTCTCCTGATTGCTCTTATAAACACAGGGAAGACACCTCCCCTCCGTGGGTTGAGATTTCCCTTTGGCAATTACATCACTTCCTATAAGGTGTATCGGCTTCAGTCCTATGTTATTACCTATCGCTTCCTCTACCTAAGTTATCTCTCAAATAGCCAACTATACATATTACCAGCAATGTTAATAACACTCCAAATACCTTTATATATGTATATATAAATGAATCTGAAATACCCAAAAGAATATATAAATATATATGGCTTCAAAAAAGATACATTATATATTATATATATACATCAATATTTTGTGTGGTCACCATTATTTTCCAGCACTGCTTTAACCCTCTTGGGCATGGATTCACCAGAGCTTCACAGGTTGCCACTGGAGTCCTCTTCCACTCCTCCATGATGACATCATGGGACAGCAAATTTACACTGTTATACAAGCTGTACACTCACTCCGTAAAAAAGTGTAATTTCTACAGTGTTGTCACATGAAAAGATAAAACATTTACAAAAATGTGAGGGGTGTACTTACTTTTGTGTGAAAATTTTAATAAAAGATCAAATCAATAAATATTTAATTACTAAAAATAGAATAAAGTTATAACAAACTGGATTTTGTTCTGAGAGATGGCCTCCTTTAAATTAGTTCCTCTTCAATGAGCCTCCACCTTATCAATCCCACAGAAGTTCAAAACCGTGGGATCTCCGCCACGAAAGAATCTAAAATGATTAGACAAACTGTGGTGTTTGTAGCCTTTTTTGATATTACTCACATGTTCTCTCCACCTCATCCATAGCTTCCATGTGGTTCTCCCAACATATTGGAGCCCACAAGAACAATCCAGCAGATAGGGAACACGTATATTACTACGAGTAATACATTAATTTATTTCTAAAGATCCCCCCACATAAAACTCAAACTGAATTGTTTTCTTCTTCCTGTGTCTAACCATCCTGCACATCACGCATTTCCCACAACTAAAAAAACCCACCTGATCCAAAAAGTTGGTGGTCTTCTTAGGGGGATTAACAATGTTCCATGTTAGCAGTGGCGGCCCATGTGAATGAATATTCACTTTGCTAACACTTGACCGCCTCTCCGCCAATCAGGTGCTTGGGTCTGTTACCTGTCACCTGTCAACCGCTATTGGACACCTATCAGGAGGAGAGGATGGGAGTCAGGAAATGAGGACAGCAGGAGATGCTGGCTTGAAGGACCCCACTCGTTGGTGTCACCCGATGCCTCACCAAGACAGTGTAAGTGCCAGGCAGACGGTGAGAGGGTGGGGGGGGTCACAATGGCAGCATTCAATGGCACAGTGGCAGCATTCAATGGACACACTGGCAGCATTTAATGGACACACTGGCAGCATCTGATGGGCACACTGGCAGCATTTAATTGGCACAGTGGCTGCGTTTGATGGCAAAGTGGCAACATTTAATGGGCACAGTGGCTCGTTTGATGGCACAGTAGCTGCAATTGATGAGTTTTTCAGTTTGTTTGCGCTCCCCCAAAAATGTTGAGCACCAGCTGCCACTGTGTGTTAGTCTGGTACCTAACATGGAAGGTCAAGTGTAAATAAATTGGGGTTTGGTAGGTAGAAATGTCCTCAAAACCTCATCCTTTAAAAGTATACGCCAAGGTTGTCTAATTATTTTTTCAAGTATAAATATATTCAAATATAAGTAAGTACCAGCATACTCATTTGAAAAATAATGAAATCTTTAATTCTAAAATAGCCAATAATCATTTTTAAATCTATGGTGGAGCATGAAAAATTGAAGATAAACCCCATTAGGCAGAAGAAGGATAATGAGAAAAGTTTGGAACAATTAGAAAAAAAGAAGCAAATAGTTATTAGACCGGTGGACCTTGTTTTGTGTCTCTGCAGGATGATCGCGGGTGCTGGCAAACATAGAGTGTGCTGGCTCCCGCTGTGTATAATCACGGATCATGTAAATATGCAAGATCTTGCTCTTCCAGGACTCGAATGCACGGCACCAGCGTCTCACTTCCGCTAACCGAAGGGGCTGGATTATATATATATATATATATATATATATATATATATATATATATATATATATATATATACGTGATCCAGCGCATGGCTGTATCAATAAAACTGCTATGGGGTGGCCATCAAGTGGTTAAATATGTTTAAATTTTGAGTTTGCTTTTTTCTCATTGTGATGTACAAATGTACATCACAGTACAATGTACATTTTTAAGTCTAATTCCGCATACACATGAACGGTTTTCTCGTCGGAATAAACTCCGAAGGTTTTTCTGACAGAGTTCTGACAGAGTTCCACTGAAACTGTCTTGCATACACACGATCACACAAAAGTCCAATAGTTAAAAACACGGTGACGTACAACATGTACGCAGGACTAGAAAAAGGAAGTTCAATAGCCAGTAGCCAATAGCCTCCATCTCGTACTTGCTTCAGAGCATGCGTCATTTTTGGTCTGCCGGAACGGCATACAGACGAGCGGTTTTCCCAATAGGAATTGGTTCCGTTGCAAATATTTAAAACATGTTCTACTTCTAGGTCTGTCAGAATTTTCGTAAAATAAAAAAAAGTCCAATGAGGCATACACACGATCGGAATATACGATGAAAAGCTTCCGTCTGACTCTTTCTGTCAGACATTCCGCTCCTGTGTACGCAGCATTAGGCTATTTTTCAAAATTTCAGAGAAAATAAATCAAAGTTACTTTGATACCATCATTTTAATGTCCAAAACAGGGCTAAAAATATTACTTACTGAAAGAGGTAAGTTTTCTCTATTTTCACAAATATTTTCAGCCTTTTCAGTCCATTCAGTGTGGTACATACAGTAGGGATGGAAAGTTTGTGCACCCCAGGTAAAAATGTGTATTAATGTGCATAACGAAGCCAATGAAAGATGAAAGAATCTCCAAATAGCATCAAAATACAGATTAGACATTCTTATAATATGTCAAAAAAGTTAGATTTTATTTCCATCATTTACACTTTCAAAATTACAGAAAACAAAAAAATGACGTCTGCAAAAGTTTGGGCACCCTACAGAATTTATAGCATGCACTGCTCCCTTTGCAAAGCTGAGACCTGCCAGTGTCATGGATTGTTCTCAATCATCATCTGGGAAGACCAGGTGATGTCAATCTCAAAGGTTTTAAATGGCCAGACTCATCTGACCTTGCCCCAACAATCAGCACCATGGGTTCTTCTAAGCAGTTGTCTAGGAAACTGAAACTGAAAACAGTTGACGCTCACAAAGCTGGAGAAGGCTATAAGAAGATAGCAAAGCGTTTTCAGGTGTCAATATCCTCTGTTCGGAATGTAATTAAGAAATGGCAGTCATCAGGAACAGTGGAAGTTAAAGCAAGATCTGGAAGACCAAGAAAAATATCAGACAGAACAGCTCGCACGATTGAGGGAAAAGCAATTCAAAACCCACGTTTGACTGCACGATCCCTCCAGAAAGATCTGGCAGACACTGGAGTTGTGGTACACTATTCCACTATAAAGAGATACTTGTACAAATATGGTCTTCATGGAAGAGTCCTCAGAAGAAAACCTCTTTTACGTCCTCACCACAAAAATCAGCGTTTGAACTTTGCAAATGAACATATAGACAAGCCTGAGGCATTTTGGAAACAAGTTCTGTGGACCGATGAGGTTAAAATAGAACTTTTTGGCCGGAACGAGCAAAGGTACATTTGGAGAAGAAAGGGCACAGAATTTAATGAAAAGAACCTCTGTCCAACTGTTAAGCAGCCAGTGGCACAGGGAACATTTCAAGGGTAGAAAGAAAAATGGATTCAATAAAATTTCAGCAAATTTTGGATGGTAACTTGATGCCATCTGTGAAAAAGCTGAAGTTAAAGAGAGGATGGCTTCTACAAATGGATAATGATCCTAAACACATCTCAAAATCCATGGGGGATTACATCAAGAGGCGTAAACTTGAAGGTTTTGCCATGGCCTTCACAATCTCCTGACCTCAACATTATTGAAAATCTATGGATAGACCTTAAAAGAGCAGTGCGTGACAGACAGCCCAGAAATCTCAAAGAACTGGAACACTTTTGTAAGGAAGAATGGGCAAAGATACCTCAAACAAGAATTGAAAGACTCTTGGCTGGCTACAAAAAGTGTTTACAAGCTGTGATACTTGCCAAAGGGGGCAGTACAAGATATTAACTCTGCAGGGTGCCCAAACTTTTGCAGACACCATTTTTTTTGGTTTTTGTCATTTTGAAAGTGTAAATGATGGAAATAAAATCTAACTTTTTTGACATATTATAAGAATGTCTAATCTGTAATTTGATGGCATTTGGAGATTTTTCCATCTTTCCTTGGTTTCGTTATGCACATTAATACACATTTTTACCTGGGGTGCCCAAACTTTTGATCCCCGCTGTACATGACAACCCTGTCAAAACTCACTTTGTTAGTTCACACAAAATAACAAAGACTTTCACCTCAAATGTTTACTTCAATATAGGCTATTCAGCAGGAAGAAAACTTTTTATAAACTCTAATTTCCCTAGCATATACTACAATACCCACTGCAGGATTTCAGTATACATATATAATCATTTTATATGACATTAACTTACAAATACCTTCAATTTCAAAAACAGCAGTCAATATAGGCTGTACTTTGTAAAATTTAAAATGCAACAGAAATAATGACATAAGCACACTCAAACACAACAGAAATACTATCTGAAAGGGCCAATGAGGAAAAAGATGACCATGATTTAATATTTTACACCGTAAACAGAGATGACCATTGACTAGAACATTAGTTAGTGTTAACACTAATATTTTTCTTTTTGGTGTTCAGTGAATGAAACAGTGTTTTCTTGATGAGCATGTTTTGAACAGTTATTTAAATTTTTACCTAATACCTTAACATTTTACATACATGCATTGCCTATCTGTGTTTCACTACAAACTCCCTGCTCAACAACTGCTAAGATGGAGGGGGTGGTTTACTACAAAAGTTGAGACATTTTATTATGTCTAAAAATGTGTATGTCTAAAAAGACTCTAATCATCCACTCATGTAAACATTATGTACACATAATTGGGTATTCCAAGTGAGCAGGAATTTGCTTTTCACATGATTGGATAAATAAAGTAATAATTCACAGGACTTTTTTAAAACATAAAGAGAGAGCTTTTAATCAGTAAGACCTGACTGGTAGACTTGTATCAAGGGATAAAAACAGCAAGGAGCAACAATCAGAAATTATAGAAAGAAACAGGATTTGAAAAAATATATGTACATTGCTAAAATATCAGGATTAAAATTGATATTGGTTGATCACATTTAAATGTAATAAAAAATAAAAATAAAGATCATTTTAGTTAAAATATTATCTGGCAAATCTTACTGTACAGTGAGATGTTACTTTTATAGGAAACAGTATTTTTTTAATTCTAGGAGATCACTGCAGTCACAACAATCAAAATTCAAAAACATTTTAACAAAAAAGGTGACATATAAGGTATTACATACCTCTGCATTGCTGGTAATAAGTAGACAATCTTTAGTAGAATCATTGGCAATAAGTGAAGCATCAGTGTCAATGAGACTGCCTATGGGGACATTCTGGGTGGGTTTCAGATAGGCAATTTCATTTTGCTTTGAATCCAGTGTAACACATACATCATATGAGAATGGAAAAGGTAAACTTGTGTCACTTATCTCAGAAGGACATCCCAAGGTAAACTGAGGATATACATTTCCACCAATAGCTCCAAAAGAGGGTTGTGTATTTGACTTTCTGCATTTAAAGAATACTGTAACAACCACTGTTGCAATAAAAAAAAGGCAAATCAAACCTATGGAAACTATCAGGTAGAATGTGATATTGGAAGATGATTTTGAATCAATATTCTTGTGTATTATCTCTGGATGAACTTGCTGAAAGTTTTTAGCAACAACTAAATTTAAAGAAACTGTGGATGATAAAGAGGGATGCCCATTGTCTTTTACCATGACTACAATTTTTTGCCTTAAAGATTCCACATCTGGAAGTTCTTTTGCAAGCCTAATTTCACCAGTGTATTGATCGATTGTAAATAATGAAGAATCCTGAACTTGTAGTAAGTGATATGAAAGCCAGGCATTGTGTCCAGAGTCAGCATCTACTGCAATAACTTTGGTCACAAGAAAACCTCTCTCTGCTGAGTAAGGAATAAATTCAAATAATGCTTGTCCCTCGTTGTCAGGTGATGGGTAGAGAATTTTAGGGGCATTATCATTCTTGTCAATGATACATATCCTTACAGTTACATTACTGCTTAGAGGAGGAGATCCATTGTCCTTAGCCATCACTTGAAATTGGAACTCACGTAACTGCTCATAGTCAAATGATCTTTGAGCATAAAGAACCCCAGTCATTGAGTTTATAGAAATATAAGTGGACACTGGCATTTCTTCAGTATAATTGGTTAACATAGAATAAATAATTTTTGCATTTTCATCATGGTCAAGATCAGATGCACAAATCCTGTACACAGAGGTTCCAAGGAAATTGTTTTCTTGAATATAGATAACATAATTAGTTTTCTCAAACATAGGAAGATTGTCATTCACATCTGAGATTGACAGTTTCAGAGTTTTGGTAACTGACAGATGTGATGATCCTCTATCTACAGCTTTGATGGTTATGTTATAGTTGCTGGCTCTTTCCCGGTCCAAGTTAGCTGAAGTAACAAGTTTGTAATAATTAGTAGACGAAGGAACTAATTGAAAAGGCGACTTATCAATAATCTCACAAAGAACTTCCCCATTTTCTCCTGTGTCCATGTCAAAGATATTAACAAGGGCTATAACTGTTCCAAGTGGTGAATTCTCAGGAACTGATGCCAAGAGAGATGTTATGATTACTTCTGGGATATTATCATTAACATCAGTAACTTGTATAAACACCTTACAATGAGCCGTCAGACCTCCCCCATCTTTAGCTTCCACTGTAAGCTCATATCTATCTTTCTCTTCATAGTCCAACTTTCCCATTAGAATTACATCTCCTTTTAAGGGGTCAATGGCAAACAGGTTTTGTGCATTTGCAGGAACTTCAATAAGTGTGTAAGTTATTTGTGCATTAATTCCTTCATCCACATCAGTAGCATTTAACTGAAGAATTAGGAAACCACTTTGAGCGTTTTCATACAGGCATACCTGATAACTGTCTTGGCTAAATTGGGGGAAATTATCATTTACATCATGAACCTTCATCTTTATTAAAGCTGTCCCACTTTTCACAGGTTTTCCACCATCAAAGGCTGTTAAAATTAATTCAAAATAGTTTTGCTTCTCGCGATCAATGGGTTTGTCTAGCACAAGTTCAGGATACTTTTTCCCATCAGATGCAATTTTTTCTCCTAGCTTAAAAAAGTCATTATCACTGAGCCTATAACCTTGCAATGAGTTAACACCAAGATCTGGATCTTTTGCTGTCCCAAGAGCAAATCGTGTTCCAGGTAAAACAAGCTCACTCATTTCTAAATCAAATATGTTCTTGGAGAATTGTGGTGAATTATCATTCACATCTTGTATGTAAACTATAACTGTGTAAAAATTCAATGGGCTTTCAATTACTAATTCAACAGTTAAAGAGCAAGCCTGCTGGTCCCCACACAATTCCTCCCGGTCTATTCTTTCTATAATGTACAGATCTCCATTCTGTAAATTAATGTTAAAATACTGTTTCCTGGCAGGTGACACAATCTGTAATTTTCGACTTGATAAGTTCTTAATGCTCAAGTTCAGATCCCTTTCAATATTTCCAACTTTAGATCCTTGTTTTAGTTCCTCCTGTATAGTATACTGAAGCTGAGCATTTACAAAATTACACAGAATAAGGATCAGAGAAAATATAACTTGCCATGCCATTGTACTGTTGATGACTCTGCACCTCTTCTTCAGTCTTCTTATTCAGAATAAATTACAAATAATTTGCAGTCCTGTGGTTATTGTGGTTATGATCAAAATATTTGTGTGAGATTCTGTATATAGATAGTAATGCTGCTTCAATGTGTGATGCAAGATTGTAGTAGGGTTTAGAATAGCTCTGCTATACATTTTGTTAGTAGAAATTTACTTGTGGTCTACAGTGACATCTAAAGGTTGAAATCAGGAAATACAAGAAAGGTAGAAGTAGAGAACAGCTTATGCCAATAAAGTTAGATTTTACTGTATATATATATATATATATATATATATATATATATATATATATATTTGTTGTGGCCCCATGAGCGAGTGAGATGTGGATCACATAAACACATGACAAGACTTACAACATAAATAGACCTGAAGTGTGCCTTGGTGGTCTGGTCGGTATGCCAAGAAAAGGGGGCATACCTAAGGTAAGTAATGGTTAGTTTATGAAGGATGTGCTGAGAAGTGCCCTGAAAAAGGGAAGGGTATCTCACACTGAACTGACAAAGAGCATGGGAGAGTGGGTTGCTTAAATACCCTCCGGGCTCCTCCCATAAATTCAGGCCACCATACTGGTCTTCTTATATAAATATAAATATATATATATATATATATATATATATATATACACATCACACATACAGTGCCTTGAAAAAGTATTTAAAGTATTCATACCCCTTGAAATTTTACACATTTTGTCATATTGCAACCAAAAACGTAAATTTATTTTATTGGGATTTTATGTAATAGACCAACACAAAGTGCCACATAATTGTGAAGTAGAAGGAAAATGATAAATGGTTTTCAATTTTTTTTACAAATAAATATGTGAAAAGTGTGGCATGCATTTGTACTCTGCCCCCTTTACTCTGATACCCCTAACTAAAGTCTAGTGGATCCAATTGCAGTCACTGAATTAGAAAAAAAAGCATGGTGTGTTCAGCGTGATATGCGATGTTAGGTTTTTGCCACACATAGCATTTTTCTTTTAGGTCAAAAAGTTATATTTTGTCTCATCTGACCAGAGTACCTTCTTCCACATGTTTGCTGTGTCCCCCACATAGTTTCTCACAAACTGCAAACAAGACTTCATATGGCTTTATTTCAACAATAGCTTTCTTCTTGCCACTATTCAATAAAGGCCAGATTTGTGGAGTGCACGACTTAGCTCTTGTACACACGGTCGGAGATTCCGACGGAATGTGTCCTATCGGACCGTTTTGTCGGATAATCCGACTGTGTGTGGTATGCATTGGACTGTTTCCGTCAGAATATCCGTCGGACCAAATTTTCCAACTTGCTGGAAATATTTTCCGACAAACTGGTCCTATCGGACTTACTCCAATCATGTGTAGCCTACTCTGACGGACAAGGTGCCACGCATGCTCACATTCAAATTCCGACACGGAAGCGCTCGTTCAGGTAAAACTACTGCTCGTAAGCGATATAGCACATTCGTCACGCTGCAATGTTAAAAATTCTTTCATGAAGCACATTCTCTTGTTCTTTACAATGCTGCAAGAACCAACTTCTTTTGATGCTCATAGTCACACACACTTCTCCCGAACGTATTTCATTACTCTTTTTTAACCATTTCAGCAATACAAGTTTCTTTTGTGTCACATCTACACAATTTTAGATTTTGTTTATTCTTTTTTGGATTTTTTTTTGGGGATTTCCTAAAAATCTCCTTTAAAGACAGTTTGCTAATTTCTCCTTTTTTTGGGGTGTTTTTTGTGTGTAAACTTACCACAACAACATTATTGTATTTTTGATATTTTGTTTTTCTTTTTTAATCTACAGGGGGTTGTTTATTGTTGGTACCCCTTATTATTCATTTCACTTTGTTTTTTTTTAAATGTACCTGCCTGCTCACAAATAAACTTGCCTTTTGGAAGTAAAACACATACGCAAGTATTTCTTCAAACAAAAAATACCTTTATTTAGGTTTCAGTAACAAATAAAGAGGGAGGTAGCGATGTTGAAACTGGGGAGATTAGCGAAGCCTTTGGCCCCCAGGGCACACATCAACTATTTCAACGTTTTCAAAATTGGTGGCCTGAGGAATACATATCTGAGGGAGAGAAGTCTGGTCCTGAAGTCCATGAAACCCAGAACAGCAGCAGATGACATCTATGTTCCCAGGCTGTGGTACTACAACAGGTTGCATCTTCTGTCAGACCAGACTGAACCCAGGTCATCACTCTCTGGTCTTCCTTCCACGCTTCCTTCCAGGCTGTGGCTGTGGTGCTGGAGGTGTGGCAGAAGGAGGAGGAGGAGGAGGAGGAGAAGCAGGGGCATGGGCCAAACCACACAAGTGTGTTTCTGGTGTCATTTGGCCCAACAGACCTGTTGAGGGTGTGTATAATAACCACCTCACACAAGATCTGTTGTCCCTGCTACATTTTATCAAGCTTGCACGCAACCAAGGAAGCAAAGGACTCTTGGTAGGTGGGTTTTGCTTGGAGTGCCACAGAAGCCTCACCAATCAGCCTCAGGGCCGACTCCTCAACATTCCCCCCCTTTCTCGCCCTTTTGCGTGGAAGGCAGAGGGGAGGGACCTGGCATTCAGTGAGGCTCCTTTGGCTGCCCACCGCCTGGCTGCCGCTTACCCCCGCCTCCTCCTGGCTGCTGCATTTCACACCCTCCTGTTCCTGGCTGAGTTCTTCCCGTGTATGAAAAAGGGACATGGTTTTAGTTTTTGGTTCATCAAACACACACAATTTTCACATCAACACTGTTGCAAATTTGGTAACCAATATAAAAGACTATCATTCTGTGCCCAGCATTTTTCTTTCTTGTCCTCAAGGTTTTGGCCACTACTGTCTATTGATATGTGAAACACTTTCCAAACTCAGCAATTAGTGAGCAAAAATCAAGTTAACATCATTCATTTATACTCCCAAAATATGTAGAACAAAACTATACCTGGCTCAAGCTGGGCTCCCACAGTTCTTCCTGAGTGGAAGGCCCAGGTTGGGCGTCGGAGGACTCATCGGGTGTGGAATGTAGCATAGAAGGACGTGTGGAAGGAAGAGTAGAGAGGGATTCTCTGACCTCAGCCTGGTCTGACAGAAAATGCATCCTGTCATAATACCACAGGGTTGGAACATAAACGTCATCTGCTGCAGCTCCAGATTGCATGGACTTCAGCACCTTGGTCCTCTCCCTCATATATGTACTCCTGAGGCTACCAATTTTCTTTTTTAAATAGTTGACATCTGCCCTGAGAACCACCGGCTTCACAAACTCAACCAGTTGCAACATTGCTGCCTGCCTCTTTTGTTTGTTACTATATTGAGGGTGTTTTGGTTACCACAGGAAGGGCATGTCTCTGTATTTATCGATGAACAGAGGGAGGAAGCTATGGTTGTTGAAGCCGTCCATAATGTCTGCAAGACACAACACAAGACAAACCCTATTGTCAGTCTAAACTCCACTAATGCAGGCCTCAGCCTAGAAGCAGTGTAGCCTAGTGATGTACCAAGTTCAAAATTTTACCTTCGTTTGCACGTTCGTCGCGTCAGCTTTTCCCTCTGTCCACCGATCGTACGGACGACACACACGTGTTGCGTTTTATATACAGTGCGCATGCGTGAAACTCCGCCCATCCCTGACGTTCTTTCTAGACTATTCCCCGCCCCTTCGCTTCCGGCGCAGTGGGGAGAGCACAGAGAGATGTTGGAGATGGTCGACATATTGAACAGGACCGACTATGATGGGAAGTATGGACCTTACCCAAACTCAAATATCAGAAAGGCCAAGATCATGAATAAAGTTGTGAAGAGTCTTCATAAGAATTTTGGGGTACACCGATCCAAGGATCAACTGAGAAAACGCTGGTCAGACCTGAAACTGAGGGAGCACGAGCAGTACATAAGGATCAAGCGTGTTCTTCAAAAAAGTAAGTAGTTGTCGTGTGCTCATATGATTATTCTTGCTTGCATCCTGCTCCATGTGCTTTGATTTCATGTTGTGCAGTTTAAAATGGCCTCTTTCAAGTTCATGGTTTCATTCGTTCGTAGGAAACATCGTTCTGCAGGTAAGTATTCCAGCTGAACAGTGTCCCCAATAATGTTATGACCTTGAAGCTCGGCCAAAATAAACAATTGTACAACACTTCCAAACAATGTTTCATATTCCTAATTCTGCCCTCTGTGTGCTAATTCTTTCTTTTTTTGCATTCTCATAGGGGAGAGAAGACTCGGCAAGTATGAGGACACCAGGGACCACACCCCTCCCAAAGAAGGGCAACTTCCAATAGCAGAAACAGAGGAGCAGGAGGAGGAGGAAGGAGAGATCGTGGAGGTTGGGCAAATTGTCACCACAACTGGTGAGTGTCAGAGAACACAGCTTCTGGTAAGCTCATCAATGTATGTCACCATATTTTTATTACATGGTGTGTTTTTTTGCTTTGTTTTGTAGGTGATGTGGAAGAAGATTCCCGTTTTACCAGTGAAAGTGCCCAGATCCTGATTGGGGAGATAATGGGGTGCAATCGTGATTTGGAAAATATACAGCAAAACATCAATGATGTTAAAAATAAAATGAAGAACATTATTGATGTTTTGGGGAGAGTGTGAAACACACAAAACTAGATAGGGTTTTATTTTTGCTATTTTAAACATAAAAATGTTGTATTTATCGAAATTCCAAATTTGGAAGATGCACAGAGTGTGTAAACATGCGCTATCTCCCATCATGGGGGATCAATGTACGTGTTTTGTGTAAAGTGTCTGAGATGAAGGGGTTGCAGCCCCAAAGCATGTACATTGATCCCCCATGATGGGAGATAGCATATGTTGACACACTGTGTGCATCTTCCAAATTTGGAATTTTCAGGGGTCACATCACATGTGATGAAGGCAATATCAGCACAGTTTGTACATACTCATGTCTGATATTGTCTTCACTTTTCAAAGTTGAACTTTGTAAGTTCCTGTTTTCTTTATTTGAGGGTTTGATACATGCCTGTTTAGACAAAAACACCAAGTAAACCAAATTTTGATTAAACTCTGTTTTTGATACACACAATTTCTTGGTTTGTTGTAAAAACCTTTTCTAAACGCACATGTGAGTGTGCTTGTATTAAAAAGTTTACTTATCAACAATGTGTGTCTTCCTTTTTCATTGCGGCAAAAATTTATTTGTAGTAAAATTTTAGTTTGTGCTGAGAAGGAGCGTGATTTACTAAAGGCAACTCCACTTTGCACTCCAAGTGCAGTTTCAGGTGTACTTTTGCAGTGCACTTTTAGTGCATAGTGGATGTGCCTTTAGTACAAAACACCCACAGTGAGATGTAAATTTGGACAATCATGCCATTTTCCTGCCATGGTGCTGAAAATGAGCACGATTTTGGTCAGTAATGCACTACATACATTATTTCAAAAAACAAGGTGTGTGTGTAACAGACCCACAACATAATAAGATTATCTGCAGAAGAGACTGTCCCCTCATCTCGCTCTGAACTTGGGTTTGCACTGTCGTTGAAAAAAGCACAACTTGAAAAAACATAAATATACCTATTAGACACCTAAAATCAAGCCAAGCAGTAAATGAAGGCGTTTCAGATAAAAATGTATTCTTAAAATGCCGCTCAGACATTGTCTGGAATATCAATGGCCCCCCTACCCACAAAGTAGTCCATGTATTGGGTTCTAACATCACAGGCGCTTTGGGGGGGCAAGCCAGGATGAGCAGGTTCAAGGCCCGTGAGGTTATCTTCATTTTCCATCAAGTCTGCTTCTTGTTGGCCAACTGAGACTGCATAGTTCACAGAAACTTTTTTCATAAAATTGTGCAGAACACAGCACGCCAGCACTATGTGATTCAGTTTGTATTCCGCCATGTGAATAGGTGTAAGAAAATGGCGGAACCGGCTGGGCAGTATACCAAAAGTGTTCTCCACCACTCTTTGGGCTCTGGACAGGCGGAAATTAAAAATCCTCTGCTCTGGGGTGAGAGTCCTCATCGGGAAAGGTCGCATCAGATGGTTCGCCAGGGCAAACGCCTCATCCACGACAAAGACGAACGGGAGTCCTTCCTGATTCTCCTCTGGGGGTGGCAAGCCCAGACTGCCACTCTGGAGACGCCAGTGGAATTCCATCCGTGCAAAGACTCCACCATCCGACATCCGTCCATTTTGCCCCACGTCCACATACAAAAACTCATATGTCGCAGACACCACCGCCAACATCACAATACTATGAAACCCCTTATAATTATAATAGTACGACCCCTAGTTGGGTGGTGGGACGATGCGGACGTGCTTCCCATCTATTGCTCCTCCACAATTGGGAAAGTCCCAACGACTGGCAAAGTGGGAATCCACAGTCTGCCATTCCTGTGGCGTTGAAGGACACTGTGGAGTGAAACAAGAACAAAAATTAGTAATTTGACAAATCAACATTGCAAGCAGATTAGACACCAACATTTTTGGTCAAAATTAGTATAACATTTTGGGAACTGAGTATTTAAAGCCTAAAGTCTAAGGTCCCCTTATGAGAGTCATCACCCCCCATCACCCCCCATCCCCCCCCCCCCCATCTGATGGGCCCTTGCTAAAAAATGAGGGAGGGATGTTTAGGACAGGTAACCCTATCCACTTGATTGAGAGCTGAATGGCTAAATAATGTGTGCTACATTGGGAAGCCCCTCCTTAGTTACACTATTGGCAGCCCATCGGACAGGTAAGAAGTGTCATAATACCAAAAAGAAACCAAAATGGAAGCACATTTTGACATTATGCTATTACATATCAAGAAAATCAATAGGTTAAAAAAAAAAATTATTGCATTTGAAAGTATTGAGGCAGGCCCTTGCACTACATGCATAGGTGAACTCGTCCATAAATGTGAGCATCAAAAAGGTAGATATAGTGTGTATTGGGTTTGGTAAAGTCATCAGATAGAGGATTGCTATCAGCTGAGCTAGCAGTTGGGTGGAGGGGGGTTCTTAATTAGTTTGGCACAACCCCAAAAAATAAAAAAATGTCACTATGCATGAATTGAAGCACACACATCACATTTGTAGACATTATAGGGGGTGTTTAGGGGAAAGCAATACTATGGAGCTGACAAAAGACATTGGTAAGTGACTAGACTATAGTTTTATGGGCCAAGAAGAGCATGGTGGGGAAGTTAGTGAGGCAAATATGCCTGAGGACAAAGGGGCAGAGCATATGAATTAGAGCATATTGCAATGATGGTAATTAGGGAATGAGGAAAGAAATACATGAAATACATAGAATGTGATGTTAAAGGATAAAACTTACCTTCATATAGTCCTTCTGCAGGACCTGAATGATGGCAGAACAGGTCTCTGGAATAATGATCCCCAGAGCCTGGGGGGAGATGCCTGTAGAGAACTTGAGGTCCTGAAGGCTTCTCCCAGTCGCCAAGTAGCGCAGCGTGGCGATGAGCCTCTGCTCCGGAGTGATGGCTTGCCGCATGCAGGTATCCTGCCTGGTGATATAAGGGGTCAGCAAAGCCAGCAGACGGTGAAAAACGGGGTCCGTCATCCGGAGATAATTCCTGAAATCATTAGGATTATTCTCCCGGATCTCACGGAGCAAAGGCATGTGCTGGCACAACCAATTCTTGGTCCACAAACGCCTCCCCTCCCTGTTCATGGACCGGGCTTGTGTCAAAGTAACAACCCCAACATGAAGCCCCTGCACAGCACAAACTCTACGACGAGTACGTAGACGAAACATGGTTTCAAAATGGTCGGCTCGTCAGAACGGACACCAGAAAGCACCGATAAACAGCAAGGCCTGAAAGAACGACCTGAATAGCAGAAGTAAGCAGACAATAAAAAATGCCTTTCAAAGCGTACTATACCAAGATATAGTCCACAATGATCAACAAATACTGACTGCACGCACTAATTATCAGATACGCAAAGACAAGCACAAACCGAAGAGCAGTAGCGATCTGAATCACTAATCTGAAAAGCGCGAATCATCTCTCACCAAACTTCTACTAACACGAGATCAGCAGAAGGAGCCCAAAGGGTGCCGGAGGTGGTGCTGAACTTCCCTTTTCTAGTCCCGCTGTACACGGCTTACGTCACCATGTTCTTGGCAACTGCAAATTCAGACAACTTGGTCCGACCTTGTATATGCAACAGTTTCGGACTAAATTTGTAGGACAAAATCCGTCAGACAAAATCCAATGGATTTGGTTGTCAGAATGTCCGACTGTGTGTACAAGGGCTAATAGTTGTCCTGTGGACAGATTCTCCCACCTAAGCTGTGGATCTCTGCACCTCCTCCAGAGTTACCATCGGCCTCTTGGCTGATTCTCTGATTTATGCTCTCCTTACCCGGCCTGTCAGTTAAGGTGGATGGCCATGTCTTGGTAGGTTTGCAGTTGTACCATACTCTTTCATTTTTCTGATGATGGATTGAACAGTGCTCTGTGAGGTGTTCAAAGCTTGGGATGTTTTTTTTATAACCTAACCCTGCTTTAAACATCTCCATGACTTTATCCCTGACCTGTCTGGTGTGTTCCTTGGCCTTCATGATGCTGTTTATTTACTAAGGTTCTATAACAAACCTTTGAGGGCTTCACAGAACAGCTGTATTTATACAAAGATTAAATTACACACAGGTGGACTCTATTTATTAATTAGGTGACTTCTAAAGGCAATTAGTTCCACTAGATTTTAGTTAGGGGTATCAGAGTAAAGGGGGCAGAATACAAATGCACGACACACTTTTCACATATTTATTTGTAAAAAAATATTGAAAACCCTTTATCATTTTCCTTTCACTTCACAAGTGTGTGCCACTTTGTGTTAGTCTATCACATAAAATCCCAATAAAATACATTTACGTTTTTGGTTGTAACTTGACAAGATTTGGAAAATTTCAAGGGGTACGAATATTTTTCAAGGCACACACACACACACACACACACACACACATATATATATATATATATATACACACACACACACACACACACATATATATATATATATATATATATATATATATATACACACACACACACACACACACACACATATATATATATATATATATATATATATATATATATATATATATATATATATATATATATATATTTATATTTATATTGACTAATAAAGGTATTATTTCTGACACCCACCTATACCCACCTACATTTTGTTTGGCTTGGAGAAAATTTTGTATTTTTGACAGAGAAAGAGACCATGTCTTACTTAAAGTGGAAGTAAACCCACTTTTTTAACTTTTACCTACAGGAAAGCCTATAATAAGGCTTACCTGTAGGTAAAAAAAATATCTCCTAAACCTGTACGGTTTAGGAGATATTCCCCTCGGTATGCGCCGCTGACTGCAGCGGCGCATGCGCACAAGGGGGTTCTCTCCGCGAAAATCCGGCAGCGCTCGTCCGGCCGGATTTAAATCTCCCGCGCGCATGCGCGGGAGTGACGATATCGCGGCTCCGGCCACTCACAGCGCCGGAGCCGCGATACCCGGAAGAGACGCCGAGGGAGCATGTCGGCTTCCTCGGCGTGGATCGGGCGAGATGTCGGGGCCTCGTTCTAAGGTAAGTATTTCATAATGAGCTAGTATGCGGTGCATACTAGCTCATTATGCCTTTTGCTTTGCAGGTTTAAAAAAAAAAAAAAAAAAAATGCGGGTTTACTACCGCTTTAATATATATAGTTTAACAATACTAACCACTTCAATACTGGGTACTTTTGCCCCCCATCCTGCCCATGCCAATTTTCAGCTTTTAGCGCTGTCACACTTTGAATGACAATTGCGTGGCCATGCAACACTGTACCTATACAAATTAAATTTGTATAATTTTTTTCACACAAATAGAGAATTATTTTTGTGTTTTTTAATCACCACTGGGTTTTTTAATTTTTGTAAAAGAAATATGACCAACTTTCTTTTTTTTTCTTTTTTTTTCGTTTCTGTCAGAAATTTCATAAACAAGTAATTTTTCTCCTTCACTGATGTGCGCTAATGAGGCTGCACTGAGGGGTACTGATAGGCACTGATGAGGCGGCACTGATTAGCACTGATAAGGTTGCACTCATGGGCACTATTAGGTGGTACTAATATGCGGCACTGATGGGCACTGATAGGTGCCACTGATGGTCACTAATAGGCAGCACTTTTGTGCAATGATGGGCGGCAATGATGAGCGGGGGCACTGATGGGTACTGAAAGGCAGCACTGACTTGCATTACTAATGGGCACAGATTAGCATCACTAATGGGCACAAATTAGCATCGTTTCTGGGCACTGTTGGGGCTGCACTGATAATCAAGACACTGATGATCAGTGGTTTGATTATCTGTACAGTCTCCCCTATGAGGAGATGCCACTGATTGTCTCTCCTCCCCTCACACTCTGTCAGTGTGAGACGAGGATAGCCAATTATCGGCACTTTTTGTTTACATGTGATCAGCTGTGATTGGACAAAGCTAATCACATGGGTAAAAACCTGTGTCATCGGCTCATTACTGAGATTGGGGTTGCACCGTGTCCCAGGGACACAGAGCGCCCACAATTGCATTGTTGCATGCCCCCCCACAAGTATGCGGGCACAGTGAGACTGGGGTGACGTCAAATGAGGTCCTTCCAGAATGAGAGAGGATCCCGACCATTCTATACGGCGGGCGGGAAGTAGTTAACCATCACAACTGAATTAATACATTGTAACAAAATTATACTAAACAGCCACGCAATAGAATAATACTTTTGAACAAGCTTTAAAGGCTAGGTGCACCACTAAAAAAAAACATTTAATAAATGCACAAGCTTTTGATGAAAAAAAAATGTATATGTATTATTTTTATTTACAGGAGCCTACAAAGCATTGCACCCACAATCAGTGGAGGAAGTATCAACAGACTACAAGTGTGCAGATTAGCACAATGTTACATGTTAAACCCTAAATACAAGTAACATGATTAAAAAGGTAAACTTAGCCTCTTCGAAAACAAAGAAATCTATTTGACATATTTAATTAACAACTTAGTAATGGTTTCTAGCTGCATTGTTAATGTACACATATAAAACTGAGTCACAATTTTAACAAATAATGGGTATATTGTATCTTACCTGTATGTTGCTCGTAGAAGTCAAGCTATTGTTACTAGCAACATCCCCTGTGTCAATCAAACTGTCCGTGGGGACATTCTGGACTGGTTTTAGATAAGCAATTTCATTCTGTTTTGAGTCCAGAGTCACACAGACATCATATGAGAATGGAAAAGGTAAACTTCTATCACTAATTTCAGATGGATACCCCAAGGTGAACTGTGGATATATATTTCCACTAAGCATTCCAGAAGTTGGAGGAATACATGTTTTTCGGCATTTATATAGTGCAGTAATTATTGCTGTGACAATGAATAACAAAGAAATGAGAGCTATTGCTATCACAAGGTACAAAGTGACATTAGATGAAGCTTCAGAATTACTGGGATGATGTTTACTCTCCGGAAGAGCAAGGTGAAAATTTTCAGCTACAACCAAGTTCAAAGTAACTGTCGATGACAGGGATGGGGTTCCATTGTCTTTCACAAGAACCATAATTTTTTGTCTGAAAGAAGCCATATCAGGAATGTCTCGGCCTAGTCTAATTTCACCAGTGTATTGACCAACGGTAAGTAAAGATGGATCAGAAACTTGGAGTAAGTGATACGAAAGCCAGGCATTGTGTCCAGAGTCAGCATCAACTGCAATCACTTTGGTCACTAAATAACCTTTTTCAGCAGAGTGAGGAATAAATTCAAATAATGTTGATCCCTCATTGTCTGAAGATGGATAGAGAATCTTAGGGGCATTATCATTTTTATCAATGATACATAATCTTACTGTGACATTACTGCTTAGAGGAGGAGATCCACTGTCTTTGGCCATCACTTGGAACTGAAGCTCTCGTAACTCTTCATAGTCAAATGGTCGCTGTGCATACAGGACCCCAGTCATGGAGTTCATGGAAATATATGAGGCTATAGCTATATCCTCAGAACCATTGTTAATTAATGAATACACAACTCTTGCATTCTCTTTATGGTCAAGGTCTGCAGCATGTATCCTGTATAGAGAAGTCCCAGATAGATTATTTTCCTGGGTGTAGATAACATAATTTGTTTTCTCAAATACAGGAGAATTGTCATTCACATCAGAGATAGATAGTTTTATGCTTTTAATGACTGACAATGATGGAGATCCTCTATCCACAGCTTTGATTGTGATGTTATATTCGCTGACTCTTTCTCGGTCCAAGTTAGCCGAAGTCACAAGCTTGTAGTAACCAGTAGATGATGGAATCAGCTGAAAGGGTAATTTTCCATCAATATCACAAACAATTTCACCATTTTCTCCAGTGTCCATATCATAGATATTAACAAGAGCTATAACCATACCAACTGCTGAATCCTCAGGAACAGATTCTGTTAGAGAAGTAATTGTTATATCAGGGACATTATCATTAACATCTACAACTTGTATGAACACTTTACAATAAGCGCTCAGATCGCCTCCATCTTTAGCTTCCAATGTGAGCTCATACTTATCTTTCATCTCATAGTCTAAGTTTTCTGTTAATATAATATCACCTTTTTGAGAGTCTATTGCAAATAGATGGCGAGCATTTTCAGGAACATCGCTAAGGGAATATGATATTTGTGCATATGACCCTTCATCATCATCTGTAGCATTCAGCTGAAGAATTAGAAAACCAACAGGAGTATTTTCTGGTAGGAATACTTGATATATATCTTCAGCAAATATTGGGTAATTATCATTAACATCATGAATTTTGATCTTTATTAAAGCTGTCCCACGCTTTACAGGCTTTCCTCCATCAAAAGCAGTTAATATTAGTTCAAAGTAATTTTGTTTCTCGCGATCAAGGGGCTTGTCCAGCACAAGTTCTGGATGCTTTTTACCATTGATACTTATTTTTTCACTAAGGATAAAACAATCATTGTCACTGAGTTTATAACCCTGTAAGGAATTAGAACCAAGATCTGGATCTTTTGCAGGATTAAGAGCAAATCGAGTTCCAGGTGATGTTGATTCACTGATTCCTACATCAAAAATACTCTTAGAAAAGGTTGGTGAATTGTCATTAACATCTAGTATTTCAACATTAATAGTATAAAATTGTAGGGGGTTTTCCATGACCGCCTCCACATTTATTGAGCAAAATTGCTGGGCCCCACATAACCTTTCTCTATCTATTCTATTGGCAACATAGAGATCTCCATTTTGTAAACTAATGTTGAAATACATTTTTTTGGCACGTAAAACAATCTGAAATTTTCGAATAGATAAATCTTTAACATTTAAACTTAGATCCTTTACAATATTTCCTACTACAGATCCTTGTTTCAGTTCTTCCTTAACTGAGTACTGAAGCTGAGCAGAAATAAGACCACAAGTGTAAAGAGAAAGCAAAAATGTCACTTGCCATTTCATGGTCCTGTGCATGAGTCCATACATCTTTCTGTTTTCACTCTTTAGGTGATGAAATCCTAGGGTATAAATATATATATATATGATTCAGGCATGAAGGAGACAGTGAAGAATAATGCAATGTTGCAAATGTTTGCTTCTGAAATGTTCTGTAAGAAACAGTAGAGCTCAACATTTAGCTAGTTTAGTTTACTTATGGTCAACAGTGCCATCCAGGGGTTAAAATGAGGAACAGCAGCCAGTTTTACAAGCAGTCATTTCATATATGTAAATAAAGCAAAAATAATAATAAAAATTAGAACACAATGTTTTTAAGATATGCTGGAAATTATTCATTTAACCACTTTCAGACCGGACCATTTTGCTGGTAAATGACCAGAGGTCTTTTTACACTTTGGCACTGCGCTGCTTTAACTGGTAATTGCGCGGTCATGCAATGTTGTACCCAAACAAAATTTGCGTCCTTTTCTTCCCACAAATAGAGCTTTCTTTTGATGGTATTTGATTGCCTCTGCGATTTTTATTTTTTGCGATATAAACGTAAAAAGACCGCAAATTTTGAAAAAAAATGATATTTTCTACTTTTTGTTATTAGAAAAATCCAATAAACTCAATTTTAGTCATACATTTAGGCCAAAATGTATTCAGCCACATGTCTTTGGTAAAAAAAAAGTCAATAATTGTATATTTATTGGTTTGCGCAAAAGTTGTCACATCTACAAACTAAGGTACGTTTTCTGGAATTTACGCAGCTTTTAGTTTACGACTGCCTATCTCATTTCTTGAGGTGCTAAAATGGCAGGGCAGTAGAAAACCCCCCCAAATGACCCCATTTTGGAAAGTAGACCCCCTAAGGAAATTGATAAGAGGCATGTTGAGCCCATTGAATATTTTATTTTTTTGCCTCAAGCGATTGAATAATGACAAAAAAAAATTTTTTTTTTTTTTTTTACACAAAGTTGTCACTAAATGATATATTGCTCACACATGCTATGGGCGTATGTGAAATGACACCCCAAAATAAATTCTGCTGCTTCTCCTGAGTACGGGGATACCACATATCTGGGACTTTTTGGGAGCCTAGCCGCGTACGGGGCCCCGAAAACCAAGCACCGCCTTCAGGCTTTCTAAGGGCGTAAATTTTTGAGTTCACTTCTCACTACCTATCACAGTTTTGAAGGCCATAAAATGCCAAGATGGCACAAAACCCCCACAAATGACCCCATTTTAGAAAGTAGACACCCCAAGCTATTTGCTGAGAGGCATGTTGAGTTCATGGAATATTTTATATTTTGCCACAAGTTGCGGGAAAATTACAAACTTTTTTTTTTTTTTTTTTTTTTCACAAAGTTGTCACTAAATGATATATTGCTCACACATGCCATGGGCATATGTGAAATGACACCCCAAAATAAATTCTGCTGCTTCTCCTGAGTACGGGGATACCACATATGTGGGACTTTTTGGGAGCCTATCCGCGTATGGGGCCCCGAAAACCAAGCACCGCCTTCAGGCTTTCTAAGGGCGTAAATTTTTGAGTTCACTTCTCACTACCTATTACAGTTTTGAAGGCCATAAAATGCCAAGATGGCACAAAACCCCCACAAATGACCCCATTTTAGAAAGTAGACACCCCAAGCTATTTGCTGAGAGGCATGTTGAGTCCATGGAATATTTTATATTTTGCCACAAGTTGCGGGAAAATTACAAACTTATTTTTTTTTTTTTTTTTTTCACAAAGTTGTCACTAAATGATATATTGCTCACGCATGCCATGGGCATATGTGAAATGACACCCCAAAATAAATTCTGCTGCTTCTCCTGAGTACGGGGATACCACATATGTGGGACTTTTTGGGAGCCTAGCCGCGTACGGGGCCCCGAAAACCAAGCACCGCCTTCAGGCTTTCTAAGGGCGTTACAGTTTTGAAGGCCATAAAATGCCAAGATGGCACAAACCCCCCCCCAAATGACCCCATTTTGGAAAGTAGACACCCCTAAATTTAGGGGTACACTAGTGAGACTAGGTAATAAATGGCGGGTGCCCTGAAACTATAAAAAAATAACTAACCAACCAGCGTCACCTGTAACAGTTATATGGTGATCACTGGTGAAAGGGTTAACTAGGGGGCAATCAGGGGGCTTTATGCGGTAGTATATGGGGGTCCCTGGCGCTATAAAAAGCTGCGGCGAACCTAAATACCTACCTGCCTAACTAGCGTCACCTGTGACACTAATACAGCGATCAGAAAAACGATCGCTTATTAGGCTGGGTTCACACTGGAGCGATGCGGGAACGCCACGAATGCGCGGCGGGTTCCCGCATCGCATGCCTCCCGGCGGCAGTTCACACTGCCCTATGCGAACTGCTGGGAGTGTCAGTGAAATGTTACTGACACCCCCAGATCAGTTCGCATATCACAGTGCGATCTGCAAACTCGGATCGCATGGTGTGAACACCCATGCGATCCGATTCTGCTGCGGGCCAAAAAAAGGGTCCCGTGCGAATTTGCGGCGGGTGCGGCGGGTGCGGCGAATGGCTGAACTCGAATCGCACAGAGATCGGATGTGATTTGCACTGCAGTGCGGTGCGAATCACATCCGTTCTCAAACCGCTGCAATGTGAACCCAGCCTTAGTGACACTGGCGACGGGGGGTGATCACGGGGTTAAACATTTATTGGGGGGGTTAGGGGGGTACCTTAGAACTAAAGGGGGCTAACCCTAACTGCCCTAACAGTTATTAGTCACAAATGACACCCGCCGGGTGATCAGGGGGTTAAACCTTTATTAGGTAATAAATGGCGGGTGCCCTGAAACTATAAAAAAATAACTAACCAACCAGCGTCACCTGTAACAGTTATATGGTGATCACAGGTGAAAGGGTTAACTAGGGGGCAATCAGGGGGCTTTATGCGGTAGTATATGGGGGTCCCTGGCGCTATAAAAAGCTGCGGCGAACCTAAATACCTACCTGCCTAACTAGCGTCACCTGTGACACTAATACGGCGATCAGAAAAATGATCGCTTATTAGGCTGGGTTCACACTGGAGCGATGCGGAAACGCCGCGAATCCGCGGCGGGTTCCCGCATCGCATGCCTCCCGGCGGCAGTTCACACTGCCCTATGCGAACTGCTGGGAGTGTCAGTGAAATGTTACTGACACCCCCAGATCAGTTCGCATATCGCAGTGCGATCTGCAAACTCGGATCGCATGGTGTGAACACCCATGCGATCCGATTCTGCTGCGGGCCAAAAAAAGGGTCCCGTGCGAATTTGCGGCGGGTGTGGCGGGTGCGGCGGGTGCGGCGAATGGCTGAACTCGAATCGCACAGAGATCGGATGTGATTTGCACTGCAGTGCGGTGCGAATCACATTCGTTCTCATAAACCGCTGCAATGTGAACCCAGCCTTAGTGACACTGGCGACGGGGGGTGATCACGGGGTTAAACCTTTATTGGGGGGGGTTAGGGGGGCACATTAGAACTAAAGGGGGCTAACTCTAACTGCCCTAACAGTTATTACAGTCACAAATGACACCAATGCAAAAAAAAAAAAAAAAAAAATGACATTGGTGTCACTGTGACTGGGGGGCAGGGGTAATTGGGGGGGTGATCGGGGGGTAAAGGGGGGGTGTGAGTGTGCCTGGCATGTTCTACTGTGTGTGTAGAGTGTTGGTGCAACTCACCGATCCGCTCTCCTCCGTGTCGGAACGAAAACTACCGACACGGAGGAGAGAATACATCACTTCCTCTCCTGTGTTTACATTACAGGAGAGGAAGTGATGTCACCGGGGATTTCCATTCGTCGAGAGCGATCGCGAGGGGGTGGCCATGAATGAATGGCCGCCCCCTCATCCCGGATCGCTCTCGACGGAATGCCGACCGCCGCAGGCACCGGGGGGGGGCCCGATCGGGCCCCCCACCCGCGGGCAGGCAGGGACTTATATATACGCCCATATGCCTGCCCGTGCCATTCTGCCGACGTATATCGTCGTGCGGCGGTCGGCAAGTGGTTAAACATAGACTATAAATATAAAATTAGAATAAATGAGAACAAGCCTTACAATTCATAAAAAATAAGATAATAGAAAGAAGGTAGGAAAGAAAGAAAGAACGATAGATAGATAGATTAGAACATATACAGTGGGTATTGAAAAGAATCACTCCCTTTAAAATAATCACATTTTGTTGCTTTGCAGCATGAAATGAAGACAGACACAGTTTTTGTTTTATCCAGCTGTATTTACTCAGTGCAACTTATACTATCCAAGTGAAAGATATAACACCAACATGTCAGGAAAAAAATGTAAACAAACAAAAAAAAACAGAATCACTGAGTTGTAAAAAAAGATTACCCCGTATGTCATTATTTTGTAGAACCACCTTTTTCTTTAATTACAGCCTTTAGTCTGTTGGGATATGTCTCTACTAACTTTTCACATCTAGACTTTGCAATATTTGTCCACTCTTCTTTGCTGAACTGCTCAAGTTCAGTTAAATTTGATAGTCACTGTTTGTGGACTTCAGTCTTCAAGTCATTCCACAGATTTTCGATGGAGTTTAACCACTTAGGGACTCATTTCGGATCTACCCCTTAGATTTAGAGAACTGCACTTCCAAGTGCACTTGCGGTGCAAAGTGGATTTGCCTTTTTGTAAATAACCCCCATAGTGTCACTAGAGGTAAATCATTTCCTTCTTAGAAAATCAATTTTCTTCAACTGAATTCAACTGATTTCCAAACCTATTTCCATACAAATGGAAAATGGTTTTGAGGTTTATTACTTAAGGATATACAAATAATGGAACTATAGTTAAAAATTATATGAATGTTTGGCAGTGCCAGATTACCAAATAGGCAGAGTAAGCACCAAACTATGGGCCCCACACCGTTTAGGTGAAAACAGATCAAAATAAAATTGATTTGATCTTGAAAGAAGATTTCAATGAAGCATTTATTAAATTGTTTATAAAAGATAGAAAATAAATAAATCATATCAAATAAACAAAAATGTAATATGAAATACTCTGAAAATACTGTATAAATGTAATGTACCCAGTAACAACTTAACCAATTTAATACCTGTACTTTCACCCCCTTCCTACCCAGGCCAATTTTCAGCTTTCATTTTTTCACACAAATAGAGCTTTCATTTGGTGGTATTTGATCGCTTTTTTATTTTTGGTAAATTCAAAAATAAAAGACAGAAAATTTTGAGATAAAGGTGTTTTTCTTTGTTTCTAAATTTTTGCAAATAAATAATCTTTCTTCATAAATTTAGTCAAAATGCTACATTTCTTTGGTGAAAATACTCCAAAACAGTATATATTATTTAGTCTGTAGGAACGTTATTGAGTTCACAAACTATGGTATATATCTGAAAATATTAGAAACCATCTTTTCTTCTCATTCAGTGTTTACTATTGTAATTAGCTGTGATTGGTAAAGAGGGCTGTGATAGGTCCTGTCTGTACCATGTGATCATTCTGACCAATCACAGGGCTTGACACAATAGTACACAATGAATAGCATGAAAGGGAGGCATTCATTGTGTACAATTGACTTGTGATTTGCTGTGATTGGTCACAGCAATCGCTTGGTACTGGCATCGGGCCAGTACATTGATCTGTCACCCCCTGTGTCACAGTGGGTAACAGGTCGTGCCGCAGTGTGGTCCATGAGGCGCGCGTGAGGTGCCTTTTGGGGAGGATGAATTTCCCACCCAGCCGTCATTTTAGGACTTCAAGAGATGCCATCACATATTAGGAAGGCTTTCTAGTCTGCTGCAGCAGTAGAGGATTTCTGCTAACCACTTAGTGCAGACTCATATTTTTTTGCACAGCCTCTATGTATATAGGTGTCCTTGTGTAGGGGTATCACATTATTTACAAGTGTTTTCCATAGACATATAGAGAGACATATAGAGGGAGGAGTCTTTCACTTCTAGGATAAGATAATGGATTTCCTGGCATAGAACAGCAAGAGAGCTGAAGAGAAGCCGAAGCCTCTCTTTTAGCATCAGCATCAATAGCAAGCAATTGTGACTTTGACCAATTAACCTTAAGCCCTGTCATGTCCGAGAATTTTTCTAGGACTGACAATGCCCCTCACAGAGAGGAGCCAGCATCATTTAGGAGAAGGAGATGGTCAGCCTTCACAGAGTTTAATATGTTTGGCTCTAATATTTTTATCCTTATTGCCGTATTTAATCATTATACTTCCCCATGGCCACCATGTTAAAAGATACATATTTGAAGCTGATTCTCAAACTGTGTAAATATTTTACAAAATTAATACACAATTTGTGCTTGAATTGTAATTGTTACTTGACCTTGAATTTACCCAAAGAACAGATTTGATTAATATACAAGCATTGAGGTGAATACTCAGTGGTTAGGTTTATTTCGACACTTCGACAATGCAAAAACTTCTAAGAAAAATTAGTTTTGCTTTGTTGAAGCAAAGTTCTATATTACTGCCTATATGTGTATATATGTGTATACCTACATTGCTGTACCTACTTTGCTGTAACCCTTTTGTATTATATATTGATTAGCTTGGTGGTTTTGTTGAGATCCACCTGGTTACTTGCATGGATATTATTTGCTGGTGCTGGCTACCCTCTTAAATTGTGTGTTTTTTCCTAACTGGGGATATGCACAGCTTTGGTTTAATCTAGGGCTGTTTTCACCACCAGCGTCTGCCCCATATTGGAATTATATGTTTATATTTTCAAGTGTAGTTCTTTTAGCAAATAGGAGTTGGTAAGATAGAGTAGGACTGGTCAGAGACGGATCACTTTGGCACAGGTCTCCAACTTGAACATGTATTGCAATATATGGTAACTAGTTCCCTTTATTTAAGCTGAAACTTGTTATAGGTAGGACTTACTACGTGGTAATACCTTTTTAGTATGTGTTGTATAGATCAATCTATTTAGGACCTGAGCCCTCATATTTTCATCTTACTGCATGGTGCAGGTTGATAACTATACAAGGCTGGGGATAAAACAAAGGTGCCACTCTAAGTGCAATAGACCAAATGATATTGTAATATCAACTGTAAACATGGTACTCACAAAGGTACAGTCATGACAGGCATGTAGGCATATAATTCCGGACCTCCGTGAAGTGAGTGGGATGCGTGGGCTGGGTGGCAGTGGTGTCTGGGAAAGAGGCTGCGCCAGTAGATGCTGACACTTTCAGTCTCTAGAACGCATGCTGAGAGCCACAGGGATGTGGTCACTTCTTCTTCATGCCTAACAGAGGCTGTGATAGGTCGAGGCTTATATAGCCGGCAGGAAGCGCTGATAGGTCCTGACACTGACTGATTATCATACGAGCAATAGACAAATTAAAAACACATTAAAAACACTCATTGCAAATTGTACAAAATATACAACATTTTTTACAAAAGGGTCATCTGCTGCACGTTAATACAGAATTAGAAAAACCTATATAATATAATGTATATCTACGTGCATGCAAGCGGATATGGAGACTAAGAGGTTATTAATTTGCAATCTCACCTTAAAACGCTAATATAATATCAAATCACAGAAGGACACAGACAATTCTACCCATCCCACCCCTGCAGATTCTGCTTTGACAACGGCAACCCTTATTTCATCAGATTTCAACATTCTTAAGGACCTATATAATATAGGGAGTGATGATGAGGGTGATGACTTGCTCCTCTTCACCCAACATCCCTCTACTCCCCCCTGGTACAATATAGGAAAGGCAGGCCAAAATCTGTGTTTAATCCATCTCATGCCAAAGGAACTTACCTCCAAACCTTTTACCAAGTTGTCTATTCTAATATTCAAAAATGATGTCAACATACTCATACCAGTCACTCCAATCATTCTAATCTTACCTCTCACGAAACAACAGCTTTACAAGATCTTACTAAAAATCATGATGTAGTCATTAAAATTGCAGACAAAGGCGGAGGGATCGTAGTCCAAAATGTCATTGACTACTTGGTGGAAGCCCGCCGCCTATTGTTCGACAACAATACATACATAAAATTGCATAGGGATCCTCTACCCAATTTCATTATAGAACTTACTGATAAGGCCAAAGATAAAGACATCATCTCCAAGCATGAGTATGCCTTTTTCAGTAAACACTACTTTTCCACTCCGTATTTTTACCACATTCACAAAATACACAAAAACATTTATAACCCTCCAGGTTGATCAATAGTCGCAGCTACAGACAGTATCACTAGTCCAATCTCCCAGTATATCGATCAGTTTCTGCAACCTCTTACAACAAGCTTCCCATCATACATCCGAAATGGTACACATCTTTTGGAACAATTAGCGCATACTTAATTTTACACCTCCATTTTGCATGATATAGGCCTCAGAGCAATTGCAAGTTTCCTTTCCTCTGATTCTTTACTCAACCCCGGTCAGACAGAATTCATTTTGGAGGCCTCAGAATTCTGCCTGACCCATAATTATTTTGAGTTTGATGGAGAATTATATCTCCAAGTGAAGGGCACAGCTATGGGGGCAAATTTTGCCCCCAGCTATGCCAACTTGACAATGGAGCTCTGGAAAGCCAACTACATCTGTTTATTCTTATACCTCCCACATAGTTTTTTATGGGAGGTATATTGACGATATCATCATCATTTGGGATGGCCCACAGCCCCTTTTCCTTGATTTTTTTAAACATTGCAACAACAATGCATATGGTTTAACATTCACCTCTGAAAATTATTCCTTACAATTAGCTTTCCTAGGTTTAACTTTATTTCATCAAGGAGGTAAAATTATGGCCAAAAATTATACAAATCCTACAGCTGCCAATTCATTTCTACATCACCAAAGCTGCCACCATCCAAGGTGGATTACAAATATCCCTAAAAGCCAGTTTTGCTGGCTACACAGGATTTGTGCTAGAGAATCAGATTACATTTCAGAAGGGTTCCATTTAAAACAAAAATTTAATGAAAAAGCATTTCCACCCAAACTCATTGACAAAGCCTTTCAATTCTATTTGTCTGAGCCTCCTGCACCATCCAGAGACACTGACCATCCCACGGTACAGCCAGTTAGGTTTGTTACTCAATTTCACACTAAACACAAAGCAATGGAACGCATCTTGGATAAACACTGGGCTATTTTACTCCATGATCCACAGTTTAAATCCATGATGACACCAAAACCCAAATTCACAGATAGGAGAGCAAGAAACATCTAAAATCTGGTAGCACCCAGCAACTACAAATCCCAACAGGGACCGCTAACTGCATCTCCATCTTTCATCCCCTTGGTTGGGATGTACCAGTGTTATGTAAACATGTCAATCATGGCCAAAAAGAGTTTAAAAACAAAGGTAAAACCTACCAGATTAGTAGCTTTTTTAACTGCTCCACGGAGTTTGTAGTCTACTGTTTGATCTGCCCATGTGGCTTGCATTATGTGGGTAGAACCATATGTACCCTGAGGAAGAGGTTTGGGGGGCACTGCTGTCTCGTTGAGGGAGGAAATGACTTGTATAGTGTTACCCTCCACTTCCTCAAAAAACCTGACCACTCCTCTTCGGGCCCCAGGGTCTGGATTATAGAGTCCATCTCTGGTGCGCTCCCACTGGCAGAGCATTTCAAATGTCTCTGTCAGAGAGAGACTTATTGGATTTACATCTTGGACTCTCTTGCCCCTGGGGGCTTGAATGAGGAAATAGAGGTGAGTAGTCTGATCTGACTGCTTCCCTCTGCATCACCTCCCTCATTCACCTGCCATTGTTACAGTATTTTTACCATTACTCTTTTTAGCATGTGCATATATGTATATGAGTACATTTTATTAGTTAGACATGGATATACCACATAAATCTCTACGATTATATTCTAAACAAGTTTTATCCGGGTTGTCTCTTCTAGTCCAAATCTACTTGTGTGCCCGCACATATATATACATGTGAGAGTGTGTGTGTGCGTGTGTTTACACATGTGTGTTCACTTTCCCACCCTTTCCATCACCCCCATATTTCTGGGTACTTACAATTATTTAATAACCACCCCCTTTTATCATGATTGATCAGGACCCAGTTTCAAACTGTCAAGTCATAAAGCTACAAGTTTTTAGCAAAGTGTTCAATAAAAAACACATATTTTCTTTTATCCATATATTTTCTACTACATTTCTGACCGTACATACATTTATTCTTACTATTATTTTTATTTTCATCCGTCAGTCCGTGTTCTTATATTTTATTGCTGCATTATTCACCATTTGTTTTATTCCTCTACCGGGAGCAATTAGGTTGGACGCTAGCATTGAGTTAGTTCTCTTTCTGGTTCATGGTCTCCTCATGCTCTATTAACTTGTTTGCCAATGAAATGGCTTATAAGATTCTCACTCAATGGTACATGGTACAAAACAGGCTGGCACACCTGCTCACTCTAACTTGTGTTTTAGAGGCTGTAATGTGCTGGTGGGTAAATTTTGGACCAAGGTATTTAAACTTCTACATACACCATTCAAAGGTGCTGAAGACCCTTGGCACGTGCTTCTGCACCTCGTACCTCCCTCACTGACTACATCTCAATTTATTCTCACAACATAAGTACATTTAGTAGCTAAACAAACCATGGCTAAGCCATGTAAAAAAAAGTTATATATTTGAAGAAGCTGAACAACGTATAGACTCATTCTTTGTCTTTGATCAACTTACAAGCATACTTATGGACACTCATAAGAAATTGCTCAAGCGCCATTCCCTGCCATTTCCTCATTGTCAAAGGACATCTATACTTTCCTGTAAACCTTATCATGAGGAGGAATGTATTGGAAACTTCAGGGTCTTCAGTTTCTTTCCCTAAATCTCTACTTTCTTTTTCACTACTCCTAATGGAGGTTTCCTCTTTTGTCTAGAGCCATTGTACCCCTTGTTATCTTTATTTATCCCCCTTCACCTTCCTTAAACCTCTTTATCTTCCTCTTTTTCCTCTTTTTCCCTTGTCTTTCCTTTCTGCACATCTCTTTAACAATGAAAAAAAAACACACACACAAAAACACAAAAAAATTTAATTAAAAAATCCAAAAATAGTTGTGGTTCTATTTCTCTTCTCTCTCTCTCTATTGTTCTCTCTCTTATGTTCGCTCTCTACTGTCCGCTCTACTGTTCGCTCTCTATTGTTCTATATTGTTCTCTCCCTGTTTTATTTTTACAGTTTTATTGTATTTGCTTTGCAGGTATGGTATGTTATACTGTAATGTTTGTTTTATTGTTAACCATCATTTGCTTAGCAGGTACGGCATTCAGCTGCAGCACAGGTTTATTTATCTTGACAGCAACAGCGTTTGCTCCCACGATACATAAAGCCGCGGCTCCAGCACTGTCAGAGGTGATTTCACCACCACAGTTAAAAAAAAATGGTGCATGTATGGCCATCATTAGAAGAGGGTGGATGAAGGGCAGTATTCTAATGGTGGGCATACTCAACGATCAATCTCTTTTTTTCGTTCAGCCCACAGGCTGTATGAAAAAAGAACATTACAATGTATGCCCAACAAGGACCAGCAACATACTGGAATGTTGTTGGAATTTGAGTGGTTATACCAGAATGATGCCTGCAGGTCTAGGTATCATCTTGGTATCATTCTTTTCAGCCAGCGGTCGGCTTTCATGTAAAGTCAATCCTAGCAGCTAATTAGCCTCTAGACTGCTTTTATAAACAGTGGAAGGGAACGTACACCCCCATCTTCCATGGTTTTCTCTGGCTCTCCTGTCTTAACAGGGAACCTGAGAATGCAGCCAGTGATTCCGCCAGCTGACCATAGAACTGATCAGAGACCAGAATGGCTCCAATCCTAAGAAACCGGAAGCTACAGGCATTTCACGACTTTCGCCTTTGGTTTTGCCAGATATAAACAGCGCCATTGGGAAATTGGCAAAGCATTTTATCTCACCGATCTTAGTGTGGTCAGATGCTTTGAGGGCAGAGAAGAAATCTAGGGTCTAATAGACCCCAGTTTTTTTTCAAAAAAGAGTACCTGTCATTACCTATTGCTATCATAGGGGATATTTCCCTGAGATAACAATAAAAATGATTAAAAAAATGAAAGGAACAGTTTAAAAATATAAGAAAAAAGCAAAATAAATAATGAAAAAATAAAAGCACCCCTGTCCCCCTGTGCTCACGTGCAAAGGCAAATGCAAGCGTCCGTCTGGTGTCATATTTAAACGGCCATTGCGCCATTCATGTGAGGTGTCACCGCAAAGGTCAGATCGAGGGCAGTCATTTTAGCAGTAGACCTCCTATTTAAATCTAAAATTGTAACCTGTAAAAACGTTTAAAGGCTTTTAAAAATGTATGTAGTTTGCTGCCGCTGCACATTTGTGCGCAATTTTAAAGCATGTTGTGTTTGGTATCCATGTACTCGGCATAAGATCATCTTTTTTATTTCATCGAACATTTGGGCAATAAATAACTTAAAAAACTAAAAAAAATAACTAAAATAACTAATCTGACCCCAAAGCACCTCATCCCCATGTTGATGGGGACAAGGGCCTCATCCCCACAACCCTTGCTCGTGGTTGTGGGGGCTTAGCAGAATCTGGAAGCCCCCTTTAACAAGGGGACCCCCAGATCCTGCCCCCATGTGAATTGGTAATGGAATACTCCTACCATTTCACAAAAAAGTGTTGAAAATGGTAAAAAAAGACCAGACACAGCTTGAGGCAAGTCCTTTATTAAAAGATAAAAAAATAAAAATGTCCCGCGATGTAAATCCATGCCGCATGACGGACCAAAAAAGAAAAAAAATATGCAACACCATGGGAGGCTTCCATCAAGTGAAGCTTCTTCTCAGTGACAGCTATCATATAGCTGAGGGCGGAGCTACCCGGTGACATAAATGGGTGACCCCGCCCCCTCTGGCCCCATGTGGAAGCCCACAAGGTGCTTTGGGGTCAGACCCCAAAGCACCCTCCCATGTTGAGGGCATGTGGCCTGGTACGGTTCAGGAGGGGGGCGTCCTCTCGTCCCACCTCTTTTCCTGCAGCCTGCCAGGTTGTGTGCTCAGATAAGGGTCTGGTATGGATTTTGGGGGAACCCCTATGCCATTTGTTTTATTTTGGTGCAGGGTACCCCTTAAAATCCATACCAGACCTGAAGGGTCTGGTATGGATTTTGGGGGACCCCACGCAATTTTTTATTTTTTTTGGTTCGGGGAACCCATGCCGGTTTTTTTCAATGAGTTTTATCTATATTGCATTTCTTCTTCCATGAGTTCCAACCAATTGTGGTCACCCTCCTCTTCAAGGTCTTTCTCTGGGAGAAAGCTGGCAGGATTGATTGTAGTATATCTTCTCACATCTATTTCTCCTGATTCAAGCAGGATTTGCTCACCCTTGCTGATGAAAAATGTTTGGTCTTTGCTCTTTTCAGGATTTAATTCGCTGCATGTGTTGTGTAGATCATCAGAGGCTGATTCATCCACACACTAGTAATGCAGCGGCTGCAACTGCTTTTACACAGGTTGGCATTCCTTGTAGGACTAGGTCCAGTTGTACGCTTTCATAGACCACTATATGTGTTCCTGATGGTGACCTCTGTGTAAGTACTTCATTGCCTGTGGCTCCCTTGACAGAGCATTACAGTTGGAAGGGTTTGTTTTGGTCAGGCAATTGGAGGGCAGGTATCACCTGGATATCAGCTTTCAACTGATTAAAGACATCCTCCAGTTGCTTTGTCCATTCAAAGGGTGTAGTCATGGCAGTATACAAAGGTTTCAACTTGCTGTTAGCATCTGGTATCCATTGTCTCACATATGACATCATCCCAATGAATTCTCTGAGCTGCTTGTGATTTTTTGGCTGAGGCATTTTAGTTATTGTTCATTTTCATGCAATGTTAATAGGTTTGGTTCCAGGGCCTAGACAAGGAATTTTAGATGAGGCCTACACCATTGTACCTTTTCCTTTGACACCCTGAAATTCTGTTCACTGAGATTTTTTAACAGAGAAAGAGAGTTTTGTTCACAATGTTCTTTTGTGTCTGCACATAGTAAGATGTCATCAATGTACACCTTGATCACTGTGCCTTCATGGGCTAGTTGCCACCCTTTTAGGATCGTCATCATGGCCTTTGAGAATTCACTTGGAGATGAACATGTACTTCTACTCTGTTGGATGTATACTGTATACAGGCTTGTAAACAACTCAGTAGGTTTCTTCCCAATCGATTCCATGGTACAGTATCAGAGACAAGCAACTTATAAAACATGTGGCTTCCAATCCCTATTTGTATGGGGGGCTTTTCCTTCAGAGGGATAGACTTTCCTCTCACTCCAACTGCTAGTGGCTCAGATGTAAGGGGGATGTCTTTTGGTAGGTAGGAGATTTCGTCCGGGCAAAACCAGAATCGACTAAGCATGACATTTCCTGGTCTGTTAGTTGTGGCAAGCTTAATGTTACATAAGCATCTTTTCCATCTGTCTCAGAGATGCAAAAAATAACCTCTGTGTGCTCAGAAAGTTAATGATGCTTTACTAGTCATTTATCATTGTTTCCCTCTTCCTCGGCTTCAATGATACATAGTTACATAGTTAGTAAGGTTGAATAAAGACATCAGTCCATCCAGTTCAACCTGAGTGAGTGTCTACTATTGTCCCTATCCCTTTACATTGCACACTCACATTGGTCCCTACCCTCAAGGAGCCACAATCCAAGATCCCCAGTTGTATACTAGGGCCAATTTTAGACAGAAGCCAATTAACCTACCTGCATGTCTTTGGAGTGTGGGAGGAAACCGGAGTACCCGGAGGAAACCCACGCAGGCACAGGGAGAGCATGCAAACTCCAGGCAGGTAGTGTCATGGTTGGGATTTGAACCAGTGACCTTTTTTACTGCTAGGTGAGAGTGCTAACCACTACACCACTGTGCCGCCCAATACTGCACGCTTCTCTCAGCAATGCCTATTCAAATTCTCTCCATTCAGGTTTTGTTGCCATTAAACTTTTCCATATTGATTCTTTAAGTCCCATCACATTCTTACAACCTCCTACTGCCTCTGCCATGGACTGGACATGTTTAAAGTAATCAAAAACATCCTCAGCCTTTTCTTGTTTTACATCCAACAAGCCACCTGATTTGTTCTGCGAGGGCCACTCATTAATAATTCTACAACGTTCTGCCCACTTTCTTTCTAGTGCGTCTTTTGTCTTATCTTTGTCACAAAATGGGAAGTGTCCCCTGCCTGTGGGGCAAACACTTTTCTGTGCAACCTAGTTTAAGTCAGCAAACCCAAGGACTAATCTCAGCAACTGAGCCATATCTGCACAGCATAAATCCTGAGTTTCTTTAAATTTGTTAATTTCCTGCATAAAGACACCTTTGTCTTTAGAGGGGTGTGCAATGGACTTTGTAAGAACATGCATTTCTCCTGGAGAAAAGGGCTGGTAACTAGTACTTGTTGTAATTATTGGTGGTTGTACACCATTCTGTCCTTGTCTTGTATTAGTAATTATGCAAACAGGATACACACTGTATCTTAAGCCTAATTCAGCTTAATTTTCTTCCTGGGCAGCTATAACCTCTAGGTCCCTTGTGGCCCCCCTATAAGGTCATTGCCTGGCAAAATGAGGTACCTGGTAACTTGGAGGAGGAGGAAGAGGATCTGAATAAGAGGGTGTTGTAGGAGATGGGGACACTAAGGTGTGAGCTTAGGGTGACCTTTTGGACGGAGGAAGGGTTCTTTGTCTCTACTATATTTTTTAGGTCACAATCACTGTCCTCATCCTCACTTTCTTCCTTCATTTCTTCCCCTTCCCTTTGCCTCTCTTGCTTCGTCTAGGACTTACACTGTCCCAGGACAAATGTAAAGCTTCAACCATCTCTGACAGGTTTCATTCACATATCTTTCCATTTATTAAACATTTAAACTTGCATTGCCTGGTCTAATTCCTTTTTCTAGGTCCATCAGTGATATGCATTAGAAAAACGTTGACAGTCTCATAACTAGTCAAAGTTACATCATGTTGCGTACTTTCAAAAATCCAATACTGTACACATTTAATCCCCTTATACAGCTTTGTCAGTCTGCCATGGAAGTTAACATACACAGAGACCCAATTTGATACATCTAAAACTCCTTCTGCTGGAATTGGATCTGATCTATTTTTAGGCCAGCCTATAATAGTTGCCAGCCTATAATAGTTTTGGTGTAATTTCTTAACCACTGTCCATATCTGTCTGTCATTTCTGTCAAAGGGCTTAGTTTACTTATGCCTTTTTTAACCTCTCTCAGCATAGAGAGATCCATGAGAGTGCCGTGCTCCCATTTCTAGAGTCCTCACCCTTGAGTCTCTATTACAATTCTTGGGTCGTCCTCCAATTGTTTCCCCGGACCACACACAGTAGCTGTCAAATGGCACTTTATTACACTTGCCACACAGGCTGTCACATAACCACACAGGCTACTATACCACTACAGTCCTCTCAGACCTTCTTACAAGTCTCATAAATCTATCGACACCCAAGCATAGAAACAAAACATCAACAATTCACCAACAATCATTATTATCAACTCTATTATTTCTGCAACAAGTGAAGTAGAAAAATGTCAGGGCTGAGCTCAGCCCTCCCTTCTTTGAGCTGGCCGCTCAGCTGTCAGCTAATTGCCAGCTCCTATCTCTCCACAGTTACTCAGCTGTTGATGATATCCTGCTCATCGGTCTTGCCTACTTAAGCCATCCAGTCCAGAGGTTATATGCCTTCGCCTTGGTCTATCTCCTGCGATCCTGTTCAAGATTTGCTTTGCTGACATCCCTTCTGGCTCCAGATCCTGCTTGCTGTTCCACTACATTAATCCCTGACTTCTGGCTGGGCTGACTATCCATTCTGGTTCCTGAACTTTGGCTATGTTTTGACTACGTTTGTTCTTTTTACTTTTATTATTAAACAAGTGTGATTAAACTGTAGTCATGTCTCGGCCTGATTTCATGGTTTCTGACAGTAGGCGAAGGCCATGAATTCGGAAGATGCAGTCAATCCACTTGTTGGCATTATTTTTTTTAGATTGCATGAACTGGATCACCGCATGGATCAGTTTGCCATGGTGTTACAAATGCTCCTGAGTCGCACGGCTCATTTGAGTCACACCTGGATCCAAGGTCACAAGCAGGTCACCCTGGCTGATGATACGGGTTCACTTGAGGTGCGGGGTCTAAGTACTAACCAGTATTTACCAGAACTCCTGGTGGTGGAGATGGGTTTTGCTGCATGTTAGCACCAGGAGGTGAGCAAGTCAGGGCCCAGTAGCAAATATAACAGGTAGGGAAGAATATTGAGGAAGCAAGCCAAATGTTGGTAATGAATGGTAGCAAAGATACGGACAGCAGTAGGAAAGACAAAAGCGAGATATTGGCTGGAGGAAGCACAAAAATCTAGCAAACAGCAAGTGTAGAGACATTGCTTAAATTCGGAAGTTCATGGGAGGAGCAAAGAGTTCAAGGTTCAAAACAAACAAGATTCAAGGTAGGATCATTCAAACCAGTTATATAATATGCAGGATAGTTTTGGGATAATTTGAGGATACTCTATTCTAGGCTTGTGCAATTTGTTTCGTAACAAATCGAAATTCGTCCGAATTTAGCCATTTTCGGACATTCGGAAGCATTCGAATTTCCGAACAAAGCAATTACGAATAAAACCGAATCCGAACGAAATTATCATAAATAGCGAATGCCTTCGGCATAATTCGTTAATGCGTTAACACGGCAACAGCAAGTCGACTTGTGATCGTAATCACATAACGAATAATTTAATTATATTCGAATCGATTTGTTTTATTCCCTAGTGAGCTACTAACAATTCGAAAGAAATTGATTCATCAGAATGTCCGATAAATTTAACGAATAGTGAAATTAAATCATTCATTATGCAAAACCACGAGTCGACTTGGTGTTGCATTAGTCCGTGTTAAAGCATCATTCGCTATTTGAGATACGTTTTTTCGGATTCGGTTTTATTCGTAATTGCTTTGAACGGAAATTCGAATGCATCCGAATGTCCAAAAGTTGCAAAATTCAGACGAATTCGAATACATCCGAATGCATCCGAATTCGTTATTCCGGATATTAGTGAATTACAGTTTTTTTAAGCCAATCAGTTGATTCCTTGGGGGCTGGATTACTGGCATGGAGTAATTTACAGTCCAATCAGATGATTTCTTTTGTGCTGGAGGTTGGATTAAGGGCAAAAGGTCACTGCATTGTGCATTCCACTAGTGGTAACTGAGTGAGAAAGGGAGTTTGAGCAGAGGAGGAGAGAAAATATTTGAGAAGTAGCAGAAGAGAGTCCAGTCTCGTAAAAAATTTTTGTCAAGATGGATTCAAGCTCTCAACATGAGGTTCCTCCTCCTGGTACCAGCAGCAGCAGTGACACAGCAACAATAACCACTACCAGCACCTGTGAGTTTGTACCACCATTGTCTGTGTCATGTATGTCAGCATCTGTATTGCTAGGCCCAGACAGTCATACTTCCACCACCAGTACACAACGTTCCAGTAGGCGTGTTAGGTCTGACAAGAGTACCTTTTCAAAGGATAAGCAAATGAAGCAGCAGAAGCAGCTTGCCTGTCCTGTTTCAGTGCCTCAGCCAAAGTGTTCAGGCAGATCTAAGGCCTAGCTCTGATAGTGCTATGCTAAGGCCACCCTCCAAACAGAAAAGGTCAGAGAGGGAAACTGTTGGTTCAAAATCCCCTACTAGCAGGGCTGAAAGGTCCTGCTCTGAGACTAGGAAGCAGTCGGCATCTATTGCATGTCATCGCCTTTTTCAGGATCTTCCCCCAACCTGCACAATAACTACTAGTGCCAGTTGTGTCACCAACACCTCTGCTATGGGCACTTTGAGAAATGTGGTGACACCAAGTCTTTTTTACAGGAAAGGCCTGACACTACTACCTACACAGGCTTTTGATTCTGAGCATCCATTTAAGCAGCCTAAAAGTGAAATATTTGAATATGAGCAAGACATTTTGTGCGCTCATAGTTCCACCACCACCACTATTGCTACTACCATTGGCACCGCCATCACCACTGAAAAAATTACATCTACAGGTCATAGAAGTAATGAGGGAGATTTTTTAGTCACATTTCCCATTAGCCATCCGAGAGAAGAGGGAGTTCAGCACGTCCCCCCAACATCTGATGTTGATAAATCCTCCTTCGCAAACATGGAAGATTCAGATTATACCTTACCTTTTAATCTTGATCAGGAACCAAATATTTATGAGCCAGAATATTCTCCTTCCCATATTAAATTTGATTCCCCACTGTTGTATTCCCCTGAAAGAACGGCACCAGTGGCACCTGCCTCTCCTGTTCCGGTTGAGTCTCCTATAAACATTAGAGCCACCAGCACAACTGTTAATCATCAAGTAACCTCCTTCACTATCCCTGACATGAGGCCACCTCCCATTTTATCACAAAAACACTGCAGCATAGCAGAGTGCACAGGTCAGGCTACAACCAAAATTAAGCAAGTTGCTCTAGCATCTGCGGCTGAAGAGAAAATCTTCACCACACAGTGGCAGCACCCGTCGTTCTAAAATTTGGCAACATTTTGTGACAGTTGGTGATGGCCGCACAGCTACATGTAAAATATGCAGCAGAGAAGTCAGCCGTGGGAGACTGTTGGGTCATCTCACGAACGCTGGGATGAGGCAACACATGCTTAGCCACCATAGGCCAGTGGTGCTAAGGGAAGAAATTGGTGTGGCTCCCCCATCTACCACCACTATTACCAGCAGCAGTGTCAAAGTCACAGCCACTTCTGGAGCTACAGGTCGTAAAATGCTAAACAAATCCATACAGCCCACTATAGAACATTTTGGAGGGGTACATTACCGGAGTATGTCAAAACAGCAGTCCCGTAAACTTACACGCCTCATTGGACAACTTATAGCTGTTGGGGGGGCTTCTTTCAGTTTTGTGGAAGGGGAGCCCTTCAAGCAGCTGATGCAGGCTGTGGCACCACAATACCAGGTCCCTTCACGCACCACATTCAGTAGAACTATAGTGCCCTCACTGTACCGGTCATGTGTTGGGGTTTTGAAGGATTTGCTGGGGAAGGCTGCTGGCCAATCAGTTCACTTTACAACTGATTTATGGAGTGCTATAAGTGGCCAGCATGCCTTCCTGTCCTTGACTGCCCATTGGTGGCAGCCCAATGAGTCGCAAGATATACAACCACCACCACAAACAGTTGCAAGGTCAAGAAAAACCTCAAGTGCTGTGGCTGCTGCCACAGTGCACAAGACAGGATTGCACGCCTTCCTCCTCCATGCTGAGGTGATGGATCAGCAGCACACATCACAGAATATTCTAAATGCACTTCAGAAAATGATAGGGAGGTGGCTAGGGGGACAGGCAGGCACTAATGTCAAAATGGGATTTGTTGTCAGTGATGGCGGAGCTAACATGACAAAGGCCATCCGTGATGGAAGATTTGTTGGTGTGCGCTGCTGTTCACACATGCTGCATCTAGTCGTTAGGTCTGCTCTGGATGATAACACTAACAGTGGAAGGTTAGCAGCACTTTTAGAGTCATGCCGCAAAATTGCAGGTCACTTTCACCATAGTGTGAAGGATAGCCACCTTCTCAGGCAGTAACAGAGAAAGGCAGGCCTCGTGGAGCACTGCCTCAAACAGGATGTTGGAACAAGGTGGAACTCCACCTTGCATATGCTAGAGCGTATACTTAAATAAATTTTGTGTCACATATTCCTATTACAAGGAATGTAAACATCCCATATAATAGAAAAAAAGAATGACAGGTCCTCTTTAATGTGAAATCTGGGGTCAAAAAGACCTCAGATCTCATATTTACACTAAAATGCAATAAAAAATGTATACAAAAAGAATTGTCATATCCCCCCCCCCCAAAAAAAAGCCCCTTTAAGACTGGAGGGCAGAAGTGGACCTGATCGTCTTCACTGCTACTGATAAGCGGCAGAGGCGACTGGAGCGTGGTGGGCCTCTCATGCCCCTGATAAAAGTGAACTCGCGGCAAGTCCGCCGCAGTGACCACTTTTATCTGAAAGAGGACTGCCCGCTGAAGAAGATACCAGCCATAACAATGGTGGTCCTCTTCAAACAGCCGGCGTATAACTGCGGAGTGTGGTCCTTCCTTAAGTTGTTAAGGGAACAGGTTTGTTTTTTTTAGGTTAACAAATGCTTTAAAGAAACATATGTTTGTTTTTCTTTTCATTGTATAGCAAATATTTTATTTTTGCTACTCTTTTTTAAGTTCCACCCTAGTTACTGGTGGCCGATTGTAGTGGCGGTCGGATACTAAGATCAGATGCATTTCCAAATATTGTAGTAATAGAATAAACAATTATAGGTTACAATACAAACAGTGGGGTCTATTTACTAAAGGAAAATACACTTTCCACTACAAGTGCACTGTAGATCTGAGGGGGACATGCAAGGAAAAAAAAAACAGATTGGATGATAAAATCAGCAGAGCTCCACCTCATTTCAGAGTTTCTCCTCAGATTTACAGCGACTGCACTTATGGGGAGGACATCCCCTCCGGCTGTTTGTAATAACAGACAAGCGGCTGCTTAGCCATATCGGTTGTTAAAAAACGGTACCGGGTGATGTCTGCCGCTGCAGGCATCACCCCAGTACAACACCTTGAAGCACTATATTGGTAAGTTTGTCAACAATAACGATTATTACAAAAAAGTGGCCACCAATAATTGGTCGACCCCTAGTTTGAGGTGTGTGTGTAAGAACTTAAAAATGGATGGTTGTTAAATAGCTTTTTATGTGTTTTATAATGCTTGTTTGTAAAGTGTGGATGATGATGGTTCCTCCTGTCCTGTTTCTTTATATTGGCAGCTTGCGTATTCTACTTACGTTGAGGAGTAATGTGCCGCTGCTTCCTGACAGAAGCTGACGCTGGAGGGTCCGGGATATGGCTCAGGCTTTCTGTTAAAGATAGGATAAAAGAGTTAAGGTAACCACTTCTGGACCAAGCCTATTTCTGTCAGTTATTGTTTACAATTTAAAATCATTATTTTTTGCTAGAAAATTACTAAGAACCACAAACATCATATATATATATATATATATATATATATATATATATATATATATATATATATATATATATGTATTTGCCTTTCAAAAGCAATTTTTGAGGAAAAATTTACTGAATTAAAAAAATAACTTTACAGTAAATTTATTTAGACCAATTTTTAGGGATATTGCGATAGACAATGTTACTCCAAGTAAATAGAAGTTTAAAGAGGAAGTAAACCCTGATGAGTTTACTTCCTCTTTCATTCCCTGCAAAGGCAAAGCATAATGGACTACTATGCATCGCATAGTAGTCCATTATGTGTCACTTACCTGACACAGGAGCCAGCGAAGTCGCTGCTGTCCCTTGTAGTCCGCCGCATCCATCTTCTTGGTGGGGTCTCGCAGCTCCACTGCTGTCATTCCCGGCGAAGCCGCGATGACGTCACTCCCGCGCATGCGCACGGGAGCCGACACGCGCGGCAGCTCCGTCGTTGAGAATGCCGCGCTCAGTGCGCCTGCGCGCCGCTGTCTACGGCGCATGCGCCGTAGACAGCAGTGCCTGTTTTCGGGCAAATATCTCCTAAACCATACAGGTTTAGGAGATATTTCTTGGACCTACAGGTAAGCCTTAATCTAGGCTTACCTGTAGGTCAAAGTGGTTTGTAAGGGTTTACAACCACTTTAACCACTTCAGATCCGCGCTATTGCCAAATGACGGCATTAGCGCGGACCTACATTTTCAGGACTACGTCTATTGACGTCGTCCTGGTTACGAGCGGCCTGCGCGCCCCCTGAGGGGCGCGCGCGGCGCGCTCTGTGATCGGCGAGTCCGTGAGACTCGCCTGATCACCGATCCGTGTAAGGGGTCGATCCCGACCCCTTATCACGTGATCAGCTGTCAGCCAATGACAGCTGATCATGTGATAGAACGGAGCCGGTAATCGGCTATTATTCCTCCTCGCGCTGACAGCGCGAGGAGAGAAAAAAAAAGCCGATCACCGGCGGCCGTGATCGGGACATCAGTCCCGATCACGGCCATCAATACAAGGGACCACCTGCCACCTGCCTGTGCCCACCTGCCTCCCGCAGTGCCATCCTGAAAAAAAATAAAAGAAAAAGTAAGTGCCCCCCGTCAGTGCCCCCTGTCAGTGCCCATAGTGCCCACAGTGCCACCCACAGTGCCACCCACAGTGCCACCCACAGTGCCACCCCACAGTGCCACCCACAGTGCCACCCAATCTGCCTCAAAGGTGCTGCACCCCAGTGCCGCCCATCAGTGCCCAGCAGTGCCGCCCATCAGTGCCCAGCAGTGCCGCCCATCAGTGCCCAGCAGTGCCACCTATCAGAGCCACCTATCAGTGCCACCTATCAGTGCCCATCAGTCCCATCTATCTGTGGTACCTATCAGTGCCCATCCGTGCCACCCATCCGTGCCACTTATCCGTGCCACCCATCCGTGCCATCTTATCTGTGCCCATCTTTGCCCATCAGTGCCGCCTTATCTGTGCCCATCGGTGCCGCCTTATCTGTGCCTATTAGTGCCGCCTTAACTATGCCTATCAGTGCCCACCAGTGCAGCCTATCAGTGCCCACCAATGCAGCCCATCAGTGTCCACCAATGCAGCCCATCAGTGCCCACCAATGCAGCCTATCAGTGCCGCCTAATCAGCGCACTTCAATGAAGGAGAAAAATGACCCGTTTGCAAAATTTTATAACAAACTATTAAAACATGATTTTTTTTTTTTTTTTTTTTGCATCTTTTTTTGTTTGTTTAGCAAAAAATAAAACTCCGAGCTGTAACTAAATACCACCAAAAGAAAGCTCTATTTGTGGGAAAAAAATGATAAAAATTTCATTTGGGTACAGTGTTGTATGCTCGCGCAATTGTCACTCAAAGTGCATCAGCGCTGAAAGCTGAAAATTGGTCTGGGACTGAGGGGGGTTTAAGTGCCCAGTAAGCAAGTGGTTAAAATTGCAAACACTCTTGGAATGGCAAGAAACTACAGTACTGAAGAATCACTATAGATGAGCATGGAATTTTTGTTTTACGATTACCAGTTTAGAGTTACAGAAGAGATCTTTTGCTATAATTATTTCTCTCAATGTGAGGATCGCGGCGATACCTCACAAGTGTGATTTGAACACCATTATGGGCACTTTCAAATAATTTATTTTGTTCTTATTTGTTTTGTTTTTCCAGTTTTACTTAAAAAAAAATCCCAATCCCCAAATCCCTCCTTTGCATGTACAAGTATTCAAAAAGCAAAAATCTGCATATTTGAATACTGTGGATTTTTTCATATCGGTGCCATTGGCAGCTATGTAAACGAGTACGTAACTTCTGAGTTACTACATTGGAGACTCGATTGAAGCCGATTCTGGCTTTGTTTGCGACTCTGGCATGCCGGCGGACGTGCCGGCTGATCGCTCCGGACTGGAGACCCGGGCGAAGTGGTGGAAAGCGGCAGGCGGGGGGCTTTTAGTATCCTCTCCCACTCCTTATGATGACAGCTGAGCAGCTTCGGAGCCGAATCGGTTGTTATCATAGCAAAGCCAACCACCAGATCTAAAAAGAGGTACCGGGGTGACGGCTGCATTTACTTATCACCCCGGTACAACCACTTCCTCAAAGCGCTGTACAGATACATTATTTTGCGGGAAGTGGTATGCTACAGGACTTATTTGGGCTTTATTTTCTTTTTTTTATTCCCTTGCACAGTGTGCCATTTATTGGCTGAGAACAATCAACTAATCTCTCAGCCAGAGAATGGACGGCAGAGGATTGTCACCCGGCTTCGGCAGCACAGCAGAAGCCAGATGTCATAAATCTGACTTCATAACAAAAAAGGATTTTAGCAAGTCCCAGATAAGAGAAAAAATCATTGCTAAATTGTGCTTTGACAGCCCCTCCTCTTTTATTTCTCAATCCCATTCTTACATCAGTTTCCTCAGTCCCCTGGCATATCACAATCCCCCTTCACATCACAGTTTACAGTAGTGTTCTGAACCTCCGTTCACAATGGTATCTTAATCTTCCCCGCCACTTTCATAGCACCTCCCCACAGCTTTGTCCATTGCCCTCCTTCACATCACAGCCCCCTGCAACTCTGGCTCCGTTCACATTATACAGCCCCCTGCATCTCTGGGCCCCTTCACATTACACAGCACCCTGCATCTCTGGGCCCCTTCACATTACACAGCGCCCAGCATCTCTGCCAGTTTCCCATCTTAACCTCCCAGCTCTGCCCCAGAATACAGCCTCCACAGCTCTACCCCTTGCTACCTTATTTGGTCTCACAGAGTTGGAGACACAGTGGGAGACACAGCAGCATTGAATAGTGGGTAGGAGTGAGAGGTGCTGAAGTTAACCAGCAGGTGATTGGTTGCTAGGCCTGCCTAGTAACCAATCACCTGCTGGTTAACTTGGAAAGTTATCTTCAAAAGCTCCGTTCTTGCCCAATATTCAGAGCTGCTGTGTCTCCCGCTGTGTCTCTGGCTCGGTGTGCAGAACGGCACATAAATGGCTGGACTGTGGCGGTCTGGATGGCACAATGTCTCGGTATGCATTTAGCCCACAGTCCGCCATTTAGTGATGTCTGCTTTAAATGTTAAATAGATGTTTGTTATTATGTTTATTTATTATTATGTTTGCTTTGTGTTTATGTTAGGTACTCACCACTGCCAGAATATTGAGGGCAGGAACTTGGAGCTGATCCTTCCACAGATGACGTTGCTCGATCTGCAAAACATGAATGTAAAGTAAAACGTAAGTCTTACATGCGTAGTCATAAAAAAAAAAAAATAGTGAGCTGGAAACAACATATAACTGCAATATATAATGATATATTTTATTTTACTCACCAGCTCTCTGATGCTCGGCTGGACCCTTTCTGCTGACTCCAGGGACATCCTCATCTGCAAGCAGGCCATCTCTCAGCTCTGCCTCCCACTGTCTGAAGGCCACAGCCTTTCCTCCAGTAGACTGGGCCAGAAGATGCTTCTCTATCTTTTTATTAACTGACGCCCGACAATCCTAAAACCTGCAAATGAAAAAAATAAGATATAGTATAGTTAATACACGTTACAACAATATTATTTTTATTTTACATGTTATTTTTCTGTGTCTGTGCCAAATAAATATTTGTGTTACGTTCAAATCAGTTTATTGACTATATATTGACTATATTGTGTATTTTTCACATATATGTGGTGTGTTCTAAGAGTGATATAATATTTGAATAATTACCTGTGCCTGACACCAGAGGTGGCCCTGCGAACCTTGGAGACTGCATTCACTGAGTCCCGGACTCGTTCCCAGGCTGCTCTCTTCGCCGACGTTGAGACATTTAGGCTGAAGAGTCTCAGTTTGTCTCTGTTCACTGCAGCAACCAATGCAGAATTCTCCTCTGGGGTAAATACGGGCCCCCTTGATCTTCTCTGTCTCTTGGTTCACTGGTGATGCTGCAGGCCGGCGTCAGAAATCTCTTCTGATGTAGGGGTGGACACTTGGCTCTTTTTTTGCACATGCACCCGCTCCACTCCACCTCCATGGGCATGCTCTCTTCTATGCCTTGGCTCCACTCCACGCCTCCGTTCACCTCCACTCTTCCTCTCCCCTTCACGCCTCTCCTCTCCTCCAATCCTCCTCTCCCCTCCCTGCCTCCTCTCCCCTCTACGCTTCCTTTTCTCTACTCTCCCCTCCACACCTCCTCTCCTCTTCCCTCCATGCCTCCTCTTCTCTCCTCAACCCCCCACTGATCCTCCTCTCACCTCCACTCCTCTCCCCTCCACGCCTCCGCTCCCCTCCACACCCCTCCTCCCCTACACTCCTCCTCTCCCCTCCATGCCTCTCCTCTGCTACACTCCTCCTCTCCCCTGAGTCCCCTCCACTCCTCCGCTCCCCTCCATGCCCCCCCCTCCCCTCCACTCCTCCTCTCCCCTCCATGCCTCTCCTCCACTACACTCCTCCTCTCCCCTGAGTCCCCTCCTCCACTCCCCTCCACGCCCCCCCTCCCCTACACTCCTCCTCTCCCCTCCATGCCTCTCCTCCACTACACTCCTCCTCTCCCCTGAGTCCCCTCCTCCACTCCTCCGCTCCCCTCCACTCTCACTCACACCAACAACTCTCATACCAACACCAACATTCTCACTCACAAGTCTCACACATCCATTCTCACTACCAAACATTCTAATTTCACCAAAAGCACCAAACCACACAAAAACAAACACAAATCTAACAAGAAAACTCTCTGCTCTGCTCTCTGCTCTGCTCTCTGCTCCTCCCTCACCACACCACTATACAACCTCTCAAAATGGCATACAGGGGCGGAGACTATAGCCACACGTCAAAAACGAAAGTAAAAAAATCGAGATTTCGAATAGTTACGAATAACCGCAATGTATTAGAAAAGTATGAATCCATTCGAAGCACACAGCACCGCAGCGCCACTGTCAGATGTGTAAATTTACGAATCAACGTCAACGAACAGAAAAGGTTACGAATGTACGAATCCATTCAAAGCACGTTAGACAGCGACATTGTGTGAGAGACACGTAAAATTACAAATCAACAAACAAAAAAAAAATGTAAGGAATTTACGAATCCATTCGAAGCACGTTAGGCAGCGCCATTGTAAGGGAGAATACGTAAAATTACAAATCAACAAACAAAAAAAAAGTGATGCATTTACGAATCCATTCGAAGCACGTTAGGCAGCGCCATTGAAATAATTTCGAATGCGGTTGAAATCATTTCGAATGCGGTTGAAATCATTTCGAATCATGTTGAAATTATTTCGAATCCGGTAGAAATATTTTCGAATTTGGTTGAAATATTTTCGAATGTGGCCGATTTTTCGAATTCGGTAGAAAACTAAACGAAATCCGAAAACGAATTTAAGGAAGTTAACGAATATAACTAAACGAAATTAATGAATTAACGAAGGGAGGGGGAGGGGAAGGGGAAGCGAGGGGGAGGGGAAGGGGGGAAGGCAGTGAGACAGGAAAAGGAGGAAGAATAGAGTGAGGAATTGTGGCACATAGACAAGGGAAGTGAATATGAAGTGAATGAAGTGGGGATCTGTGAAAAAAGACATAGTATATACCATATGTCAAAATACAAAAAACAGAGGGTCCCTGGAAGAGGAGTCTCACTGGGGAGAGTGATACCAGTGTGTAATGACTATATGAACCACTATGGGATGAGGGTAGAGAGTGATAGCGCAAAAAGGCACAGCACTCCCACCCAAGTATCCTAAGAAAAGAAATACAATACCCAAATTGAGTAAATTGGCCCATAGCCATTACCCAGAGCAAGTAAATTAGCCCATAGTCATTGCCCATAAACAGGGAAGGCTACACAGTGGCTGCAGTAGATGTAGAATGTAAGTCTCAAAAGATAAATAACTTACTGTAGGCTTATTAGGAGATGGGGTTACCCGGGCCCAGAGTCCAGCTGATGGACAGGCAGGCAATAGCCTGCTATTTGTAGTCCCCAACCTTGTGACATTTCGCAAGCGCTGGCCAGGATGTCTACAAATGGGAAGGACAGCAGTCCCGAGGATTTATTAATTAACTAATTTTATACTTGTTAGTCATCTAAATGCTAGTTTTCTCTAATAACATCCATTATGTTTAATCTTTTAGAGGTTAGTTTATGTATGACCTCATATATGTAAGCGGCCACTTGGCTTTTGTATTTTATACTTCATTTTTAATAAATAGAATTACGCTACAGGTTTTCACTCTTTTTCTTATATATCCCATGTCTAATTCCCGTGGAGGATGAGTTCCATACATCTCCATTATATGTAGCAGGCATTATCCTGCCAAAGCTCCATTTGACTGACTTTTTATTTAAAGTAGTCTAATATTTCTGGTAAGCAGAATATTTACCTATACCTATATACAGGGGTCAAGTCCTGGGGAAAAAAGTGTGGGAACTCCCACCCAAGATCCACTCCCCCCACCAAAAAATAAATTAAAAAATGATACGCTCATATGCACGAACGCTTTAAAAGTGGTATTTTTCATCCAATTTTTGTATTGTGTGTATGAAGCTTAACTGTTAGTACATAAAAAAAAAACAATCCTCAATAAACATAAATACGGTAATTCTCTGAATAATCAGCATTCATTCAATTGTGCTGCAATGTAAATGTGAACATCATGTTCTGATCTTTATTGGGGAATGTTATTTTGTATATAGAGTGTTTATGTGGTGAGTTTACACTTTTCATTGAACAGAGTTTGGATAACACAGGGTTAAACGGAAAGGTCATAATTTAACTGCACATTATCTGGACAGAATGCTTGGGGAGATAGTGATGTGTTCCTGCTTAGGAGATGTATGTTAGTTTGGGGGGCTGCAAACTCTGCAGGGCTCTAACACACACTCGCTGCTATTCCAACCCTTCACATATTTCCACATAAACTTCCCTCCTGGCATTAAACTTTGCCAGCTATTGTGCTCAGCTTACCACCCCAAACTGATGTTCCTCCCTCAGCTCACCTCTCTCCCTGCATGTCCTGTGAGCAGAATAGCTGTGCTCCTCCTCAGGGTTCTCTCATCATATGGCACTGAAGATAGAGGAGGGGGGGATTCAGCGGGACACACAGAGCAAGTATTCAGGAGACTGGGGGGGGGGGGAGGATGAGGAGACAGATAATCGGGAGGGGCCGGCGAGGAGGAGCACATCACGAGAGGTCTGACTAAATACAATCTCTTAGCAGCAGGAACCTGATCTACCCGTCAGCTAGCTGTGATTGACAGGTAGATCGAAGCGGAAGCTGTCAGGGGGCCCCCTACTGGCAATGCCTAAATGGTCAGGTGTGCGGCACTTACTATTGCGAGCTGTGTCGGCAGCTGCTGGTGTAGCACCTACCACACAGCTCATATACTTCAAAGTCTTGCAGGACACCGCTGCTGAGTTCCTGTTGTGGAAAAGGTACAGGAACTCCGTTCCCATGCGTTCCCGCAGGACTTGAGCCCTGGTTATTTACGAAAGGCAAATACACTTTGCACTGCAAGTGCACTTGAAATTGCACTTGGAAGTGCAGTCGCTCTGAATCTAAGGGGTACATTTGAGATGAGTGGAAGCTCTGCTGATTTTATCATCCAATCATGTGCAAGATAAAATGCTGTTTCTGGCAAGACCTTCCTGACATGTGCACTGTCATGATCGCCTCTGGAAAGCTGTATACTAATGATCAGATTATTGGACGATCACTCTGAAAGCAGTAATTTTCATCCAATTTTCTCATTGGGTGTACAAGCCTTAACTGTGCAACCTACCCCTGTACCCTTTCTCCTCTTGAATCAAGAAAAAAAATTATGTAGCACCCTTGTCCTAAACAGGGCTGCTATTAAATTTAGTGGTCCCAGGTAGTAACCAGCCTGGCTAATTTGTAGTCTTGATCAAAGCTCGGATTTAACTGTGATTTCTCTCTTTTGACAATAGGACCTTTGGCTTTAGTATGATAGATTACAGTGAATTCAGGTTATGCGTGAATATGCTTTTCTCAGCCAATCAGCAGGAGTTTCTTTGGCCGCTGAGGCTGCTGGGATAGACTATTTATTCGGAGAGAGTTAGGTGATCAGGGTTCTTTCCACTTCGGCCCAGGTGGGTGTGTGTGGAGCAGCAGCCAAGGTATAGGCCTGAAGCCTGAGGCCTAATCACGTGTAGAGGGGCTCGGCCTTTGGAGAGCCTGATCACTGCCGGGAGGCAAGGGAGAAGAAGTTGCCAGAGGGTCAAGCACTCTTGTAGCCGGAGGCAGGTGCAAAGGGATGAAGTTACGAAGGTGTATGTGAAGAGACTTTTCATCAGCCAGGGACTGTGAAGTAGCTGTGAGTAAAGCTTGAAAGAGTACAGCAGGTAGCTGTAATTAACACTTGAAGAGAAGTACAGCGGGTAGCTGTGAGCTAAGCTTGAGGATCTACAGTGGGATACTGTGAGTAATTTATTGCTGTAGGAGACAGCAGTTGCTACGAAATACAGATTGCTGCATTTAGCTTGAAGGCCCTTTTTCTATATTGCTGTCTGCCTAGGTCTATTTGTGTCCAATGAGTCTGCCAAGTTGCTATTGCATTTGCCTAAGGGTGTACTGTGCCCTATCCAGGCTGGCCCAAGACTAGACATGTGCGATTAGTTTCGTACGAATCTCAAATTCGTACGAATTTCCCTAAATTCGTACATTCGGGAGGATCCGAAATACGAATTGCCATGCGTCTGAATTTTGTACGAAATACAAACTTTTGTTTACAAATCCCCAGGAGGAAGTCAGCACAGCACAGCACAGGGATGGTGGGAGCCCCTCATCTAACGAAAATTCGTATTTCGGATAGGAAATTCTTCAACGGAATTTCGTATTTCGGATGAAAACCAAACTTCCATCAGCATCGACTGTCATATTGAGGTATATTTTTGCCTTTAAATTCATCGTAAAGAACGTTCGTACAAGTTAATGAACCTAACGACAATTCGTATTTCGTACGAATTGAAATTGAATTTCGGACACGAAATGCAAAGTACGAATTAATTTTAATACGAACCGTAACGGAACAGAACGAAATGAATTTATTGACGGCGCCCATGTCTACCCAAGACATTGTGCTGCCTGGGTCCAATAATGAAATGCTGCCCCCACCAAAAAAAAAAAAAAACATGCCCACCCACAACTAAAATGTAATTTGCCAGGAAGTCAGATTTACAGGAAACAGTATTTTGTCTATATTCAAAATTATATGACATACCATTATGTTCAATTCCAAGGGCTAGGGTAGTATACAGACCGGTAAGGGTAGTAAAGGGACCGGCTAGGGTGGTACATGGGCTAGGGTAGTACATGGACGGGCTAGGGTAGTACATGGATGGGTTAGGGTAGTGCATGGGTGGGCTAGGGTAGTACATGGTCAGACTAGGGTAGTATATGACAGTGGCAGTGCTAGTGGGGGTATGGGATCAGTGGCAGTGCTGGTGGGGGGATGGAATCAGTGGCAGTGCTGAGTGGGATAGGATCAGTGGCAGTGGTAGGGAGGGATGGGGTTCAGTGACAGTGGTAGGGAGGGATGAGGGATCAGTGGCAGGGAGGGATGGGGATCAGCAGCAGTGGGAGGGATGGGGTTCAGTGACAGTGCTGGGGAGGGATGGGGATCAGTGACAGTGGTAGGGAGGGATGGGGGATCAGTGGCAGGGAGGGATGGGGATCAGCAGCAGTGGGAGCGATGGGGTTCAGTGGCAGTGCTGGGGAGGGATGGAGATCAGTGGAAGTGGTAGGGATGGGTATCAGTGGCAGTGGTAGGGAGGGATTGGGATCAGTGTCAGTGCTAGGGAGGCATGAGGATCAGTTGTAGTGCTATATCCAGGCTAGCCCAAGACATTGTGCTGCCTGGGTCCAATAATGAAATGCTGCCCCCAACCAAAAAAAAAATAATAAAACATGCCCACCCACAACTAAAATGTAATTTATCAGGAAACAGCATTTTGTCTATATGCAAAATTATATGACATACCATTATGTTCAGTTCCAAGGGCTAGGGTAGTATAGGGACCGGTAAGGGTAGTACAGGGACCAGCTAGGGTAGTACATGGGCTAGGTTAGAACAGGGACCAGCTAAGGTAGTACATGGACAGGCTAGGGTAGTACATGGGTGGGCTCAGGGCCGTTTTCAAGGCAGGGAAACGGAGCAGCTGCCCTGGGCCCTGTCATTGTTGTGGGGCCCAAAGCAGCTGCCTCATACTTGCCAACTATCCTGGTTTAAATTCTCTCGTACCTTGAGATGTTGGTCCTGTGCTGTGTCCCAATATCTGAGTGTGAAGTGCTGCTACTAATGCTCTGCCCTATTGTTGTGTACAGATGACTCACCTGCAGACTCTGTGTTTACATGTAAATTACCGGCAATCATATGTACATAGCGGCGGCATTCATATGTAAATAGTGGCGGCCGGCGGACTTGATATGTATATCATGCCCCTGAGGTCATATCCTCATATCCACATATCTCTAGCAACCAATCAACAAGCAGAATTCATGTGCTGTAACGGCTAGTAACTAATCAGTGAGACGTAATGTGTGCTGTAACTAGTGATGGACGAACTTCCGACGGGACGTTTCGCGAACGCGAAACGGGACCGCGGCCGATAGTTCGCGTACCGTAACATTCGCGGCAGGCCCCATTGACTTCAATGGGAGGCGAACTTTACAAACCTACAGGTCAAATTTGCAGCCACAAAATAATTACTAGCTGTGCACACATAGTCCCACCACATGGCCAATGACATAACACATGTATGAGGTGAATCTGGGATCGACAACTACAAGCATTCTTTTTTTATATGTGAAATTGTGACAATTCATGACTGTGGAGCGCATGAAGGCAATGGAGGAAAGGGAAGGTCAGGGTAGGAAAAGAAGAGGGTGCAGGAGATGATCAATCGCACCGTGATAGAGAGCACTGACATCAGCAGCGTGACATACAGCAATGACACCTGCACCGTGATAGAGTGATCTGACACCAGCACCGTGATAGAGAGCACTGACATCAGCAGCGTGACATACAGCAATGACACCTGCACCGTGATAGAGTGATCTGACACCAGCACCATGATAGAGAGCACTGACATCAGCAGCGTGACATACAGCAATGACACCTGCACCATGATAGAGTGATCTGACACCAGCACCGTGATAGAGAGCACTGACATCAGCAGCGTGACATACAGCAATGACACCTGCACCGTGATAGAGTGATCTGACACCAGCACCGTGATAGAGAGCACTGACATCAGCAGCATGACATAAAGCACTGACACCAGCACCGTGATACAGAGCACTGCCACCAGCACTGTGATATACAGCACTGACACCTGCACCATAAGCAGCCCCAGGAGGAAGTCAGCATAGCACAGGGATGGTGGGAGCCCCTCATAATGAGAATAGCACAGGGATGGTGGGAGCCCCTCATAATATGCACAGCAGAGGTACAGCCCCAGGAGTAAGTCAGCATAGCACAGGGATGGTGGAAGCCCCTCATAATAAGCAGCCCAAGGAGGAAGTCAGCACAGCACAGGGATGGTGGGAGCCCCTCATAATGAGCATAGCACAGGGATGGTGGGAGCCCCTCATAATGAGCATAGCACAGGGATGGTGGGAGCCCCTCATAATAAGCAGCCCCAGGAGGAAGTCAAGTATGTGCAAGTATTTAATACGTGTATTACACAACTATATACTGCACACCAAATAGTACACCTATACCAGTCCTTAAGGACCTTTGTGGAACTAGTAGGTTGTGATTAGCAGACTGAACCTCACTCAACCCTATATACTGTAGTATACTATACCTTACCAGTCCTTATAAGGACCTTTGTGGAACTAGTAGGTTGTGATTAGCAGACTGTACCTCAGTCCCTATACTCATAAAGGACTGCTGCAGAATAGGGCAGCAGTCAGCAGTAGTGCACCTCAACCCTATATATTGTGGACCTATACCAGTCCTTAAGGATTAGCAGACTGTACCTCACTCAACCCTTTATACTGTAGTACACTATACCTTACCAGTCCTTAGAAGGACCTTTGTGCAACTAGTAGGTTGTGATTAGCAGACTGTACCTCACTCAACCCTATGTACTGTAGTACACTATACCTTACCAGTCCTTAGAAGGACCTTTGTGGAACTAGTAGGTTGTGATTATCAGACTGTACCTCTGTCCCTATACTGATAAAGGACTGCTGCAGAATAGGGCAGCAGTCAGCAGTAGTGCACCTCAACCCTATATATTGTGGACCTATACCAGTCCTTAAGGATTAGCAGACTATACCTCACTCAACCCTATATACTGTAGTACACTATACCTTACCAGTCCTTAGAAGGACCTTTGTGCAACTAGTAGGTTGTGATTAGCAGACTGTACCTCACTCAACCCTATATACTGTAGTACACTATACCTTACCAGTCCTTATAAGGACCTTTGTGGAACTAGTAGGTTGTGATTAGCAGACTGTACCTCTGTCCCTATACTGATAAAGGACTGCTGCAGAATAGGGCAGCAGTCAGCAGTAGTGCACCTCAACCCTATATATTGTGGGCCTATACCAGTCCTTAAGGATTAGCAGACTGTACCTCACTCAACCCTATATACTGTAGTACACTATACCTTACCAGTCTTTATAAGGACCTTTGTGGAACTAGTAGGTTGTGATTAGCAGACTGTACCTCAGTCCCTATACTGATAAAGGACTGCTGCAGAATAGGGCAGCAGTTCAGCAGTAGTGCACCTCAACCCTATATATTGTGGACCTATACCAGTCCTTAAGGACCTTTGTGGAACTAGTAGGTTGTGATTAGCAGACTGTACCTCACTCAACCCTATATACTGTAGTACACTATACCTTACCAGTCCTTATAAGGACCTTTGTGGAACTAGTAGGTTGTGATTAGCAGACTGTACCTCAGTCTCTATACTCATAAAGGACTGCTGCAGAATAGGGCAGCAGTCAGCAGTAGTGCACCTCAACCCTATATATTGTGGACCTATACCAGTCCTTAAGGATTAGCAGACTGTACCTCACTCAACCCTTTATACTGTAGTACACTATACCTTACCAGTCCTTAGAAGGACCTTTGTGCAACTAGTAGGTTGTGATTAGCAGACTGTACCTCACTCAACCCTATGTACTGTAGTACACTATACCTTACCAGTCCTTAGAAGGACCTTTGTAGAACTAGTAGGTTGTGATTAGCAGACTGTACCTCTGTCCCTATACTGATAAAGGACTGCTGCAGAATAGGGCAGCAGTCAGCAGTAGTGCACCTCAACCCTATATATTGTGGACCTATACCAGTCCTTAAGGATTAGCAGACTGTACCTCACTCAACCCTATATACTGTAGTACACTATACCTTACCAGTCCTTAGAAGGACCTTTGTGCAACTAGTAGGTTGTGATTAGCAGACTGTACCTCACTCAACCCTATATACTGTAGTACACTATACCTTACCAGTCCTTAGAAGGACTAGTAGGTTGTGATTAGCAGACTGTACATCAGTCCCTATACTCATAAAGGACGACTGCAGCAGAAGGGCAGCAGTAAAGTATAATATTCTTTCTATATTTGGAAGAAAGAATATTATACGTGTACAACCCTATTGCCATACCAGTCCTGAAAGGGACCTTTGTGGACCTAATAGTAACAGCTACTGATTAAACTGACTGTCCCTCACTGCCACACACAGCTTCCTGTCTGTCCCTATTTAAACTGACAAAACACAGGCTGCTGCAACAATAACTTGAATAGCACTCAAAACTATATCCTGTACTACTACACCATACCAGTTCTGAAAAGGACTTTTGTGGACCTAATAGTAACAGCTAATGATTAAACTGACTGTCCCTCTCTGCAACACACAGCGTCCTATCTGTCCCTCTCTCAGCACTGACAAAAGACAACCTGCTGCAACAATGACTTGAATAGCAGTGCCTCAAACCTATATCCTGAACTACACCTATACCATACCAGTCCTTAAAAGAACTTTTGTGGACCTTATAGCTAGCGATTTGGGCCACTGCAGTCTCTCCCTGCTCCACACAGCAACCTCTCCCTATAGTGACAGTAGAAAGAATGTAAAATGGCCGCCGGATCGGGTCTATTTATAAGTTAGGGGGAATGTCCAAGTGTCCATGTGCTGTAATGTCTCAATTGGCTGTCCTGTACCACATGATGGATGTGTCATCATAGGTCAAAGTTCTTTTACACAGTAAACACGTAAGTCCGCCGGGCGAACAGCGGCAATAGTTCGCCGATCGGGCGGACCGCGAACAGCCGAAATTCCCCGCAACCGACCGCCGGGCGAACCGTTCGGCCATCCCTAGCTGTAACCTCTAGCAACCAGTCAGTGAGCGGTAATGATACACTGTAACCTAAGCAAACAATTGCAATAGCTGCCTGATTTGATTCATAAAACAGATTTTGAGTCTAGCTGCTATTTATTCTATGTCTCAGAGCAGGTGGAGAGCAAAACTGCATGGGGGGGCCCCCAAGAAAAATTTTGCCCAGGGTCCAATCAGTATTAAAGATGGCCCTGGGTGGGCTAGGATAGTAAAGGGGCGGGCTAGGGTAGTACATGGTAAGACTAGGGTAGTATATGACAGTGGTATCAGTAGCAGTGCTGGTGGGGGTATGGCATCATTGGCAGTGCTGGTGGGGGGATGGGATCAGTGGCAGTGCTGAGTGGGATGGGATCAGTGGCAGGGAGGGATGGGGATCAGTGACAGTGGTAGGGAGGAATTGAGGATCGGTGGCAGGGAGGGATGGCGATCAGTGGTAGGGAGGGATGGGGATCAGCAGCAGTGGTATGGAGGCATGGGGATCAGCAGCAGTGGTAGGGAGGCATGGTGATCAGTGGCAGTGCTGGGGAGGGATGGGGATCAATGGCAGTGGTAGGGAAGGATGGGGATCAGTGGCAGTGGTAGGGAGGGGTTGGGATCAGTGGCAGTGCTAGAGAGAGTTGGGGATCAGTGGCAGTGCTGGGAGAGTTGAGGATCAGTCGCAGTGTTGGGGAGAGTTGGGGATCACTGGCAGTGCTGGGGAGAGTTGGGGATCACTGGCAGTGCTGGGGAGAGTTGGGGATCACTGGCAGTGCTAGGGAGAGATGGGGAGCAGTGTTAGTGCTAGGGAGGGATTTGGCTCAGTGGCAGTGCTGGGAAGGGGTGGGAATCAGTGGTAGTGCTGGTAAGGGATGGGAATCAGTGGTAGTGCTGGGAAGGGATGTGGATCAGTGGTAGTGGTGGGGAGGGATGGGGATCAGTGGCAGTGCTGGGGAGGGATGGGGACCAGTGGCAGTGCTGAGGAGGGATGGGGATCAGTGGCAGTGCTGGGAAAGGATAGGGATGAGTGGTGGGGGGATGGGGATCAGTGGCAGTGCTGGGAAGAGATGGGGATCAGTGGCAGTACGGGTGAGGGATGGGGATCAGTGGTAGTGCTGGGAAGGGATGGGAATCAGTGGTAGTGCCGGGAAGGGATGGGGATCAGTGGCAGAGCTGGGGAGGGATGGTGACCAGTGGCAGTGCTGGGGAGGGATGGGGATCAGTGGCAGTGCTGGGAAAGGATAGGGATCAGTGGTGGGGATGGGGATCAGTGGCAGTGCTGGGAAGAGATGAGGATCAGTGGCAGTGCTGGTGAGGGATAGGGATCACCGGTAGTGCTGGGAAGGGATGGGGATCAGTAGCAGTGCTGGGTATGGATGGAGATCAGTGGTAGTGCAGGGGAGGGATGGGGATCAGTGCCATTGGTAGGGAGGGATGGGGATCAGTGGCAGTGGTAGGGAGGAATGGGGATCAGTCGCAGTGCTGGGGAGGGATGGGGATCAGTGGCAGTGCTAGGGAGGCACGAGGATCAGTTGTAGTGGTAGGGAGCATGGGGATCAGTGGTAGGGAGTGATGGGGATCAGTGGTAGGGAGGCATGGGGATCAGTGGCAGTGGTAGGAAGGGATGTAGATCAGCGGCAGTGCTAGGGAGGGATGGGGATCAATGGCAGTGCTAGGGATGGATGGGGATAAGTGGCAGTGCGGGGAAGGGATGGGGATCAGTCGCAGTGGTAGGGAGGGATGTGGATCAGTGGCATAGCTGGGAAGGGATAGGTATCAGTGCCAGTGGTAGGGAGGGATGGGGATCAAGGGCAGTGCTGGGGAGGGATGGGGATCAGAGGTAGGGAGAGATGGGGATCAGTGGCAGTGGTAGGGAGGGATGGGGATCAGTGAAAGTGGTAGGGAGGGATGGGGAATCAGTGGCAGGGAGGGATGGGGATCAGTGACAGTGGTAGGGAAGGATGGGGATTAGTAGCAGTGCTGGGAAGGGGTGGGGGATCAGCGGCAGTGGTAAGGAGGGATGGGGATCAGTGGCAATGCTACGGAGGGATGGGGATCAGTGGCGGTGCTAGGAAGGGATGGGGATCAGTGGCAGTGCTGGGAAGAGATGGGGATCAGTGGCAGTGCTTGGAAGGGATGGGGATCAGTAGTAGGGCTGGGGGGGTCAGTGGCAATGGAGGGGGAGGTCAGTGGCAGTGCTGAGAGGATAAGATCACAGGCAGTTGTACTCGCATTTCTGGTTCTGTGGCAGCAGTGACTCCTATGCCGAGATTTGGAGATGGGGGCCTCCTCCAGCTCCTCCCACTTTGGACCTCACAAGTCAGCTGACTTCTAGTCTCCGCCCCGGCCATTCTGTGAGTTGAATGGGCGTCTGTGAAGAGGCTGAGTGGATGGCTACGGGCTCCAGGGACACCTCAGCTCCTTTGTGTGACATGTCCCACATGCAGCCCCGCTCACTGCTGGGATGCACCATGTGCCCACCTTACCGGGGGAGACGCGGAGCTTCTCGCATCCGGATGTCCCCTTTCCTTCTCAGGCTGCCCCTAACCTGTACAGGTGGCCAATGAGGAGGGGGCATCTACAACGCCCCTGACTAGGGATGAGCCGAACACCCGCCTGTTCAGTTCACATCCAGAACATGCGAACAGGCAAAAGATTTGTTCGAACACGCTAATACTGTTAAAACCTATGTGACATGAACATGAATAACCAAAAGTGCTCATTTTAAAGGCTTATATGCATGGTATTGTCATAAAAAGTGTTTGGGGACCTGGGTCCTGCCCCAGGGGACATGTATCAATGCAAAAAAAAGTTTTAAATAGGCCATTTTTTTCGGGAGCAGTAATTTTAATAATGCTTAAAGTGAAACAATAAAAGGGTAATATTCCTTTAAATTTCATACCTGGGGGTTGTCTATAGTATGCCTGTAAAGGGGCTCATGTTTCCCATGTTTAAAACAGTCTGACAGCAAAATTACATTTCTAAAAAAAAGTAATTTAAAACTACTCGCGGCTATAATGAATGAACCCTGAACCAAAATGTTTTAAAAAATGTGTGGGGATCCCCCTAAATTCCATACCAGACCCTTCAGGTCTAGTATGGATATTAAGGGGAACCCCACGCCAGAATTTGAAATAAAAATGGCGTGGGAGTCCCCCTGAAAATCCATACCAAACCCTTCAGGTCTGGTATGGATTTTAAGGGGAACCGCACGCCAAATTAAAAAAAAAAGGCTTGGGGTCCCCCCAAAAATCCATACCAGACCCTTATCCGAGCATGCAACCTGGCAGGCCGCAGGAAAAGAGGGGGGGCAAGAGAGCACCCCCCCTCCTGAACCATACCAGGCCACATGCCCTCAACATTGTGAGGCTGCCTTGGCGTAGCGCCCCTCCCCCAAAGCACCTTGTCCCCATGTTGATGGGGAGAAGGGCCTCATCCCCACAACCCTTGCCTGGTGGTTGTGGGGGTCTGCGGGTTTCTTATATAACGGGGGGCGGGCCACCCGTTGACCCCGCCCCCTCTGACGCACAGGGGACTTACCTATGGCTTTCCCTGTGATGTAAATGAGGTGATCCCTCCCCTTCTGACATCATGGGGAAAGGCCCCCTCTTTTCCTGCGGCCTGCTAGGTTGCATGCTCGGATAAGGGTCTGGTATGGATTTTTGGGGGGAACCCCACACCATTTTTTTTTTTGGCACGGGTTCCCCTTAATATCCAAAACAGACCTGAAGGGCCTGGTATGGGTTTTAGGGGGATCCCCACACATTCTTTTTTTAAATTTTGGTTGGGGGTTCCCCTGTGAGGAAATTTCATGCTGTTTTTATCAATGAACTTTTATGTATATTGTCGGACCGACAATTCATTATAGCCGCGGGTAGTTTTAAATTACTTTTTTCCTTTAGAAATATCATTCTGCTGTCAGACTGTTCTAAACACGGGAAACATGAGCCCCTTTACAGGCATACTGTAGACACCCTCCAGGTATGAAATTTAAAGGAATATTACACTTTTATTGTTTCACTTTAAGCATTATTAAAATCACTGCTCCCGGAAAAACTGCCACCTGGGGCAGGATCCAGGTCCCCAAACACTTTTATGACAATACCATGCATATAAGCATTTAAAATTAGCACTTTTGATTTCTCCCACAGACTTTTAAAGGGTGTTCCACGGCTTTCGAATTTGCCACAAACACCCAAAATTGTTCGCTGTTTGGCGAACAGCCAATGTTCGAGTCAAACTCATGTTCGACTCGAACATAAAGCCCATCCTTACCCCTGACTGATGTGTGCTGGTAGCGGCGCCCCTGCACACAAGATCTCGTAAAAAAAAGGTGGCTCTTATTTGCTGCCCCTCTTAAAGTGCCACCGTTGGACCCACCAGGACCCATGTTAGGGCCGGCCCTGGCCCTATCCCTCTCTCCACTGTTCCTGTTAAGAAAAATAAAACTCTCTTTGTAAGTTTTTAAAAGTGACTGGTGCCCATCTTTCCACCTTGCACTACACCCACCATGCCTAGTAACCTGCACCCTAAGGAGGGTCACCACTAGGCCTCTGCAGGTCGGGGAGAGCGCTACATAGAAAAATGTGGTATGATCAGACACTGTAAATATAAGGGTCAGTGTGTTTTAAAGTGGACGTAAAGTCCACTTTTTAACTTGTTCCATACAGGTAGGCCCATGATAATTTTTACTTGTAGGTACAGTGAATATCTCCTAAACTTGCACGGTTTAGGAGATACTCACACTGCATACAGCCGATGATGTCAACGGCACATGTGCTCTGAAGGGACGGCATACACGTGCCCACTCCTTAACAACCTGTACACATTCCCTAAATACTGCATGCCTCGATCATTACTTAACCACCTCAATACTGGGCACTTTTACCCCCTTCCTGCACAGGCCATTTTTCAGTTTTCAGCACTGTCACACTTTGAATGACCATTGCGCGGTCATTCAACACTGTACCCAAATAAAAATGTTATCATTTGGGCATGCGGGAGTGGCCGATCGGGTGGGCCATTATATATTTTTTACAATTTTGGGCAAATTTTCCTTTAGTAATAAAAAAGAAGGAATCATTTACCACCAAATGAAGTCCCAGTTTGTCCTGAAAAACAAACAAGTATAGTTCACTTGTATGCACTAAGTAGTTACAAAGATTTGTGTAGTTTTAATTCATAAATTCTTGGAGACACAGACAAACAACTAGATTTTCAAAAGAAAGCAAGCAATGGTAGTCTACATAGTTGTCTTATGTTGCAATATGATGCAATTTTGAAATCCTTTAGGCTGGGCTCACATTGGTACAACAGAAGCTCTGACATTGGGAGCACAAGTCGCATGACGTGTAAAAATGAATAGTTGCCTATGAGAGCCGTCCTAACTGGTGCAACACAAGTCAGTCCGACTTTGAAAAAAGATCATGCGCTACTTTAGTCTGACTTTGATCCTACTTCAGCCCATTGAATCTCACTGAAGTCGGATCAAAGTTGGATCATCAGTGAAAAAGAAGTTATTCCTGCGCCACGTCAAGGAAATAGAGGGAGATAAGGTACTGCTGCACACACTGGAAGGGAAATATCTGAACCCCGGGAAATAGTGGATAAGAAAGGTAGTGGTGCGCTGTACGTAGGGAAAGTATATCTATTGGTAAAAGCAATATATAAAATCCACAATAAGGGGATATGCAGCAAACAATACAGGTATACTAAAAGGGTATGCCTATGTGGCTAATTTAAACAACAACACTAATTTCTAATAATAATCTTCAACATAAATACATAAAATAGTGAAAATTCATATAAAATCCAAAGTGCAGCGTGTTGCGATCGTGAAATCGCATAAAGTGCAGGTGTTCCACTGTGCCACTGTGGCTGATTAAACAATAATACTCGTTGCTATTAGGCCGCGTACACACGCGCGGACTGTTCGCCCAACTTTGTCCGTCCAACAGTTTCGGCAAACAGTCCGCTCAAACTTAGCATGGACGGACATGGCCACACACGACGGACGAACAGTTTGCTGAAACCGTGCGCGATGACGTGAACGGCACGTACGACGGGACGAAAAATACGACGTCCTATACACTGCATTATAGCTTTCGGCGTGAAAATCCTTTCTGAGCATGCGCGCAACTTTGTTTGACGAACAAGCCTACACACGAGCGGACTGTTCGCTGAAACAAGGTTTCAGCGGACAGTTTTACGGAATTTCCGAAAAACCTTGTCCGTCCAACTGTCCGCTGAAACTGTCCGCTGAAAGCCCACACACGAGCGGACTGTCCGCCCAAACACTGTTCAGCGGACAAAGTTGGACGAACAGTCCGCCCGTGTGTACGCGGCCTTAGTATAAAATCTACAACATAAAAACGTAAAATAATGAAAAAAAAAAGAGAAAAAACACAGTATAACATTCAAAGTGCAGTGTGTTGCGATTCTAAAAATCGCGTAAAGTGCAGGTGTTCTGCTGTGGTGCGCATAGGCAAACCTTCAAACATAGACAGTAATTAGGTGACAAAAATATAAGTGTATCAGACAACAGTCCGTTTCAGGTGCAAAGTGCTGCGATTATTCTCAAAATCGCATAGGGTGTGACTCCTTCAACAAGATATACAATGTGGAGCTGTTGCAATGGGAAGGGCAGTGGTGCTGGTGGAAGGGGATATAACCTTGGTGGTCCCGTATATACCAGTAATGGATGTCCCCTTACCTTACCGCTGTAAGGTAACAGCGTATATATAGAGAGCTTTGGGATCCTTTAGCGGAATTTTCCCTTTAGTGTGGGGTACCCAGGTCCTGACCAATGTTATGGTTCCTTTAAGGGGGTTTCCTCTGTGGTATTGCAGTCAGGGTTCCTCAGTGGTGTGGCATATGCATGGGTTTAAGCAGAGATGGAAGAAGAATACTCCATAGTGTAAAGTGCTTCAACAGGTTTATTTTTATTTAAAAGGTTTAAAAAATACTCACAAACAATAGGATATTTTCACACAAGGATATTTACACACCCTGCATTAAACAATACATTTAATCATATATCATTCAAAACAAATCTGAATTAATTTGTGTCCTTTATATCTGCTTTGGGTTCATCTTTAACCACTTGAGGACCGCCGTATTGCCAATGTACGTCAGCACAATGGCACAGGCAGGCACAATCACGTACATCTACGTGATTGCCTTCCAGCGGGTGGGGGGTCCGATCGGACCCCCTCCCGCTGGTTACAGCGGTCCGATTCGGTCCAGGAGCGCTCCGTGATGAGGGGATGGCCGTTGGTTTTCGGCCACCCCCTCTGGATCGCTCCTGGCCAATGAGAAGCTTCCTCCCCTGTGTATTGTTTACACAGGAAGGAGGAAGTGATGTCATTCTCCTCGGGGCGGTCTTTTTGACCGGACTACGAGGAGAAGACAGAAAGTAAGTGTGCACCAACACTACACTGACATGTAGGTACACACAGGCACACAAACCCCCCCCCGATCCCCCCCCCGATCGCCCCCCGATCCCCCCCGCCCCCCCTCCCCCCCCCCAGTCACAGTGTCACTGATTGCATTGATCATTTCTTTACTGATCAATGCATTCAGTGTCAGTTGTGACAGTAAAAACTGTCAGGGCAGTTAGTGTTAGGTCCAGGGTAGCCCCCTATCACCCCCCAATAAAGATTTAACCCCCTGATTGCCCCTAGAGTTAACCCTTTCACCCCCTTTTGCCAGTGTCACTAAGCGATCATTTTTCTGATCGCTGCATGTGTCGCTAGGTAGCTAGTTATTTTTTTAGGTTCACCGCCAGGTTTTTATATCGCTAGGTACCCCGATATACTACCCAATAATGTTTTTAACCCCCTGATTGCCGCTAGTTAACCCTTTCACCCCCTTTTGCCAGTGTCACTAAGCGATCGTTTTTCTGATCGCTGCATTAGTGTCGCTACAGTCGCTAGGTAGCTAGTTATTTTTTTAGGTTCACCGCCAGGTTTTTATAGCGCTAGGTACCCCGATATACTACCCAATAATGGTTTTAACCCCCTGATTTCTGCTAGTTAACCCTTTCACCCCCTTTTGCCAGTGTCACTAAGCGATAATTTTTCTGAACGCTGCATCAGTGTCGCTAGTGTCGCTAGGTAGCTAGTTATTTTTTTAGGTTCACCGCCAGGTTTTTATAGCGCTAGGTACCCCGATATACTACCCAATAATGGTTTTAACCCCCTGATTGCTGCTAGTTAACCCTTTCACCCCCTTTCACCAGCGATCACAGTATAAGTGTCACTGGTGACGCTGGTTAGCCAGTTAGTTATTTAGGTTCCCCGTCAGGTTTTTATATAGCGCCAGGGACCCCCATATACTACCTAATAAAAATTTGAACCCCCTGATTGCTCCTAGTTAACCCTTTCACCACTGATCACCGTATAAGTGTTACGGGTGACTCTGGTTAGTTTGTTTTTTATAGCATCAGGGCACCCACCATTTATTACCCAATAAAGGTTTAACCCCCTGATCACCCGGCGGGTGATATCAATTAGGTTTTAGGGTCAGGGTCTGCGTCGCCCCAGGCAGCGCTAGGTTAGTGCCAGTACCGCTAACACCCACACACAAAGCATACACCTCCCGTAGTGGTATAGAATCTGAACAGATCAATATCTGATCTGATCAGATCTATACTAGCGTCCCCAGCAGTTTAGGGTTCCAAAAAAAAGCATTGTTAGCGGGATCAGCCCAAATACCTGCTGGCACCTGCGTTTTGCCCCTCTGCCCAGCCCACCCAAGTGCAGTATCGATCGATCACTGTCACTTACAAAACACTAAACACATAACTGCAGCGATCGCAGAGTCAGGCCTGATCCCTGCCATCGCTAACAGGTTTTTTGGTAGCATTTTATATTCAAATCCGGAAGGCAGTGCTTGGTTTTCGGGGTCCCGTACGTGGCTAGGCTCCCAAAAAGTCCCCCACATGTGGTATCCCCGTACTCGGGAGAAGCAGCAGAATTTATTTTGGGGTGTAATTTGACTTCTGCCCATAGCATGTGTGAGCAATATATCATTTAGTGACAACTTTGTGCAAAAAAAAAAAAAGTTTGTAATATTCCCGCAACTTTTGGCAAAATATAAAATATTCCATGGACTCAACATGCCTCTCAGTAAATAGCTTGGGGTGTCTACTTTCCAAAATGGGGGTCATTTGGGGGGGTTTTGTGCTATTTTGGCATTTTATGGACTTCGAAACTGTGATAGGTATTGAGGAGTTAAATCAAAAATTTGCACCCTTAGAAATCCTGAAGGTGGTGATTGGTTTTCGGGGGGTGCCGTGCGCGACTAGACTCCCAAAAAGTCCCACACATGTGGTATCCCCGTACTCAGGAGAAGCAGCAGAATGTATTTTGGGGTGTCATTTCACATATGCCCATAGCATGTGTGAGCAATATATCATTTAGTGACAACTTGGTGCAAAAAAAAAAAAAGTTTGTAATATTCCCGCAACTTGTGGCAAAATATAAAATATTCCATGGACTCAACATGCCTCTCAGTAAATAGCTTGGGGTGTCTACTTTCCAAAATGGGGTCATTTTGGGGGGTTTTGTGCTATTTTGGCATTTTATGGCCTTCGAAACTGTGATAGGTAGTGAGGAGTTAAATCAAAAATTTGCACCCTTAGAAATCCTGAAGGTGGTGATTGGTTTTCGGGGTGCCGTGCGCGACTAGACTCCCAAAAAGTCCCACACATGTGGTATCCCCATACTCGGGAGAAGTAGCGGAATATATTTTGGGGTGCAATTCCACATATAACCATGGCATGTGTGAGCAATATATCATTTAGTGACAACTTTTTGTAAAAAAAAAAATTTTTTATTTTTTTTTTGTCATTATTCAATCCCTTAGGACAAAAAAAATAAATATTCAATGGGCTCAACATACCCATCAGCAATTTCCTTGGGGTGTCTACTTTCCAAAATGGGGTCATTTGGGGGGGATTTGTACTGCCCTGCCATTTTAGCACCTCAAGAAATGAGATCGGCAGTCATAAATTAAAAGCTGTGTAAATTCCAGAAAATGTACTCTAGTTTGTAGACGCTATAACTTTTGCGCAAACCAAAAAATATACGCTTATTGACATTTTTTTTACTAAAGACATGTGGCTGAATAAATTTTGCCCTCAATGTATGACTAAAATTTAGTTTATTCGATTTTTCTTATAACAAAAAGAAGAAAATATCTTTTTTTTTCAAAATTTTCGCTCTTTTTCCATTTATATCGCAAAAAAAAAAAATCGCAGAGGCAATCAAATACCATCAAAAGAAAGCTCTATTTGTGGGAAGAAAAGGACGCAAATTTCGTTTGGGTGCAATATTGCATGACCGCGCAATTACCAGTTAAAGCAGCGCAGTGCGAAATTGCAAAAAGACCTCTGGTCCTTAAGGTATTTATTGGTCCGGAGCTGAAGTGGTTAAGAAACAATTATTGTTTCTTAAAGATGAACAAGGATTGTTCATCTGAAACAAGGATTTTGAGAAATGGCGTATCAATAAAAAGCAAATATTGAACAATTAGGTCCGCTTTGAAGTATAAATTCACTTTTAATGGTGGTACACTAATGCCACGTAAAAACAACCAAACTTTTCGACGGACAATCCGACGGACTTTGCAGCTGAGGTCCGCCGGACTTTCAAAAGAACGGACTTGCCACACACGATCACTCCAAAGTCCAACGGATTCGAACGTGATGACGTAGAATAAGGAAGTTCATAGCCAGTAGCCAATAGCTGCTCTAGCGTCGGTTATATTCTGTCGGACTAGCACACAGACGACCAGATTTCTTGACCGGACTTGAGTCCGTTGGAAAGATTTGAAGCAAGTTTTATTTCTAGATCCGCCAGATTTTTGGGAAGAAAAAGTCCGCTGGAGCCCGCACACGATCGAATTGTCAGACGGATTCTAGTCAGCCGGACCAAGTCTGTCAAAGTTCGGTCGTGTGTTCGCGGCATAAGGCTCATTCACACCAGATGCATTGATCTGTATTGATCAATGAAAGATCAACCCAAGGACACATAGAAAATGTTTCTTCTATGTGAATGTGCACACCATACATGTCTGGCATTGAATTGCATTAAAACGCAGCACGTGTGTATTCCTTTTATATTCACAGACTGACAGCTCCTCTCATTGGGTTGTTACACCACCTTTAGGAGAAGACTAGGCATGTTATGTTATGAAAAACACAGAACATTTAGTTCCGCCCAAGGGGCCATCCCTTGGGTAACAACCCCTCAGCCTGCTTCCTGCAGCCTCAGTTTTATTTTGCCTTGTGAAGGAGAAGGACCTAGGAACCCTGTGGGCTCATCGTTTTTTTTCTGCAGAAGCTTTGTTTTTTGCAAAAGATTATAGATCCTGTGATCTGCTATCAACAGTCTCCCCAGCCTGGCCAGCGAGCGTGTGCAGACCAGAGCTATGCGCTGGGTTGTCCACGATGTACCTCAGCTCCAGAGGTGGTCGGTGAGTTTTAATGCTCCGGGGCACACATATGACCGGGCTACTGATGTCTGCATCACAGTGTGCCGTGGCTAGCAGCCACCCCATACTGATCGGAGAGTGGGTCTGTGATGGAATGTCTCCCAGCTCTGCAGGACTGGTAAGTACAGCTCTCCCTGCCTCTGTGGGGCTGAGCAGTTGGGCATTCCCTGGGAGGTCGATTCAGGGGTCCCTCACCTCCCTCTCTTCTCTCCCTGTCCCTATCTTCCCTCCCCCCTGTGCGGGATGCTACATGTGGCTGCTGAGCGGTGTGTGTGTCAAGTGCAGGGGCTCTCCTGGGGGCTCTCACCTGGGGGGGCTGCGCTGGCTGACTGTGCCCTGGTTGTTTGCACAGGGGTTCACGCCATAAGGTGAAAGTGATTAGTTAGACTGGAGGTGGAGGGATTGTCACGCTACTGTGGAAAAAAATTACTTACGTCAGTGCTACAGTTTGAATTTAAAACGTATTTGTGTGAACTGTGAAGTTAAGTCATGGATTGTGGAAACTAACTAGTGTCGGGTGATTGTATATAGTGTATACCACATTTACCACTGACTAATGCAGAGTTGCAATGCAAGGAGATCAGCTAAAAGTAGTTGGATATGTATGTGCGTTATAATTAATCTAAATTAATAGATTAAAAAAAATCGATTAATCAAACACGAAAATTTTAATCAGTAACAGCCCTACTTTATACATTAAATCTGCCCGGAGTGCACCAATAAATTTTATATTTAGGATAGAGTGGAGAGGGGTGAGAACACCTGTCAGGTATTTATTACTGTCTGTGCCCCTGTTAGGCCCTATTTACTGTGCGTTCTGGAAATTAACGCAGAAGTGTTTTTTTGTCATTTTTTGCGCATCTTGCTGGGCAGGGGCGTACCTAGAGCATTTGGCACCCGGGGCGGATCCTATATCTGGCACCCCCCCCCCCCACACCATAAAATGTAAAAACACCCACTGTGTCCCCTGCATACCTCTGCATCCTTCAATATCTTTTTGTCACTACTGTGTACCCCCCCTCTCCACAACTGCACCTCTGGACCCCTTTAAATTACACAGCACCCTGCACCTCTGGACCCCTTTACATTACACAGGACCTTGCACCTAAGGACCTCTTTACATTACACAGCAGCCTGCACCTCTGGACCCCTTTACATTACACAGCACCCTGCACCTCTGGACCCCTTTACATTACACAGCTCTTGTACCTCTGGACCCCTTTACATAACATAGCACCCTGAACCTCCTGACCCCTTTACATTACACAGTGCCCTGCACCTCTGGACCCCTTTACATTACACAGGACCTTGCGCCTAAGGACCTCTTTACATTACACAGCACCCTGCACCTCTGGACCCCTTTACATTACACAGGACCTTGCACCAAAGGACCTCTTTACATTACACAGCAGCCTGCACATCTGGACCCCTTTACATTACACAGCAGCCTGCACCTCTGGACCCCCCTACAGTGCAGGACCCCCCCCTACAGTGCAGGACCCCTTCTACAGTGCAGGACCCCCCTACAGTGCAGGACCCCTTCTACAGTGCAGGACCCCCTACAGTGCAGACCCCCCCTACAGTGCAGGACCCCCTACAGTGCAGACCCCCCCTACAGTGCAGACCCCCTACAGTGCAGACCCCCCTACAGTGCAGGACCCACCACAGTAAAGAAGGTTTTCACTGCACCTACAGGTAAGCCTTATTATAGGTACAAGTTAAAAAGTGGACTTTCCTTCCTCTTTAAAGCTTGCCTAGGAAGACCCACTCCTCCAGATTGCCATCCGTGTATCAAGGCATTTTTGCATAACTCGTTTCAAGAGCCAACACACTGCTTGCATCAGGGCTGAGGGCTGTTAGGATGAGTACTGAGGGAGGGTGCTGTGATGCTTTCAGGAAGCTATGTACAGCTCCCTGCCAGCACCTCGCATCAACCTGTGGGGCGGCACAGTGGCACAGTGGCACAGTGGTGTAGTGGTTAGCACTCTTACCTAGCAGTAAGAAGGGTCACTGGTTCAAATCCCAACCACAACACTACCTGCCTGGAGTTTGCATGTTCTCCCTGTGCCTGCAGGGGTTTCCTCCGGATACTCCGGTTTCTTCCCACAAACCAAAGACATGCAGGTAGGTTAATTGGCTTCTGTCCAAAATTGGCCCTAGTATATGAATGGGGACCTTGGATTGTGGGCTCCTTGAGGGTAGGGACCAATGTGAGTGTGTAATGTACAGGGATGGGAACAATTGTAGACACTCAGGTTGAACTGGATGGACTGGTGTCTTTATTCAACCTTACTAACTATGAAACTATGAAACCATGATCTGCCTGCATTGCATAAAGAAGCACAGAAACACAAAAATGTAATATAATGACATCTAAAATAAGGAATGTAATGTCATTTCATTAGCATCTCCTAATGATGGTCAAGTGTTATGACACAATTTATAAGTATATCTGTGTGGTTATATCTGGGCTATGGGAGGCGGATTTTAGGTGCTATTTAGAGGTTATTTATATCGCTAAAATGCCTGAAAACCACCTCAGCGTTAAAGGAGTCTTAATGTGCAACTAAACTCTCTCAATCACGTGAACTATTTTAAATGTTTATGCTGCTAGCAAGAGTAAATCTGGCCTAGGCTAAAATTATGTCATACTTCCCAGGAGTCTTCATGGGTATTTTCTTCTTTCATTTTCTTCCTGGAGGAGGGAATGAGAGGCTTTCTCAGCTAAGCACACACTCGTGCCTGCATGCCTGAACTAAGAGCAGATGGATTCCAGGAAGTAAATGCTACATGAATCATTTGCCCTTACTCAAGATGGTCATTGCTAAAAATGCTCAGGATGTTTTTCAAAGTGATTTCTCAACAAAATAAAGCATGGAGACATATATGGATGAGTGAGTTTACTTTGAATATTAAAAGAGAAGTATGGAATTTTTTTTTATCCCATGTTCATACTTATCTAGATGGATGCAGCATGGAACCGAATAAACCCAGGCTGGACTTGTCCTTTAAACGCTTCCGGACTGCCCTATACCAGCTTTATCGCTACAGAGTGGCAGCTGTGTGCCACATCATGTATAAATACAACAGCTCACTTCATTATACACAGCAGAAGCCAATTGACGGGTGCAAGGTACTAGATGTCCTCCAGCCGATCCTCGGGCAGAGAGACCGAACATGTAAACTACGTAAACAAGGCAGACTGCCGTTCTGACAGGGGGAAGGGATGGTGTTTGTGTCCCTGCTACATTCCATCTCTTCCCTTAGTAAAAGCACCTCACACAGTTCATATAAACACTGGTGAGGCACACAGTTAACTCTTTGATCCTCCCGATGTTAACCCCTTCCCAGCCAGTGTCATTAGTACAGTGATGGTGCATATTTTTAGCACTGATCACAGTATTAGTGTCACTGGTCCCAAAAAGTGTCAGTGTCAGAATGTCCGGCGCAACATCACAGTCCACTATGCATCACTGATCACCATCATTACTAGTAAAATATAAATAAAAATGTCCTATTAAAATATAAAATATCAAAATACGTAGCAGAATACATATTGGCCTACATTTATGAAGAAATACATTTTTTCAGTTTTTTTATTGGATATGTTTTATAGCAGAAAGTAAAAAATATTGGGTTTTTTTTCTTATTTTTTTTAATTGTCAATATTTTTTTGTTTATAGTACAAAAAATGTAAAATGCAGAGGTGATCAGGACAAAAATAAAGCTCTATTTGTGGGAAAAAAGGACATTCATTTTATTTGGGTACAATGTTGCATTGACAGCGCAATTAACAGTTATAGATTATACAGGTAGGTACAGTATATATGCGTAAGCTCAATATACACAGTATACAGGTAGGTATATATGAGTAGGCTCTAATTATACACATTATACAGGTAGGTATACAGGAGTAGGTTTTATTTATACAGTATATAGGAAGGTAGACATGTGGGCGCTCTATACACATAGTATACAGGTATGTATGTTTTAGGGAGCTCTATACACACATAGGGTTATGTAGTACACACAGGGATGAAGTGTATAAACTGTTGCTCTGGTTACCAGTAGGGATGAGCCGAACACCCCCCGGTTCGGTTCGCACCAGAACTTTCGAACGGACCCCAAATTCGTACGAACTTTAGAACCCCATTGAAGTCTATGGGACTCGAACGTTCGAAATTAAAAGTGCTAATTTTAATGGCTAATATGCAAGATACTGTCCTAAAAAGGGTTTGGGGACCTGGCTCCTGCCCCAGGGGACATGGGTCAATGCCTAAAATGTTTTTTAAAATGGCCATTTTGGCTTGAGCACTGATTTTAATGACGATTAAAGTGAAAAAAAAGTGAAATATTCCTTTAAATATGGTGCCTGGGGGGTGTCTGTAGTATGCCTGTGAAGTGCCACGTGTTTCCCGTGTTTAGAACAGTCCCTGCACAAAATGACATTAAACGGAAATAACATCATTGAAAACTGCTTGCGGTTTTTATGTTATATCTGGTTCCTGCAACATGGTTGAAAATCATTGAGAAAAATGGCATGGGTAGCCCTCCCTGCCCATTACTAGCCCCTTTGGGTCTTGTACGCATATTAAGGGGAACCCCGTACCCATATTAAAAAAAGGAAATGCGTGTGGCCCCCAGGCCCTATATACTCAGAACAGCAGTATACAGGCGGTGCAAACAAGACAGGGACTGTGTAGGTTTGTTGTGTTAAGTTGAATCTGTTTGTAATTTTCAACTGGCACATTTTTAAAGTGTAGCTCCAGTCAAAAAAACAATTTTTAAGCTTTTTGGAAAACATAGGGAAGGGTTATCACCCCTGTATAATTTGTATAATTTGTTTTGTCGTCCATCTTTTTTCATCTCACTTGCTGTTGTCTCCTTCCGTTTGCAAGTAGGAGATGTTTGTAAGTTGGATGTTTGAAAGTAGGGGCCTGCCCTATATGCTCTGCAGAAATGGCGGAACAAGGTGTTGGTTTTGCCACAACATTGTAAGCCCTCAAAGTGACTCTTGGTGGGCGCTGGAGCGCCCTGCTGTGAACGATTATATCAAGAATTGTAATTACATGCCATTGTTGAACAGTGGTAGAAAAATTTACCTTTGGTGGTTGTGGTGCTGGTCCTCACAGTTACTCTGGGTGGGCACAGGAACGGGCCCTCCTGTGAAATATTATATCAAGAATTGTAATTACATGTCCCTGTTAAACAGGGGCAGAAAAATTGGGTCTTAGGCACTGGTGCTGGTGCCACGACACTGCAACCTCTCCCATATACTCTAGTTTTATTTCAGGAATTAGCCCTGCTGCAAAGCATTGCATCAAAAATTGTAATTAAACGCACCTGTTAAACAGGGGCAGAAAAATTGGGCTTTAGGCACTGGTGCTGGTGCCACCACACTGCAACCTCTCCCATATACTCTAGTTTTATTGCAGGAATTAGCCCTGCTGCAAAGCATTGCATCAAAAATTGTAATTAAACGCCCCTGTTAAACAGGGGCAGAAAAATTGGGCCTTAGGCACTGGTGCTGGTGCCACGACACTCAAACCTCTCCCATATTTTATTGCAGGAATTAGCCCTGCTGCAAAGCATTGCATCAAAAATTGTACTTAAACTCCCCTGTTAAACAGGGGCAGAAAAATTGGGCTAATGGCATCACCCAGAACCAGAAATGTTCTTCCAACATATCAGCGGAGGAGGAAGAGGATAGACAATCAACATAACAGGACAGTCACTCAGCATCAGCATAGGCAGTCTTGAAGGGATGTGATATTTCAAAAAAAATTATTCGGTTACATCAGCTTCAGGTGCTTGGTAGCTGTGGGTGATCCAAGACTGATTCATCTTGGTGAAGGTCAGTCGATCAACTGATTCGGTGGACAGGCGCACCCTGTGATCGGTAACAAAGCCACCAGCAGCACTGAAGGTGCGTTCCGAAAGAACGCTGGATGCAGGACAGGCCAGTAGCTCAATTGCATACTGTGCAAGCTCTGGCCAGTGATCCATCCTCAAGACCCAGTAAGCCAGAGGATTTTCGGTGGGAAAGGTGTCCAAGTCTGACCTTGCCCCTAGGTATTCTTGCACCGTGTAAATCAGACGCTGGCGATGGTTGCTGGAACCGATCATACCTTGGGGCTGCGGACTAAAAAATTGTCTGAAAGCATCAGTCAGACGGCCACCTTCTCCACCGCTCCTTCTGACCGAAGCCTCAGCAACACATTGTCCAGGACCAGGAGTTTGTAACCTCCCAGTCTCTGGGAACGCGTTGCACAGACCTTTCTGCAAGGCCTCCCGGAGATGTCTCATCCTCTGCTCCCTCTGCGATGGCAAGATAAGGTCGGCAACCTTACCCTTGTACCGTGGATCAAGGAGATTGGCCAGTCAGTAATGGTCCCACTAAGCCCTGCAGATGGCTCTATTAGAGAACAGCAATAAAGGGTAGATACAGGTGTATATTGTGCTGGACGCACAAAAAAAACACTAACTCCTGCAGATGCCTTTATTATAGAACACCAGAGATAAAGGGGTATATACAGATGTATACTGTGCTGTGCTGGAGGCACACACAACTTCCAATAACTCCTGCAGATGGCAAGTGGGCTCAAATAGAGAAGAGCTATGTAGGTGGATATAGCGGTGTGTACTGGGTACAGAGCACGCAGACAGCATGCACAAGCTCCTAACACTACTGACTGCAAGCTCTATTATAAAAGATAGATCACTAGCTATATAGGTGAGGTGAATATAGCGGTGTATACTGCAGTCAGGGCAAGCAGACAACAACCACTACAGAAGAGCAAGATCGAAAATCGGCCGATAACGGTGTGTACTGTGTTGAAGGTACACACACAGAACACCCACTAACTGCTTCAGACGCCAACACACTACACAAGGCCACCGCTGGCGGCCTTATATAGTGTGGGGCCTGTACTACACAGCCTGAGCTATGATTGGCCACAGGCATCCTGCCTGTGGCCAATCATGGCTCTCCTCGCTGCTGGCGCTGTGATTGGCCTAGCATGCGGGGTCACAGTGCATGCTTGGCCAATCATGAGCCAGCAATGCACTGCGATGACGCAGTGCATTGTGGGCCGTGAGCGCCACACGAATTTGGCGCGAACGGCCCATAACATTCGGAATTCGCCGAACGGGCGAACAGCCGATGTTCGAGTCGAACGTATGTTCGACTCGAAGACGAAGCTCATCCCTAGTTACCAGTGACACTCAGCCCTCTCTCAGACATACAATATGAAAGCCAAGCCTGCCTGCAGACAGAAGTGACCTGTTCCATACACAGTACTACACACACAGAACACAGATATATGTACTGACTGGATCAACATTCAACCCGACTCCATTCATAACACACTTCCTGGTCCCCCTAAAGCCCTCAGGACCCCACAAAGAATCCCCAGTCTGTCCATCTCACTGCCTGATACCAGAGCAACTGTCACGGTTCCTTTATATTATCAATCACGGTGTTTATGAAATACCATATTAAAGCTATATTTGTTTAATAACAATGGAATAAGCTCAATTTCATTTGGGGACTGTGTTGTATGAGCCAGTATATTTCAGGCAAAGGATCGGGCAGCTAGTGTGAGAAGCCCAGTCCTGTGATTGGTTGGCAGTTGATCTCTGCACAGGTGCAGATGTTTGAGGCTCCTCTAGGGGTCTTGACAAGTAGACAGAAAAGAGGATTTCGACTGAGACATATCCCTAAAGCCAGACTCCAGTGATTACCGACATTTCTCTTATTACTATAGTGTATTATTATTACTATTATACATATATATATGTATGTTTGTATAAAATAAATAATACTAATTAAAAAAATGTGAATGCATATGTAAAGGGTGATCATACCACACATGTGAGGTATTGTCGCAAACATCAGTGTGAGAGCAATAATTTTAGCTCCAGACCTCCTGTGTAACTCTAAACTGGTAACCTGTAAATGTGTTAAAAACGCTGCCTATGGAGAATTTTAAGCACCATAGTTTGCTACCATTCCACGTGCAGATACAATTTTAAAGTGTAACATATTAGGTATCTATTTACTCTGCGTTCACAGGATACAAACAAATTGGAGTAAAAATTGTGTTTTTTATAAAAATGTCTTTTTTATTTCCCCCCTAAAAAATGCATTTAAAAAAATGCTGCACAAATACAGTGTGATATAAAAAAATTACAACAACCATCATTTTATTCTATAGGGTCTCTGCTAAACAATATATATATATATATATATATATATATATATATATATATATATATATATATATATATATATATTGTTTGGGGGTTCTATGTAATTTTCTAGGACAAAAAAGTAGATTTGTATACGTAGGAGCGAAGTGTCAGAATTAGCCCAGATATGAAGTGGTTAAGGAATTATTATTTTTTTCTACTTTTTTGGACCAGTTTTCCTTTTGATAATAATAAAAATCAGGAGATATCCTTTAACATTTCCCACCTAATGAAAGCTGTCCTGAAAAAAAAAAACAAGGTACAGTATAATCCACCTGGATGTGATGATATGTACAGTAATACCAACACATGTCAAAATTGCAAAATTAGGATTGGGCCCTGCCTCTGGTCATAAGCCCTGGTTCACATTGCTGCAATTTGGCATGTGATTTGACATGTCAAATCGCATGCAAAATCGGTAGCTATTGCCAGCAATGGCACCGTCTGAATCAATGTGACAGTTTCTGTACTACTTTGGTGGACATCGGGGTGCGATTTCAATAGACATCTGTGCAGTAACCCACACAGATATCTCTGAAATCACCCCGATGCCGTGACTGACATGCGGTAAAAATAAATCGATTTCATTTCTGCTGTCAGTGTGAACCTAGGCTAAAGGGGAGAAGAATTCCTTTTCTACCCTTGTTAAATAATTTAATTTTGCTACCAGTTTAAAATTGTTTATTTACAGTTTATATGTTAACCAATTGCCATTCCGCATACGTATATATACTGTACATTCTGAATGGCAAGCGGTTATACACCTATTCACTTTTATTTATTTTTAAAATATGAAAAAAATTTAAATCACCCCATCCCCTGTTCACACAGCCAAATGCGCATGTAGGATCTTGCACACATATGTAAACAGTGATTGCATCACTCAATGAGGTACCTCTGTGAACATCAGAGTGAGAACTTGCCTTCTCCCCTGGATCCAGCGATGTCCCCCCGCTGTACGAGTGGCTCGTACTTTCCCCCGGATCTATCACGGAGCCGATCTCCGTTCCCTGCAAGCATTGCGACGCACGGGGACGGAGATCGGCGCCAAATTCAAAAAGTAAAACACACAGTATACGTACAGTATAATGTAATCTTACAGATTACGATGCTGTATGTAATTATTTTACATCCCCTTTGTCCCTAGTGTTCTGCCCAGTGCCCTGCATGCAGTTTTATATTATAAAAACTGTTCTTTATGCCTGAAACTGGAGATTGTCCATAGCAACCAAAACTGTCACTTTACATCAAAAATGATTTTAGACCAGCTAGAAAACAGCGATAATAAATTAGAATAACTCGCAGAATTGAGGGATAGCGATTTGTGGGGAGATCCGTCATCAAATATTGAAAAGTAATGACAGTGACAATTCTGCAACTGAGCAAATTTCAGTGTTTTTGATTTGATGACATTATTGAATAATTTTTATTATTGTTATATTATTATTTGGTATAATTATTTATAGTTATTTATTACATTATAATTTATGATTTCATTTTTCAAACTTTATCATACCCGGGATGTCTGCTAGACTCTGGTTTGAACAGATTTAAGAGAGTTATTCCTAAGAATTGCAGGACTGCAATATAAAATTTTCATGCAAAATAATTGTACCGCTTTTAGCACCTAAAATCCGAAATAATCGTACCGCCAGGGAGGTTAAATGTCAGAGCTCACCTTTTACTATAAATGTATAACCTGTAAAGGCTTTTAAATCATTGCCTATGGACAATTTTAGGTAGCATACTTTGTCGCTATTTCACAAGCATTCACAATTTTACATTTTTAATTGTTTAGCATATATTCACCTGAGGCATCATTATCTTTTATATTTTAGAAAAAATAAATTGTGTATTATACTGTGTTTGTGTGCAGTAAAAAGCAGACCTCTATCTAATCAGCTGTCTTGTAGGGCAGAGGAGTACCATAAAGAGTACCTGGCTGTCACTGCCCACAGCTATCACAGGGTGTCTTGTCCACCCTTGTAATGGCAATAAGGTCGAATGAAAAAAATACATTAAAAAAAAGTGTAAAAAAAAAATGTAAAAAAAAAAATAATAATAATTGCATCACACATATGAGATATTGCTGTGAACCTCATAGTGAGAGCAATAATTCTAGAGCTGGCCATACACCTATAGATTATCTGCAGATTTTATATGGTTAGATGGAAAGAGTGCAACAGATTTCTCCATGTTCACTAAACTGTGTGGATGGAGGAATCTCCCACTTTTTCCATCTAACCATAGAAAATCTGCAGACAATCTATAGGTTTATGGCCAGTTTAACTCTAAACAGATAACCTATAAAGGCTTTTGAGTATGGCCCATGGACAATTTCAGGTACCTTAGTTTGTTGCCTTTTCACAGGAGTATGCAATTTTAAATCTTGACGTTTGGTAATTACCTGACACAACATCATCTTCTATATTTTACCAGCAATATTGGGTATTATTTTGTGCACTAAAATTCATTTAAGTGTATTTTTCATGAAAATGTGTAGTATGATGTATTATAGATGTCTCTGTTCTGTGTGAATAGAAGATTAGGAAGGTTTAATTTAAATTCAACTAGTCATCATTGGACTTATGCATGAATCTGATCATTAACAACTTACCGGCTGCCGCACGACGATGTACGTCCCTTTTTTGAAGCGGGATATCTCAGTAACGGCAGCAGCTGCTGGTACAACCGAGGTATCCATCTCTTCAGGCGGCAGCTCGGTAAACAATAATGGTGGTCTCTGCGGCGGATTCGCTGCAAGATCACCGTTATCGGCGGCAGGAGAGGTGCCACCACCCACCCGCTGCTCTCCCGCGCCCTCCGCCACTTAGTGGTGCCGACGGCAGTGGCGGAGGCGATCGGGTCCTATCACTTCCTTGGTATGGAGGCGAATGAGGCTAAGATGGCCCCCACCTGTCTCCATACCATAGCAGGGCTGAAGCGATGTCAAAACATCACTTCTGCCCATACATCTTAAAGGCACATTTTTTCAATGTCATATTTTCAAACGACATTTTTTTTTTTATTGCATTTAAGTCCAAATATGAGATCTGAGGTTCATTAGACCGAGAGCAATAATTCTATCCCTAGAACTCCTCTGTAACTCAAAACATGCAACCTGTAGAATTTTTTTAAATGTCGCCTATGGGGCTTTTTAAGGGTAAAAGTTTGACGCCATTCCACAAGCGGGCGCAATTTTGAAGCATGACATGTTGGGTATCAATTTACTCGGCATAACATTATCATTCACAATATACCATGTGCCCTGATGTGCCATAATGTGCCCTTAAGTGCCATCATTTCCCATGCCCTGATGTGCCATGTGGCCTGATGTGCCCCATGCCCCGATGTGCCCCGTGCCCTTATGTGCTATGTGCCCTGATGTGCTATGTGCCCCATAATATGCCCTGATGTGCTATGTGCCCCATAATGTGCCATAATGTTCCCTGATGTGCCCCATGCCCTGATGTGCCCTGATGTGCCATGTGGCCTGATGTGCCCCGCACCCTTATGTGCTATGTGCCCTGATGTGCTATGTGCCCCATAATGTGCCCTGATGTGCCATAATGTGCCAACGTTTCCCCCATACCCTGATGTGCCAGATTTTCCATCAACTTTGTCCGACCGTGTGTATGCAACACCAGTTTCGGACAAAATCCGTCAGAAAAAATCAGATGGATTTTGTGGTCAGAATGTCCGACTATGTGTACGGGGGCTTGCTGGTTTTAAGGAGAACTTCTCTAGGTTGAGGATCCAACCGAGACTTTCCAGGTAACTGGTTGTAATGCGCACGCTTTGTTTTAAGCGAGTCACTGACTGGTCTACTAACAATAGATCGTCTAGGTACGCCAACACTGTTAATCCCTGTGCCCTCAACCTGGCTAGAGGTGGGGCCAGTATTTTTGTGAATACCCCTGGTGCTGTTGCTAGCCTGAAAGGTAAGGCCGCAAACTGAAAGGGCTGTTGTTCCACTTCGAATCGCAGAAACCTTTGGTGAGTGGAAAATATAGGGACATGTACATATGCGTCCCTGATGTCGATGGACGCCAGAAGTTTTTTCCGCCTTGTAGGATGGAGACCACTGACCTGATCGACTCCATTCGAAATTAGCAAATTTTTAGGAACCAATTTAGATTTTTTAGATCCAGAATGGGCCTGACATCTCCATTCGGTTTTGGTACCGTAAACAGATTTGAATAGAAACCTAAACCTTGTTCTTCTGTGGGGATCTGTATGATTACCCCTTGAGCCAATAATTGGTCTAATGGTTGAAACAGGGATTGTCTTTTCCCTGGATCCTTGGAAATGTTTGATCTCAGAACGTGAGATGGTGGAAACTCCCAAAACTCTAGTTTGTATCCTAGAGTCACTGTGGAAAGCCCATCTGTCCTGAGTTTCCCTCTGCCAGACTTCTGCGAAATGCAGAAGTGTTCCCCCCACCAAGACTTCATGAAGAGGTCTTAGTATTCTTCTTTGTAGTCTTGTGGCTCCAGGTCTTCCTTTGAGCCTGGCCCTGAGGCTGCGATTTTCCTCTGGAATCTGACAGTGGAAGCCGTCCCCACTGCCTAGAAGCGGATGCACTTGGCGCAGCAGAGAAAGTCTGTTTAAATGAAGGATGTTTATACTTTCTTTTGACTGGCAAAAGAGTACTTTTTCCACTGGAAATTGTCTGGATGTCTTTATCCGAATCATCGCCAAATAGTCGCTCCCCGTGAAATGGGAAACTAGACAGTAGGTTTTTGCGGGGTGCTTTGGCAAACCAACCCTTTAGCCAAAGGGTCCTACACATGTGTACTAGCACAAGTGCAAATCTTTTATAGCATCTATGGCAAAACATAATACTTTTGGTAAATCGGCCAACTCACTGGCCTGTTGTGCAGGGAGCTCGTTAAGGGCCTCTGTGAACTGGTCTTTTAACTAGATGCTGACCGCCGGCCGTCAAATGATCGCCAGGCGGCGCACCTATTGTGGCGGGAGGGCGTCATATGACGTCCTCCCGTTTAAACAGGGAATGCGCGCGATCGTGCACGCGCATCCCTGTTCCTTCGGTGGCGGCGTGTCACGGAGACACCGCTCGCCACCGAGGGGGGTGAACAGCCATTGCGCATGGCTGTTTACCACGTGATCGGCCGTGATTGAAGTCACGGCCGATAGCAGATGATCACACCCCCGGGAACACTGCTCATCACCGACGCTGGTAAACAGCCATTGGCTGGCTGTTTACCCACGTGATCGGCTGTGATCCTTTCACAGCCGATCACTAAATGTAAACAAACTGCGGTAACGAGATGTTATCGGGTTCTCCTCCTCACACACCGATCGTGTGTGAGGAGGAGATTGCGGTAACATCTCGTTACCGCTTACAGTGTACACCAACACACACTGATTGACCCCCCCCCCAATAAAGAGGACCTGTCACCACCCATCATAGTACCGTCACTCAAAGTCCATCAGAGTAACCAAGTACCGGTCACAGTCCAATCAGAGTACCCGAGTACCTGTCACAGTCCAATCAGAGTACCCGAGTACCTGTCACAGTCCACCAGAGTACCCGAGTACCTGTCACAGTCCATCAGAGTACCCGAGTACCTGTCACAGTCCATCCAAGTACCCGTCACAGCCCATCAAAGTACCCGAGTACCTGTCACAGCCCATCAGAGTACCCGAGTACCTGTCACAGTCCATCTGAGTACCCGTCACAGTCCATCTGAGTACCTGAGTACCTGTCACAGCCCATCAGAGTACCTGAGTACCTGTCACCAGGCCATCCGAGTACCCGAGTACCTGTCACAGTCCATATGAGAAACTGAGTACCTATCACCGCTCTTCAGAGTACCCAAATACCAGGCCATCAGAGAACCTGTCACCAGGCCATCAGAGTACTCAAGTACCTGTCACCAGGCCATCAGAGTACCCGAGTACCTGTCCCCAGGCCATCAGAGTACCCGAGTACCTGTCAGCAGGCCATCAGAGTACATGAGTACCTGTCACCTGGCCATCAGAGTACCTGAGTACCTGTCACCAGGCCATCAGAGTACCCGAATACCTGTCACCAGCCCATCAGAGTACCAGAGTACCTATCTTCAAAAGTGTGATAGGTAGGAATGAAATGAGATGAGTCATTTATGCTCCTAGAATGCCTGAAGGTACTACTTCAATGTTCGGCCTTTGTATGTGGCCAGGCTGTGTGAAAGTCCTACACATGTAGTATCGCCATACTCGGGAGGAGTAGCAGAATGTGTTTTGGGGTGTAATTTTTGCTATATACATGCTATGTGTTAGAAATATCTTATAAATTGACAACTTTGTGTAAAACAAAATGAGTTTTCATTTTTTTTCCACATTTTCCAAAAATTTATGGAAATAAATTAACCGTTCAAAAGACTCATTGTACCTCACAGATTATACGTTGGGGTGTTAGCTTTCCAAAATGGGGTCATTTTATGGGCAATTCCATTGTCCTGGTACTCCAGGACAATGGAAATGTCAAAAGTGTAATAGGTGGCTGTGAAATTAGATGTGTAATTTTTGCTCGTAGAATGTCTGAAAGTGCCACTTCAATATTGGTGCTCTGTATGTGGCCATGCTGTGTAAAAGTCTCACACATGTGGTATCGCCGTACTTGGGAAGAGTAGCAGAATGTATTTTGGGGTGTAGTTTGTTGTATGCATATGCTGTGTGTGAGAAATAACCTGATAATATGACAATTTTGTAAAAAATAAATAAATAAATAAAAATCTTCATTCTGCAAAGAATTGTGGGAAAAAATTACAGCTTAAAAAAAAACTCACCATGCTACTTAAATACCTTGGAATGTCTACTTTCTAAAAAGGGGTCATTTGGGGGGTATTTGTACTTTCCTGATTTGTTAGTGTCTCAAGAAATTAGATACACCTGATATACTGGGCCTGATCAGATGTGATCAATTTTCAGTGATTGGCACCATAGTTTGTAGACTCTATAACTTTCACAAAGACCAAATAATATACACTAATGTGGGTTATTTTTACCAAAGATATGTAGCAGTATACATTTTGGCCAAAATGTATGAAGAAAAATGACTAATTAGCAAAATTTTATGACAGAAACAAAGAAAAAGGCATTTTTTTCACAAAATGTACGTGTTTTTTTATTTATAGCACAAAATATAAAAAAAAAAACACTAGTGATTAAATACCACTAAAAGAAAGCTCTATTTGTGTGGAAAAAAGGACGCAAGTTTCATATGGGTACAGTGTTGCATGACTGAGTAATTGTCATTCAAACTGTGAGAGCGCTGAAAGCTGAAAATTGGTCTGGTCAGGAAGGGGGTGTAAGTGCACTGTATTGAGGTGGTTAAACACTGACAGATGCCTACAGCTTCAATTGCAGGCTGAGCAGTAAGGATGAGCCGAACACCCCCCGGTTCGGTTCGCACCAGAACCTGCGAACAGACCTAAACTTTGTGTGAACTTTAGAACCCTATTAAAGTATAAGGGACTCGAACGTTCAAAATCTAAAGTGCTAATTTTAAAGGCTAATATGCAAGTTACTGTCCTAAAAAGTGTTTGGGGACCTGGGTCCTGCCCCAGGGGACATGTATCAATGCAAAAAAAAGTTTTGAAAACGGACGTTTTTTCGGGAGCAGTGATTTTAATAATGATTAAAGTGAAACAATAAAAGTGTAATATTCCTTTAAATTTCGTACCTGGGGGGTGTCTATAGTATGCCTGTGAAGGGGCGCATGTTTTCCGTGCTTAGAACTGTCCCTGCACAGTGCCATTTCTGCAGAAAAAAAATTTTTTTTAAATCACTGGGGGCTATAATGAATTGTTGGCTCCCGTAATACAGAGAACAGTCATTGAAAGTCATTGATAAAAAAAAAAAAGTGTGGGGTTCCCCCAAATTCAATTACCAGACCCTTCAGGTCTGGTATGGATATTAAGGGGAATCTCGCATCAAATAAAAAAAAAATTGACATGGGGTTCCCCTAAATATCCATACCAGACCCTTTATGTCTGGTATGGATATTAAGGGGAACCCAGCGTCAAATTTTTAAAAAAATTGACGTGGGGGTCCCCCTAACAATCCATACCAGGCCCTTTATCCGAGCACATAACCTGGCAGGCCGCAGGAAAAGAGGGGGGGATGAGAGAGCCCCCCCCGAACCGTACCAGGCCACATGCCCTCAACATTAGTAGGATGCTTTTGGGGTCTGTGACCCCTCAAAGCACCATGTCCCCATGTTGATGGGGAAAAGGGCCTGATTCCCACAACCCTGGCCGGTGGTTGTGGGGGTCTGCGGGCAGGGGGCTTATCAGAATCTGGAAGCCCCCTTTAACAAGGGGACCCCCAGATCCCGGCCCCCCATTTGAAATGGTAAGGGGGTACAAAAGTACCCCTACCATTTTACAAAGAAAGTATAAAAATAGTTAAATAAGACAAACACACTTTTGAAAAATTCCTTTATTAAAAATAAAAAAAATAAAGAAAAGATTCCAGCGGTGGTAATCCACTGTTGCTATCCAGCGACGGATGATCATCTCTCCAGCGATGGCTGATCTGATCCAGCACAGCGAATCCATCCATCTTCTGTCTCCACAGAGGAGACACTGCAGGGATCCTGGCAGCCTGACCTTTGTTATATGCGGAGGGCGGGGCCACCCGTCACCTGACCCCGCCCCCCTCTGACGCTATTGAGGAAAGCCGAGCTTCCCCAATGACATGTGGGTGACCCCGCCCCCCTCTGATGTAACGCAGGTTTCAGTGAACAGGCGAACAGGCAATGTTTGAGTCGAACATGAGTTCAACTCAAACTCGAAGCTCATCCCTACTGAGCAGCAGTACCTGCTAAAGGAAAATAGGATTTTTAAAACAGCTTACCTGTAAAATCCTTTTCTTTGATGTACACCAGGGGACACAGAGCCATAGTAATAACTATGTGGGTTATATCGGGGTATCAGGTGCTGGACACTGACACGCCCCTTAAGGTGTGAACATCCCCCATATAACCCCTCCCATCACTGGGAGTCCTCAGTTTTGTAGCCAAGCAATCAAAGTGTATAAGAAGAAGAAGGGAGGGACCTCTGTGTCCCCTGATGTACATCAAAGAAAAGGATTTTACAAGCTGTTTTAAAAATCCTATTTTCTTTTCTTACATCAGGGGACATAGAGCCATAGTAATAACTATGTGAGATGTCCCATAGCAATGGCAACTGAAGGGGGGGAGACAGAATCAAGGAAACAGGAGGCCAGAGGACTCATACTGCAGCCTGCAGTGTATGCTGTACCCAAAGGCAACATCCTGATGACCTTTAATATCAATTTGATCAAATCGGATAAAAGTCTGCACCGAAGACCAAGTTCTGGTCTTACAGATCTGAGCCATAGAGGCCTGATGATGCACCACCCAAGAGGCACTAATCGTCCTGGATGAGTGTGCTCTTAATATGAGAAGGAAGAATTTTCTTCTTTAAGCTGAAGCTTGATCAATCACTTGACAAACCTATTTGGAAAATAGTGGATCTTGACGCTGCCTGTCCATATCTTGGACCCTCTGGCAGTACAAACAAAACCCTTTCATGACGAAGCCTATTTTTGACATCTGGTGTTTATAAGTTAAAATACATATTTTTTGCTAGAAAATTACTTGGAACCCCCAAACATTATATATCTTTTTTTAACAGAGACTCATAACTGCATAATGTGAAAGATAATGTTACGCCGAGTAAATAGATACCAAACATGTCACGCTTTATAATTGCACGCACCCGTGGAAAGAAGACAAACTACGGTACCTAAAAATCTCAATAGGTGATGCTTTAAAAAAAAATTCTGGTTACAAGGTTAGAGTTACAGAGGAGGTCTAGTGCAAGAATTATAGCTCTCGCTCTGACAATCGCGGCGATACCTCACATGTGTGATTTGAACACCGTTTACATGTGCAGGGGCACGACTTCCGTATGCGTTTTCATTGCTGCTCGCGGCGACACTTTAATTTTTTTTTTCTTATTTATTTTAAAATTAATAAATTGTTTTAAAAAAAAAAATGTGATCATATTTATTGCTGTCACAAGGAATGTAAACATCTATTGTGATAGTAATTGGTGGTGACCCCGATCCCTCCTTTACACTTCAAAGTATTCAGATCGCCATTTTGGAGCATTCTGAATACTGTTTTTTTTTTAAATCTGGCGCCATTGGCAGCCGAGTAAACGGGAAGTGACGTCATGATGTCGCTTCCGTGTTTACGATTAGAAGGCTGGAATGAAGCTGCTTACGGCTTCATGCCAGTCTGTCCCTAGCCACCAAAAGTGGCGGTTTGTTCAATCGGGGCTCACGATTAAACTGGAGGGACGGGAGCGGGATGTCCCTTCCTGCTCCTCCGGCATAACAGCCGAATGGCTTTTAGCCGCATCGGTTGTTATGGCTGGAAAGCCGATCACTGGCTCTGTAAAACAGTACTGAAAATCTACCAACAAGAAAACCCCTCAAAATGGCAGGACTTTTTAAGCATAAACTGTGAGACTTGCAACACACGTTTAAAAAAGTTATACAATCATTTTATTATACCAAAAATCAACAAAAAAAGAAAAAATGCACGAAAAAATACAGAAATATAAAATGTTCCAACATCAAATGGAATAAATTCTTTCAATGTACAAATATGCTCCAATTACAACAGCATCATCTATACATATTCAATTATGCTAGTATTCTGCACATGATATATCCTACACGTTACGGAGATTCTCTCCTTCTTCAGGGATCCATAATTTTTTGCAGCTCTTATTCAGAGATTTGATACACAACATATATAGATTCAATGTGGTTCTATACCTCCAGGTACCTCTAGATATATCTACTGGGAGGGCTCCACGATAAGGCCCAACACGGGGGCAAAAAATGACAAGTGAGTGAAAGCCAAGCACAGTGCACGTAGGAGGGCTCTTCTCTGCCTGATTCCATCCACTCCTTTCAGCAGTGTGCCTGAATGGCAAGATTTTGGAGGGACACATAGAGGGGCGTCTCCAGAGGTGGTGCTTCCAACTTGTGGTGGGCTCACATACTGCATTACTCCTTCTGCTTTTGATACAGAATGGACAGGCTTCCAAATACAAGACTCTAATGTCCATGCGATCCTGGTTCTTATCTTTGTGGGGGACCCCGGGACCACGCACGTTTCTCACAGTTCCACACAGCGTTCGATGCGACTTTGAGAAGAGGGGTGTTTATTGTCCTTCTTTTTGCCCCCGTGTTGGGCCTTATCGTGGAGCCCTCCCAGTAGATATATCTAGAGGTACCTGGAGGTGTAGAACCACATTGAATCTATATATGTTATGTTTCAAATCTCTGAATAAGAGCTGCAAAAAATGATGGATCCCTGAAGAAGGAGAGAATCTCCGTAACGCGTAGGATCTATCATGTGCAGAATACTAGCATAATTGAATATGTATAGATGATGCTGTTGTAATTGGGGCATATTTGTACATTGAAAGAATTTATTCCATTTGATGTTGGAACATTTTATATTTCTGTATTTTTTCGTGCATTTTTTCTTTTTTTGTTGATTTTTGGTATAATAAAATGATTGTATAACTTTTTTAAACGTGTGTTGCAAGTCTCACAGTTTATGCCTAAAAAGTCCTGCCATTTTGAGGGGTTTTCTTGTTGGTAGATTTTCTATAACATTGGGACGTTGGCTATATCAAATTAAAATACCTATAGTACCTCCAAAACTTTTTGATTTGTTGAAAAACAGTACTGGGATGATGCCTGCAACGGCAGCCATCATCCCAGTATAACCCCCAGAAGCTGAGTACGCACATCTGCGTACGCTCGGCGGGAAGGGGTTAAATAGATTCTGATCACTCTTACTACATCAAGAGGATGGAAGTGCTTTCTCTTCCCCAGATTAAGGCTTTTGGGGGAGAAAGAAGGAAGAATAATATCTTGGTTTAAATGAAAACCTGTTACCACTTTTGGTAAGAATTCAGGATGAGGACATCAAACCACCTCATCCTTATGCATGATGAAATATGGCTCTTACAAGACAGAGCCGTTAGTTCCGATAATCTTCTAGCAGAAGAAATGGCAAGCAAAATAGATTATCTTTCTTGTCAAAGAACCAAGAGAATTTCTCGTAAGGTTTAAACAGCTGATTCAGCAAACCTGAAAAGACCAATTTTAAATCCTAAGGATTTAAAGGTGCCTTGATAGGGGGATAAACCGTGTTACCCCCTGAATAAGCTACGCACCAAGAGTGGGAAGCAAGAGGCCATAGAAAAAGACATCGACACGGCCTGGATCTGGCTCTTGATAAAAGTCAAGGCCAGCTTCATTTCAGATTCCATATGCAGGAATCCTGCCTATTGACATACTTCCTGGGGTGCCAACCCCTGGATCCATACCAAGAAACCTATGCCTTCCAGATTCTATAGTAAGTGATTCTGGAAGCCGGCTTCCTGGCATTAGTCAAAGTAGACAATACTGAAGGAGATCACCCACGATCTTTTATAGAGTGGGATTCAACAGTCAAACTTGTTAAACTCCTTGTCTGTAAAGTAGGAAGAAATACCGGACCTTGTGCAAGAAGTTCTGGCTATAATGGCAGAGTCAAAAGGTCTTCTACTGCCCTCTTTATGATCTCAATAAATTAAGATCTTCTGGGACCCGGCTGGGGCCACCAGAATCACCTCCTTCTGTTCCTGCTTAATCCTACGGAGAAGGCGCGGAAGTAGCAGAGCTGGAGGAAATGCATAGATCAGTGATAAGGAGTACCCCCTCTAACATATTGCTAGGAAGATGTGAGGGTGAAGAGATCATTCACCTCTTTTTTGGGCTGCACAACTTCTCGTGCCTCCCCTGGTGATCGATGTAAGCGACTGCCGTGGCTCTGACAGACTGAATCCTGTTAGGACTGTCCCATAATCTGACTGCCAAGATTCTATGGCCACATGTACTGCCTGAAACTTCCAACAAAGTTGATAGGCAAGGTCCTCTAACCTGGACCATTTCCCCTGGACAGAATCTTCTTCCAAGGTTGCTCCCCAGCCTAGAAGGCTGGCATCTGTTGTTAACACCTTGCAGGATAAAGATTTTCCCTTCTGCTGGATAACAACCACCAATTTAGGCTCTGACCTATGTTGGGAGCCAAGCGTATTGGAAACAAACAAGGCCTGAATCCTCTTTATTCCAGATTGACAGGATGGTGTCTTGAAGCAGTCTTTGAATAATACTGCGCGTAAAGGACGGCCCTGAAGGAGGCCTCCATTTCCCCTAAAAATCTCCTGTAGCCGAATTAAAGAATTTTCCTTTATCTTGATAATATGAATTAGTCCTACAATGGAAATGATTCATGTCTGGGGTAAGAATACCTTCTTCTGTATGGTATCTATAACCAGCCCAGAAGTAACTTCCTTGATGGTTTTAAGGAGAATCTTCCTAGGTGGAGAATCCAACCTAGAGATTTCAGATATCTACAGCTGAGATCAGACTCTGTTTTTAGACCTGATATTGAATGATCTATTTAACGTAGATCCTTTTAATAGGCTAGGACCGTTATGCCTTGAGCCCTTAACTACTGACTCGTAGTGTTGTGGCTAAGCCGAATGGCAGTGCCACGATTGAAAAAAATAATAATTTTATATTTCAACCCACAGAAATTTCTGGTAAGAGGGAAACTTTGGCACATGGAGACATGCAACTCCCCTCCTTGCAGGATGGACACAGCCGATCGAATTATGAAAGGATCGGATGTTCAAGTGCCGATTCAGATCTCTGAGATCTAGAATGGGTCTTACCTCTCTGTTTTGCTTTGAGACCTTAAAAGGTTTGCGCCAAAAAAAACCCTGTTCCATTAAGGGAATCTCTGATATCACCGACTGGGATAACAGCTGAAGCATTCTTTGAGGAGACGGACACTCTTGCATAAAGACTGCCTCATCAGCAAAACCAAGGACCCCACAGGCAGCACCCAAACAGGACCCGAACCCCGGACCCTCAGCGACTGGGCCCTCCGGGCTCTTCAAACTCTAGATGTAACCTAGAGAAGAAACTCTGAGAAATCTTTCTGCTCTTAACATTGTTCCTGCCAGACTTTGAGAATCGCAGGACCTTTCCCCTCACCCGAATGAGTGGGGGTGCTCCTTCATGAGAAGGCCTTAGCATTCTGCTTCATGGGCTTTCTGCCCCCAAGATCCTGGTGCTGCCCCTGGGAACTAAGGCATAGGAGAAGCTGCACAATTAAAGGAGAACTGTCTGAACCTCCTTTTACTGGTAAAGAGCTTTACCCCTTTTTGATGTACTTACCTAATATAAATAGTCGTACCCCAGAAAGGGACACAGACTGGGCAAGGGTTTTCACCTGGTGCTTCGGCTGATTAATATTTCAGTCACGGACCTCTAAAAAAATGCACTAGTCCAAGTATAAGCCATACGGCTTAAACAATCAAGTCCTTCAAAGCATCTGTGAGACACAGTGCATCAAATACACCAACCCCTTGCTGGGCCTGCTGATGAGACAGAACTTTCAGGTATCTAACACCTGTTCCTTAACCCCTTGGAATCCATATTCCAATGCATTTGCGTGACTCAAAAATGTGCTCCACCAAAATAGTGGGGCAGACGTTAAAGGGTTAATGGACTAAGCTACTCCAATTGCAGCCAGAACTTGCAAAAGACTCCGTGTCTTTAAAAGGAAAATCCAACCTTAACTTGCTGGATCCTTTAACATCAGTGCATTATCCACTGGACATGTGAGACTCTGCTCACTGAGGTGATTGCAGCATTAATAGCTGGAACCCCCCATTTCTTTCATAGAAATGTTCTTATTCAGAATACATAGCTATACAGGAAAAACATCCCCAGGTGGGGGAGGTTCAAATGAACCCTATTAGATGTAGATACCTCAAGAGCCTGTGCTGCAGGCAACAAAAGGGTTAAGTAAGGGAGTGGACAAACAACTGACCTGTGCGGCTACTCCCTCCCTGTTAGGATCCTCTGAAGAGGAAAAATAAGTATCTTCCAATATTTGGGAAGATCTACCTGATCCCCAGTCTCCTGCACCTCAACAAATGGCCCAGAGGACTAGATGGGAATCTGCTATGTTTAGTCCTACTATGGAGAGACATCATAGCAATAATCTTTTAAATAGCAGAAGAAAAAACGTGTTTGTATGAAATACACAGGGACAGAAGTGTTCTACCCTAGACAGCTCATCTGACTGGCCGTATTTTTCTTTTTACCTCTCAGGGGAGGAAGACATTCTTTTGGAAGGGCTTTTAGTTTGTTGTATACCATTAACCCCTTAGAACCCTAAGCCCTTGTACACGCGATCGGACATTCCGATGGAAAATGTCCAATCGGACCGCGTTGTCGGATAATCTGACCGTGTGTGGGCTTCATCTGACTTTTTCCATCGGAATGTCCGACCAACAAAGTTTGAGAGCTGGATATAAAAATTTTCCGACAACATGATCCGATTGGACTTTTTCCGATCGTTGGTAGAGAATTCTGATCGGACAAAGTGCCACGCATGCACAGATCAAATTCCTAGACCAAAGCTATTGGCTACTAGGCTGAACGTAGTCCCGTCGTAACTAAATAACGACTGGACACCAGTTTCGGACAAAATCCGTCAAACAAAATCCGACGGATTTTGTTGTCGGAATGTCCGACCATGTGTACAAGGGCTTAGAGGGGTTCCTGGTCCCTGTCACTCATAGCTTACAGTACAAAGCAGAGGCAGTACCAGCAAAAGAATGTTACACTTGCTAGGCTATAGTACAGTACAAAAGCTGCTATTAGTGCTAGCTATACAGTACAATGTTGTCAACAAAAGGGAGATGCCTGTGTCACCAAACCTGACCAGCAACCACTCTGCTCTGTCCCTCCACCGCCAGACTGCTGCTTTTCCTGTATAGCTTAAAATACTTCCTCCCTGTGTGGCTGGCGTCTGACGCTGTTTAGCCACATCCCGCACGAAAATGCGCCCCCTTCCTCTTTCAACAGGGAAGTGTGTGAGCGCCGGCATCATGGCGGGCAGGGTAAATCCTCCGCCTGACGAGCGTCCGCGACCTGCCCAAAAAATGTTTTTTTTTATTTCAAGAAAAAGAGGCAGCTGGCTGGCATTAAAAGGATCGAAAACCGCCAATCTGGGGGCCCAGGAAGTGATCAGAACCACCCTTCATACCTGAGGGCCTGAGCTGGCTTGAAGGAGAGGAGAGTGGAGCTTCTGCTGTTTCCAGCGTCAGAATGGTGAGTGCTCAATACAGCCTCCAGTGGTGACACATAGACATGACATGACAAAACAATACATGCCTCATGCGATTGGTGGATATATAGGGTTAAAGAGATGTGGAGGAAGGATGCCCCATAGTGTAGTAATTTTTAACCATAAACGTTTTATTTTAAAGTCAGATAAAATACTCACAAACAAAAAAGATATTTCAAACGCTGTATAAACGAGAACCAAGCTCGATTTACGTCACTTCCGGTAGCTCTCGTCCCGACGCGTGTTCGTCACGGTCATGTGACTTCATCAGGGGATCCCACTATGGGGCATCCTTCCTCCACATCTCTTTAACCCTATATATACATCAATCGCTGAGGCACCCCCACGCTGAATTTTGCTGAGTTACCATTTAAAGGGACCACACAGCGCAATAGTCAGGATACTAACATCAGGATCTGGGGACACCACAGCAGGACCTCAAAGGCAAAGAGCACCAGGGACCCCAAGGATACACATGTTACATGCTGTTACCTTACAGCTGTAAGGTAAGGGGACACCCATAACCTGACCACACAGGATCACAAGGGATATACCCTATTATTGTGCACATATTATTACTCTTTAAGCACTAGCACCTTATGCGATTTTTTTGATATAATCGCCACCTTTTGCACAACTGTTACGGACATTTTTATGATAATTTTATTTTTTATTTTTCTGTCGCCGTTGTATTTGCATAGTTTTAATATTGTTTTAGAGGGATTTTGCACGTATATTTTATTCCCTCAGCACTGGCACTTTATGCGATTTTTTGGATGTTATTGCCACAGTTTGCACAGTAGAACGGATATTCTATTCATTGTTTTATCTGTATTGTTTCAGTATTCTTCAGGGTGTAGATGAATTTTGCACTTATTATTTTAGCATTGATTTCTTTCTGGCACTGGCACTTCATGCGATTTTTGGCAGCTATAACAAATCGCATTGGGAATCACTGGTTTTAAATATTTTGACTGTGTTTTGTTCTGCATTTTTCACTTACATTTGAATATATCTTTGATATTATAAGGAGTGTTATAGTGCTCTTGAGGGTTCTCTACTATCTCCCCCATAAAAGCGCACACTGACCTATATACACGTTTTGTCGTATTTGACGACAAACTAGTCTCTTAATAACTTTATATTATTCAAGTGCCTATACAGCCCACCAGCCTTTAGGCTGGACCTCCTGTCATAGTACAGCGCACCACTACCTCCGTCTATTAGTTTTCTCGTCAAAGGATTACTGCCCGTGGAGCTCAGTACACACATCCTTACGCGTGCCCAACACCTTAAACACTGGTGAAAAAACTTAGGACTCCCAGTAATGGGAGGGGTTACATGGGGGAAATTCACGCCTTAAGGGGCGTGCCAATGTCCAGCACCTGATACACCGATATAACCCACATAGTTATTACTATGGCTCTGTGTCCCCTGATGTAAGAAAAGAAAAGAGGATTTTAACAGGAATTCCAACTTTTTATCTGTTGGATACTTTAGCATTTGTGCATTGTCCAATGAACTTTTATTCACACTGGAAATCGCAGCATCTACTGCTGGAATTTTCCATTTTTTGGTGAATTTTTCCTCCATAGGATAGAGAACCGAGAATCTCTTTGGAGGGAGAAAATTCTTATCCGGATGATCGCATTCGGTATAAATAAGCTTCTTTAATATTGTGTGGACTGGAAACGCATGCACTGGTTGTGAAGGTTTCAAGGAACCCAAAGAATAAACCAGACTTTCAGCTTACTCTGTTAGGGGTAGTATGAAAGTGAAGGATTTGTACCTCAGATTGTGAAGCTGAAACTTCAACTGTTGTTTCCTCCACAGAGGAGTAATCGGTTTGTTTTTCCCAATCGTTTAAGGGTAATACCTCATCCTGTCCCCACTGTTCCCCTGGGTTTGGAGTGGGAGAGAGGGATCTAGCATGTTTCTTATCCCCTTTAATGGAGGATGCAAATAAAGCCGCTAATCTTCTTTCTAAGCCCTGCACGGCAGCGGAAAATGCGTCTTCAGTCACATATACAGGGGCTGAAGTGTTAGAAGCAGTTGCACCACCAATTGCTTCCAATGACTCACCCTGGCTTGCGATGTCAGGTATCTTCGGAGAGGATGACAAAGTGGACAAAGTGGAGGCATGTTTGGAGTTCCCAGTGCCTGGGTGTGGTTTTGATGCCTTAGTAGTAAGCCTTGAAGCCATAGTGCAAAGCACAAAAGGCAAAGGTACTCTAAGAACTGTTCTATTTATTTAAACAATAGTAGGAAAAACAGTGGTAGCATAGAATGATCTAATACTAAACAATACGTTTTTCCTGTACTGAAAATGCCTGTGTAAACCCCTCACGTGCATCTGAGCTTCTGTGTCCTGTGGCAGCCTTGCTTCAGCTGCTCTGATAGACAATGTCTGTTTCCCAGAGTATCAGCTTTAAGCTTTTTCAGGTGTGAGCCTGATTGTCTTTGCGCCACACCCTTTCATATGCTTTAGCAAGATTTACCTCAGAGGGTAGGCAGGCGGCGGGGGAGGGAGGCAGGCGGCAGGGGAGGGGGGAGGAGATTTGCACAGCCGTTTTATCAGCTTTTCAGATTTATGCTTGTTTAAACACAACATGTATCCCTATCGTTCCCCATTTAGGGGGAGAGGAGACCCCCCTCCAGCTGCTGAGAAAGATGCTGTATTAGCACAGATTTAAACAGGGTATATACACTATTACTCCCTCTAGAGGAGTTTTTAACTCATTTCACAATATAATTAAAAGAAAAGTCATAGGTGGACTTTGCAGTTCCTATGCTTTCCTCTTACCTTTTCCTCGCAGGATACTGCCGTAAACAGACCGATCCAAACTTCACCCATCACGGCGGGCATCGTGGTTAAACCTTCAAAGACTGGAACCCTTTTAATAGGGGATCCACTCCTTTGGACCATGTATAGCACCCCTCAGGACATCTTTAGGTAATGTAGCAAGACCAAAAAGAGTCCTGGTTCCTAGGGTCCAGACCTCAAAGAGCAGCGTTACAGGCAAAACCTCGTTCTTCTATGTGAGGCCCAGGTACCATCTTGCAGCAGTGGCGGGATGGAGCCAGTTGTGGAGGCTTTTTAAATCCAGCATGGATCCCTCCTGGAGCTCCGCAGAGCACATCTTCACTCGTGCCAACACCTTTAGACAAAACTGAGGTACTCCTGGAAGAAGGAAGGGTTATATAGGGGAGTTAACTTCATGTACTGGGTGTGCCAGTGTCAACACCTGAAGGTAGCTATAACCCACTAAGTAAATACTTAAGGCTCTTTGTCCTATGATGTATGATAAAGAAATTGTGGGGGTTGCAATTTTTTTTTGCCACGCGGTATTTGCATGTTTTTTTCAAATGCTATTTTTTTGGGGGGAAAATCCACTTTCATGAATCTTAAAATACAAAAACACAATAGAATATCTAATTGTTTAGTAAAATACAAATGATAACGTTACGCATAGTAAATATATACCTAGCATGTCAGGCTTTAAAATTGAAGATGCTCATGGACTGTTGAGGAACAACAGTACATTAAATTATCCGTAGATGCCGCTTTAAAAGCCTTTACATGTTACAAGTTTAGAGTTACACAGGAGATTTGGTGCTAACATTATTGCTCTCCCTATTACATTTGTGACGATACCTCTCATGTGCGATGTGGTGGCAATGCCATTTACATATGTGTGTGTGACCTACGCATGCATTTGCCTTAGTGCATGAGCATGGGGGGACAGGGGCGCTTTCATTTTTTTATTTATTTATTTTAGATTTTCTTAATTTTTACACTTCTTAGTTTTATGTTCATGTTTATGGCTATCACACGGGGTGAACAATATCCCTTGTGATAGCCAGAAGAGTGACAGACCTTGTTTATGGAGAGATCTGGGGATGTTCCTATTCTCAGTTATCTATATGGTCAGCTGGCGAAACTGTTGGCTTCAGTCTTGGGCTCCCGTTTGGGACAGGAAAATCCAGGAAGACTGTGCTGGAGTAGGGGGTGTGTATGCCTCTTCCACTGCCTGTAAAAGCAATCTAGCGGCTAATTAGTTATCACTAAAGTGGTCCCTAGGATCACATTTACATTAAAGAGCATTGCTGGCTAAAAAGAATAGATACTGAGATAATTCCTGTAGCTGCAGGTATAAACATTTCAATCTGGCGATGTATGGGTACATCGCAGAGGCTGAAGTAGTTAAATTATCTCCTATTTTTAGGTTTACCTATGAGACAGCCACATGCCTCACTTAAAATCTGTTAGAAATAAGACACTTGCCCTTGTCATTTAAGATTAAAATTGTGATAGAAAGGGTTACATGACAGAAATGCTGAAACCTCTGCCATTGTTATTACAGGCATGGATTCACCCATTGCTCATCGAACACGAGCAGCTCTTCGACAGCAGCGAGAGAATGCCAGGCCCCACAGAAGTCGATCTCCAAGGGACCGCATTGTTGCTGAGGACCAGCCTGCACCAGCCAGACCACCGGCCAGGGAGTATCAGGAGGTGCCCACCTGTTCCATCTGTTTGAGTGAAATGGATGTGGGAGAGGACAAAACAACTCTAGCCTGCTCCCACCTATTTCATTCGACCTGCATCGGAACATGGAGGGTGCAAAGCAATAGATGCCCCCTTTGCAGAGCTGTAATTGTTTTTCTTCCTCCACAAGATAGAAACAGAAGAGTGCCCCGGAGGATCCAGTTCTGGGAGCTAGCCACCCTAACTCTGGAAGACTTGATCAACCTTCGGCTTGTATATGAAATTGATGAATTTGGTTTTAACCGTCTTGTCTTCTATGTGTAAAACTTTTCTGGTTTCACGTTTACAGCAGGATAGTGAAAAGCAGTGGTGTTTAACCACTTCCCGACCGCCGCACGACGATGTACGTCGACAGAATGGCATGGGCAGGCATAAGGGCGTACATGTACGTCCCTGCCTTCCCGCGGGTCGGGGGCCCTATCGGGCCCCCGCCCGGTGCCTGCGGCGGTCGGTATTCGTTCGGGAGCGATCCCGGACGAGGGGGCGGCCATTCATTCATGGCCACCCCCTCGCGATCGCTCCCGACGAATAGAAATCGTTCGTGACATCACTTCCTCTCCTGTAATGTAAACACAGGAGAGGAAGTGATGTAATCTCTCCTCCGTGTCGGTATTTTTCGTTCCGACGCCGAGGAGAGAGGATCGGTGAGTTGCACCAACACGTCACTACACAGTAGAACATGCCAGGCACACTCACACCCCCCCGATCACCCCCCCAATTACCCCTGCCCCCCAGTCACAGTGACACCAATGTCATTTTTTTTTTTTTTTTTTTTGCATTGGTGTCATTTGTGACTGTAATAACTGTTAGGGCAGTTAGGGTTAGCCCCCTTTAGTTCTAATGTACCCCCCTAACCCCCCCAATAAAGGTTTAACCCCGTGATCAACCCCCGTCGCCAGTGTCACTAAGGCTGGGTTCACATTGCAGCGGTTTATGAGAACTAATGTGATTCGCACCGCACTGCAGTGCAAATCACATCCGATCTCTGTGCGATTCGAGTTCAGCCATACAGATAGTATGGCTGAATTCGCATCGCACCCGCCGCACCCGACGTACCCGCCGCAAATTCGCACGGGACCCTTTTTTTGGCCCGCAGCAGAATCGGATCGCATGGGTGTTCACACCATGCGATCCGAGTTTGCAGATCGCACTGCGATATGCGAACTGATCTGGGGGTGTCATTAACATTTCACTGACACTCCCAGCAGTTCGCATAGGGCAGTGTGAACTGCCGCCGGGAGGCATGCGATGCGGGAACCCGCCGCGGATTCGTGGCGTTCCCGCATCGCTCCAGTGTGAACCCAGCCTAATAAGCGATCATTTTTCTAAACGCTGTATTAGTGTCACAGGTGACGCTAGTTAGGCAGGTAGGTATTTAGGTTCGCCGCAGCTTTTTATAGCGCCAGGGACCCCCATATACTACCGCATAAAGCCCCCTGATTGCCCCCTAGTTAACCCTTTCACCAGTGATCACCATATAACTGTTACAGGTGACGCTGGTTGGTTAGTTATTTTTTTATAGTTTCAGGGCACCCGCCATTTATTACCTAATAAAGGTTCAACCCCCTGATCACCCGGCGGGTGTCATTTGTGACTGTAATAACTGTTAGGGCAGTTAGGGTTAGCCCCCTTTAGTTCTAAGGTACCCCCCTAACCCTCCCAATAAAGGTTTAATCCCGTGATCACCCCCCGTCGCCAGTGTCACTAAGGCTGGGTTCACATTGCAGCGGTTTATGAGAACGGATGTGATTCGCACCGCACTGCAGTGCAAATCACATCCGATCTCTGTGCGATTCGAGTTCAGCCATACAGATAGTATGGCTGAATTCGCGTCGCACCCGCCGCACCCGCCGCAAACTCGCACGGGACCCTTTTTTTGGTCCGCAGCAGAATCGGATCGCATGGGTGTTCACACCATGCGATCCAAGTTTGCAGATCGCACTGCGATATGCGAACTGATCTGGGGGTGTCATTAACATTTCACTGACACTCCCAGCAGTTCGCATAGGGCAGTGTGAACTGCCGCCGGGAGGCATGCGATGCAGGAACCCGCCGCGGATTCGTGGCGTTCCCGCATCGCTCCAGTGTGAACCCAGCCTAATAAGCGATCGTTTTTCTGATCGCTGTATTAGTGTCACAGGTGACGCTAGTTAGGCAGGTAGGTATTTAGGTTCGCCGCAGCTTTTTATAGCGCCAGGGACCCCCATATACTACCGCATAAAGCCCCCTGATTGCCCCCTAGTTAACCCTTTCACCAGTGATCACCATATAACTGTTACAGGTGACGCTGGTTGGTTAGTTATTTTTTATAGTTTCAGGGCACCCGCCATTTATTACCTAGTCTCACTAGTGTACCCCTAAATTTAGGGGTGTCTACTTTCCAAAATGGGGTCATTTGGGGGGGGTTTGTGCCATCTTGGCATTTTATGGCCTTCAAAACTGTAACGCCCTTAGAAAGCCTGAAGGCGGTGCTTGGTTTTCGGGGCCCCGTACGCGGCTAGGCTCCCAAAAAGTCCCACATATGTGGTATCCCCGTACTCAGGAGAAGCAGCAGAATTTATTTTGGGGTGTCATTTCACATATGCCCATGGCATGCGTGAGCAATATATCATTTAGTGACAACTTTGTGAAAAAAAAAAAAAAAAAAAAGTTTGTAATTTTCCCGCAACTTGTGGCAAAATATAAAATATTCCATGGACTCAACATGCCTCTCAGCAAATAGCTTGGGGTGTCTACTTTCTAAAATGGGGTCATTTGTGGGGGTTTTGTGCCATCTTGGCATTTTATGGCCTTCAAAACTGTAATAGGTAGTGAGAAGTGAACTCAAAAATTTACGCCCTTAGAAAGCCTGAAGGCGGTGCTTGGTTTTCGGGGCCCCGTACGCGGCTAGGCTCCCAAAAAGTCCCACATATGTGGTATCCCCGTACTCAGGAGAAGCAGCAGAATTTATTTTGGGGTGTCATTTCACATATGCCTATGGCATGCGTGAGCAATATATCATTTAGTGACAACTTTGTGAAAAAAAAAAAAAAAGTTTGTAATTTTCCCGCAACTTGTGGCAAAATATAAAATATTCCATGGACTCAACATGCCTCTCAGCAAATAGCTTGGGGTGTCTACTTTCTAAAATGGGGTCATTTGTGGGGGTTTTGTGCCATCTTGGCATTTTATGGCCTTCAAAACTGTAATAGGTAGTGAGAAGTGAACTCAAAAATTTACGCCCTTAGAAAGCCTGAAGGCGGTGCTTGGTTTTCGGGGCCCCGTACGCGGCTAGGCTCCCAAAAAGTCCCACATATGTGGTATCCCCGTACTCAGGAGAAGCAGCAGAATTTATTTTGGGGTGTCATTTCACATATGCCCATGGCATGCGTGAGCAATATGTCATTTAGTGACAACTTTGTGAAAAAAAAAAAAAAAGTTTGTAATTTTCCCGCAACTTGTGGCAAAATATAAAATATTCCATGGACTCAACATGCCTCTCAGCAAATAGCTTGGGGTGTCTACTTTCTAAAATGGGGTCATTTGTGGGGGTTTTGTGCCATCTTGGCATTTTATGGCCTTCAAAACTGTAATAGGTAGTGAGAAGTGAACTCAAAAATTTACGCCCTTAGAAAGCCTGAAGGCGGTGCTTGGTTTTCGGGGCCCCGTACGCGGCTAGGCTCCCAAAAAGTCCCACATATGTGGTATCCCTGTACTCAGGAGAAGCAGCAGAATTTATTTTGGGGTGTCATTTCACATATACCCATAGCATGTGTGAGCAATATATAATTTAGTGACAACTTTGTGTAAAAAAAAAAAAAATATTTTTTTTTGTCATTATTCAATCGCTTGAGGCAAAAAAATAAAATATTCAATGGGCTCAACATGCCACTTATCAATTTCCTTAGGGGGTCTACTTTCCAAAATGGGGTCATTTGGGGGGGTTTTGTACTGCCCTGCCATTTTAGCACCTCAAGAAATGAGATAGGCAGTCGTAAACTAAAAGCTGCGTAAATTCCAGAAAACGTACCTTAGTTTGTAGATGTGACAACTTTTGCGCAAACCAATAAATACACAATTATTGACTTTTTTTTTACCAAAGACATGTGGCTGAATACATTTTGGCCTAAATGTATGACTAAAATTGAGTTTATTGGATTTTTCTAATAACAAAAAGTAGAAAATATCATTTTTTTTCAAAATTTGCGGTCTTTTTACGTTTATATCGCAAAAAATAAAAATCGCAGAGGCAATCAAATACCATCAAAAGAAATTTGTGGGAAGAAAAGGACGCAAATTTTGTTTGGGTACAACATTGCATGACCGCGCAATTACCAGTTAAAGCAGCGCATTGCCAAATTGTAAAAAGACCTCTGGTCATTGACCAGCAAAATGATCCGGTCTGAAAGTGGTTAAAAAAAAAAACACAAAAAAAAAAAAATACACAAAATGTTTTGAATGCATAAAAATGTATATTGTTGTTATATGTATAAAAAATATGGAGCCAGGCCCGGAGGGGCACTAGGCAAATGGACCCAGGCCCAGCGGGGCACTAGGGGAAAAGAGCCAGGCTCAGCAGGGCACTAGGGGGATAGAGCGAGGACCACAGAGGCACTAGGCGAATGGAGCCAGGCCTGAAGTGGCACTATGTAGATGGAGCAAGGCCCGTAGAGGCACTAGGATGATGGAGCAAGGCCTGTAGAGGCACTAGGATGATGAAGCCAGGCCCATAGAGGCACTAGGCGGATGGAGCCAGGCCCGTAGAGGCACTAGACGAATGGAGCCAGGCCCGTAGAGGCACTAGGCAGATGGAGCCAGGCCCGTAGAGGCACTAGGCGGATGGAGACAGGCCCGTAGAGGCACTAGGTGGATGGAGCCAGGCCCGTAGCGGCACTAGGTGGATGGAGCCAGGCCCACAGAGGCACTAGGCGGATGGAGCCAGGCCGATAGGAGCACTAGGCGGATGGAGACAGGCCCGTAGAGGAACTAGGCGGCTGGAGTAAGGCCTGAAGTGGCACTATGTAGATGGAGCAAGGCCCGTAGAGGCTCTAGGATGATGGAGCAAGGCCTGTAGAGGCACTAGTATGATGAAGCCAGGCCCATAGAGGCACTAGGCAGATGGAGCCAGGCCCGTAGAGGCACTAGGTGGATGGAGCCAGGCCCGTAGAGGCACTAGGCGGATGGAGCCAGGCCCGTAGCACCACTAGGCGGATGGAGCCAGGCCCGTAGAGGCACTAGGTGGATGGAGCCAGGCCGATAGGGGCACTAGGCGGATGGAGTAAGGCCCAGTGGCGCACTAGGTGGACGAAGCCAGACTTGGCTGGGCACTAGGTGAATGGAGCCAGGCTCATAGAAGCACAAGGTAGATGGACCCAGGCCCATAGAGGCACTAGGCGGATGGAGCAAGGCACGGCTGGGCACTAGGCAGATGGAGCCAGGCCCGTAGAGGCACTAGGCAGATGGAGCCAGGCCCGTAGCGGCACTAGGCGGATGGAGCCAGGCCCGTAGAGGCACTATGTGGATGGAGCCAGGCCCATAGAGGCAATAGGCGGATGGAGCCAGGCTGATAGGGGCACTAGACAGATGGAGAAAGGCCCGTAGAGGAATTAGGCAGATGGAGTAAGGCTGTCAAGAAGGTCAGCCCAGCCATCTGTCCGCTACTGAAGGTTCGGGCTGCAAAGCCCCTGTTATGAATGTCTGTCGGCGCACGCGGGTGCGCGTTAACGCAGGTGGGCGCACGCGGGTGCGCGCCAACGCAGGTGGGCTCACGCGGGTGCGCGCTAACATAGGTGGGCGCACGCGGGGGCGCAGATGTCCTGGTGGGCGCACGCGGGTGCGCAGATGTCCTGATGGGCGCACGCGGGTGCGCGTTAGTGCTATTGGGCGCACGCAGGTGCGCGCTGGTGTTGCTGGGCGCTCGCGGGTCCGCGGATCCGCGGGAGCGCGTGTGCCAAAGGGGTTACTTAAGGGGACCTGTTGCCTTGCCTCCTTGCTGTCCGGTCTACAGCGTTCCTGTCGTGACCCCTCTGCTCCTGCTTACTACTTGCTCGTTCCTGTGACCCGGCTTATCCTGACGACCCCTTGTTTGCTGCCTGCCTCCGACCCCGGCTTGTCTGACGATTCTTCTGCCTGCTGATTCGGTACCTACCTGTCTGCCTGTTCCTGACCCGGCTTGTTCACCACGTTATCCAGTCTGCTGTCCCTCTACGGTGCCAGTCTTCCGGTATCCTGCCTTACCTGCTTACGGGTCTGTCATGAGGAGCCGTACTACAGAACACCTTCCCCGCTGCTCCAGCGTGTGCGTCTTCTGCCGATCTCATCGCCTGCTGGTCGCTGTTCCTGCTGCATCTGCTCCTCTCCTGCACCCGGAGCTTTACACCTGTGTCCTGCTTGACACTTGTGCCCCTTCCGCGCTCTAGAACCTCTGTATCCTCTACCAGGAGTTTCCGAGGCTGGAGGAATACAAGTAGCCGCTCCCAGCATCCGTGGGCTCAACCACCAGGTACGTGACAGTACCGGACAGCCATGTCCGAGCCCACGTCAGGAGCCTCCCCGATGGATGAACTTTGCCGCCACCTTGCCGGTCTCACTCAGGCTGTGAAGAACCTACAAGAAGGGTACAACCGTCTGGAGGGCCAAGTTCAGGCTTTGTCGGCATCTTCACCACCTTCATCAGGTCCAGCTCCCACTCCGTCCGTGGTAATGATGCCACCCGAACCAAGGGTCCCCACGCCTGAGAGGTTCTCAGGGGATCGAAGCAAATTCAGGGCATTCCGTAATGCCTGCAGTTTATTCTTTGCCCTGCAACCCCGGACTTTCTCTCTTGAAGCCACCAAGGTGGGGTTCGTCATTTCCTTGTTACTAGGGGAACCTCAGTCTTGGGCCCACCGTCTTCTCGAGCAGAAGCATGCCTCTCTTGATAATCTGGACTCCTTCTTCCAGGCAATGTCCCAGCTTTATGAGGACCCTCAGTTGACAGCTACCGCAGAAGCGGCCTTGCACTCCTTACAGCAGGGCCGAAGACCTGTAGAGGACTATGTAACTGAGTTCAGGTGGTGGAGTGCCGACACCAACTGGAACGACGCCGCCCTGCGCTTCCAATTTCGTGCAGGTCTCTCTGAAAACTTAAAGGACGAGCTGGCCCGTGTGGGCATCCCAGAGACTTTAGAAGCTCTCATTAACCTCTCCATACAGATCGACAGGAGATTAAGAGAACGGAGATCAGAACGCTCTGCCGGTCCTTCCCGTCCTGTTTGGATGCTTCCACGAGTCCCCAGTTACCCTCAGCCAGCTTCTTCTGCTCCGGTGTCTTCTTCCTCCGATTCTTCCGAACCTATGCAACTTGGTCTCCTACGGCCCTCTCTCACGCCGGAAGAACGTCTGCGTAGGAGGACTAATAATCTATGCCTGTACTGCGGGGAACCAGGACACTATGTAAGGACCTGCCCAGCCAAACTCCGTAAGTGCCAAGCCACTACCCCTGTACCTGTATCCACCTTACCTGATTATGCTTCTCATCTGGCTGTTTCCGCTCTCTTACAGCTTCCAGGAAGGAGTATTCGGGCCACCGCAATTATTGATTCTGGAGCTTGCAGTGGCTTCATGGACTTGACCTTTGCCATCAAGAACCACGTTCCCCTGCGTCCACGGGCGAAGGGACTTTCAGTACACTTGGCCGACGGATCTGTTCTTAAGTCCGGGCCAGTTACACAGGAAACAAGACCCCTGTTGACCACCATCTTGGAGAACCATCAAGAACTTTTATGCCTGGACATTATTGATTCTCCCTTATTCCCAATCATCCTTGGCATGCCCTGGCTGAAGGCCCATAACCCTCAAGTGGACTGGTGCACCGGGAAGATTAACTTCTCCTCTCCCTATTGCAACCAGCATTGCTTGATTAAGCCTACCGATATTTCCCCTTCTTTGTTGTGCCTGGAAGCTGACAAGGAGATTCTCCAATCTGTTCATGAGGCCTACCACAAGTTTTTGGACGTTTTCAACAAGAAAGGTGCCGAAACTCTCCCGCCACATAGACCTTACGATTGTCCGATTGAGCTCCTTCCGGGGGCCGAAATCCCTTTCGGAAGGATCTTTCCTCTAACTGAGCTGGAGTTGGGCACCTTGAAGACGTATATTGACGAGAACTTGGAAAGGGGATTCATCCGACCTTCTACCTCCCCCGCGGCAGCCGGAATCTTCTTTGTAGAGAAGAAAGACCACTCTCTGCGCCCCTGTGTTGATTATCGGGAACTGAATAAAATAACTATCAAGAATCGGTACCCTCTACCTCTGGTACCTGAACTATTCCAGAGACTAGGGACGGCGGCGGTATTTACTAAGCTGGATCTCCGCGGGGCCTATAACTTGATTCGTATCCGAAGCGGCGATGAGTGGAAGACTGCCTTTCGCACCCGGTTCGGGCATTTTGAGTACCTGGTCATGCCCTTTGGACTATGCAATGCACCTGCTACATTCCAGCACTTCGTGAATGACATCTTCAGGGACTATCTTGACTTGTTTGTTATAATTTACCTTGATGACATCTTGATCTTTTCCTCTTCTCTGTCCGAGCACTGTGAGCACGTCAAGAAGGTGTTAATCAGATTACGTTGTCATGGCCTTTACGCAAAACCAGAAAAATGTGTGTTTGAACAGCAGAGTATTCAGTTTCTGGGCTTGATTATCTCTGTGGAAGGCATTCAAATGGACCCACAAAAGGTTTCCGCCATTCTGGATTGGCCTGCTCCCTCTGATAAGAAGGGCGTTCAACGTTTCGTGGGCTTCGCCAACTTTTACCGGAAATTCATCAGGGGGTTCTCTACCATCATCTCCCCCATCACGAAGCTCACGAAGCAGGGCTATCGGTTCCACTGGACATCCGAAGCCCAGGAGGCTTTTGTGGCCCTCAAGAAGCTGTTCACCTCGGCATCAATCCTGAAGCACCCTGATCCAGCTCTACCCTACATCTTAGAGGTCGACGCTTCTGAAATTGCGGTTGGGGCTGTTCTTTCACAGAGGCAAGGTTCCAAGGCCCTCCTGCATCCGGTGGCATTCTTCTCCCGCAAGCTTTCGGAAGCTGAAAGGAATTATGATGTGGGAGATCGGGAGCTGTTGGCTATCAAATCGGCACTCGAGGAATGGAGGTACCTTCTGGAAGGAGCAGCACACCCCATCCTCATTTTTACGGATCACAAGAATCTCGAGTACCTGAAGGTCGCTAAGAGGCTAAAACCACGTCAGGCCAGGTGGGCACTCTTTTTTACTCGATTTTCTTTTCATATAACCTACAGACCTGGGTCGAAAAATACCAAGCCGGATGCCCTCTCGAGGATGTTTTGCGGACCTGAAGCCTCTTCTCCCCCGGATACTATCCTATCTTCCGGGAATTTCCTTTTACTTCAGGAAGACCTGTTGGACCAGATTAAACGGGCCTCACTCCATGCCTCTCCTCCTTCTGGTGTCACTCTGCAGGCAAGAGACAATCTTTTGTGGCATCTGGACAAGATCTTTGTACCCCAGGGGGTACGGGTAGCTGTTCTCAGCGCCTGCCATGACCATAAGTTGGCCGGTCATTTCGGGGTAATCAAATCACTTGAACTCCTGCAGCGGACCTTTTGGTGGCCACAACTGGCAAAGGACTGCAAGAATTATGTGGAATCCTGCACGGTCTGCTCGAGAAACAAGGGCAGCAGATCCAAGGTCTGGGGTCTGCTGAAACCTCTGCCTGTCCCTGAAAGACCATGGAGGATGATCTCCATGGATTTTATTGTTGAACTGCCTCTTTCTGAAGACCATTCTACCATCTTCGTAGTTGTGGACAGGCTCTCAAAGATGGCGCACTTCCTTCCCATGAAAGGAACCACCTCCGCTGCTGAGACTGCTAAGATATTTGTTAGAGAAATTGTGAGGCTTCATGGGATCCCTGTGGACATTGTCTCTGATCGGGGGGTACAGTTTACTTCAAGGTTCTGGAGGGCGTTATGTGGTTCCCTGGAGATCAACCTTTCCTTTTCCTCTGCTTATCATCCGCAGACTAATGGCCAGACGGAAAGAACAAATCAAACTTTGGAACAGTACTTACGTTGCTTCTCATCTTTCTCTCAAGATGATTGGGTCTCCCTCTTACCTCTCGCTGAGTTTGCCTACAATAATTCTGTCCACTCCACCACCAAACAAACCCCTTTCTTTGCAAATTACGGATTTCACCCCCTGTTTCTAACAAATAATCTCCCGGAATGTTCGGTACCTGCCGTTCAGGAAACTTTGACCTTCTTCAGCAACAACAACAAGCTTCTTCGGGAAACAATGTCCAGAACTCAGGAATATTACAAAGGGATCTTTGATAAAAAGAGGAGAGGGGAACTTAGCCTGGAGCCTGGGGATCAAGTTTGGCTGTCAACCCTGAACCTAAAGCTGGCATGTCCCTCCAGGAAACTGGGTCCAAAGTTCATTGGTCCTTTTCCGGTTAAGAGGAAGATCAACAGCGTGGCGTACGAGTTGCAACTACCAGAGTCTTTCCGGGTCCATCCGGTTTTCCATGTGGCTCTTCTTAAACCCGCTGTCCCAGATCCCTTCGTTGGCAGAGACGTTGGTCCACCTGAACCTGTCCTGATCGACGGAGAAGTCGAATTCGAAGTAGAGTCGATTCTGCACTGCAGGAAGAGACGGGGACAGGTCCAGTACCTGGTGAAATGGAAGGGATACGGTCCTGAAGATAATTCTTGGGAGCCGGAAAGTAATATTCATGCTGAAAAGCTCATCCGGGCCTTCAAGAGAGCGCACCCAGCTAAGCTGGCCCAGTTGGGCATCCGGGGGCTGCCCCTTGGGGGGGGCAATGTCAAGAAGGTCAGCCCAGCCATCTGTCCGCTACTGAAGGTTCGGGCTGCAAAGCCCCTGTTATGAATGTCTGTCGGCGCACGCGGGTGCGCGTTAACGCAGGTGGGCGCACGCGGGTGCGCGCCAACGCAGGTGGGCGCACGCGGGTGCGCGCTAACATAGGTGGGCGCACGCGGGTGCGCAGATGTCCTGGTGGGCGCACGCGGGTGCGCAGATGTCCTGATGGGCGCACGCGGGTGCGCGTTAGTGCTATTGGGCGCACGCGAGTGCGCGCTGGTGTTGCTGGGCGCTCGCGGGTCCGCGGATCCGCGGGAGCGCGCGGGAGCGCGCGGGAGCGCGCGGGAGCGTGTGTGCACGCGGGAGCGCGCGCGGGAGCGCGCGCGGGAGCGCGCCGTGACGGCCCTTGGCGCCAAAGGGGTTACTTAAGGGGACCTGTTGCCTTGCCTCCTTGCTGTCCGGTCTACAGCGTTCCTGTCGTGACCCCTCTGCTCCTGCTTACTACTTGCTCGTTCCTGGGACCCGGCTTATCCTGACGACCCCTTGTTTGCTGCCTGCCTCCGACCCCGGCTTGTCTGACGATTCTTCTGCCTGCTGATTCGGTACCTACCTGCCTGCCTGTTCCTGACCCGGCTTGTTCACCACGTTATCCAGTCTGCTGTCCCTCTACGGTGCCAGTCTTCCGGTATCCTGCCTTACCTGCTTACGGGTCTGTCGTGAGGAGCCGTACTACAGAACACCTTCCCCGCTGCTCCAGCGTGTGCGTCTTCTGCCGATCTCATCGCCTGCTGGTCGCTGTTCCTGCTGCATCTGCTCCTCTCCTGCACCCGGAGCTTTACACCTGTGTCCTGCTTGGCACTTGTGCCCCTTCCGCGCTCTAGAACCTCTGTATCCTCTACCAGGAGTTCCTGAGCCGGAGGAATACGAGTAGCCGCTCCCAGCATCCGTGGGCTCAACCACCAGGTACGTGACAAAGGCCCAGTGGCGCACTAGGTGGACGAAGCCAGACTTGTCTGGGCACTAGGTGAATGGAGCCAGGCTCGTAGAGGCACAAGGTAGATGGACCCAGGCCTGCGGATGGAGCAAGGCACGGCTGAGCACTATGCAGATGGAGCCAGGCCCGTATAGGCACTAAGCGGATGGAGCAAGGCCTATAGAGGAACTAGGTGGATGGAGCAAGGCCCGTAGAGGCACTAGGATGATGAAGCCAGGCCCGTAGAGGCACTAGGCGGATAGAGCCAGCCCCTTAGAGGCACTAGGCTGATGGAGCCAGGCCCGTAGAGGCACTAGGTGGATGGAGCCAGGCCCGTAGTGGCACTAGGCAGATGGAGCCAGGCCCATAGAGGCACTAGGCGGTTGTAGCCAGGCCGATAGGGGCACTAGGCGGATGGAGACAGGCCCGTAGAGGATCTAGGCGGATGGAGTAAGGCCCAGTGGCGCACTAGATGGACGAAGCCAGACTTGGCTGCACACTAGGTGAATGGAGCCAGGCTCGTAGAAGCACAAGGCAAATGGACCCAGGCCCATGGAGGCACTAGGCGGATGGAGCAAGGCACGGCTGGGCACTAGGCAGATGGAGCCAGGCCCGTATAGGTACTAAGCGGATGGAGCAAGGCCTGTAGAGGAACTAGGTGGATGGAGCAAGGTCCGTAGAGGCACTAGGCAAATGGAGCCAGGACCACAGAGGCACTAGGTGAATGGACCCAGGGCTGAAGTGGCACTATGTAGATGGAGCAAGTCCCGTAGAGGCACTAGGATGATGGAGCAAGGCCTGTAGAGGCACTAGGATGATGAAGCCAGGCCCGTAGAGGCACTAGGCGCATGGAGCCAGGCCCTTAGAGGCACTAGGCGGATGGAGCCAGGCCGGTAGTGGCACTAGAAGGATGGAGCTAGGCCCGTAGAGGCAATAGGCGGATGGAGCCAGGCCGATAGGGGCACTAGGCGGATGGAGTAAGGCCCAGTGGCGCACTAGGTGGACGAAGCCAGACTTGTCTGGGCACTAGGTGAATGGAGCCAGGCTCGTAGAGGCACAAGGTAGATGGACCCAGGCCCATAGAGGCACTAGGCGGATGGAGCAAGGCATGGCTGAGCACTAGGCAGATGGAGCCAGGCCCGTATAGGCACTAAGCGGATGCAGCAAGGCCTGTAGAGGAACTAGGTGGATAAAGCAAGGCCTGTAGAGGCACTAGGATGATGAAGCCAGGCCCGTAGAGGCACTAGGCAGATGGAGCCAGGCCCGTAGAGGCACTAGGCGGATGGAGCCAGGCCCGTAGAGGCACTAGGTGGATTGAGCAAGGCCCGTAGAGGCACATAGAGCCAGGCACAGTGGGGGTGCAGAGCATGGCCTCTAGAGGAACTAGGCAGATAGAGCCAGGTCCAAAAAGGCAATAGGCTGATGGAGCCAGGCCCGTAGAGGCACTAGGTGGATGGAGCAAGGCCCGTAGAGGCACTAGGTGGATGGAACATGACCTGTAGAGGCACTAGGTGGATGTAGCCAGGCCCGTAGAGGCACAAGGTGGATGGAACCAGGCCTATAGAGGCACTAGGCACAGAGTCAGGCTCGGTGATGGCACGGAGCATGGCCTGGCGGAGCAAACTCCTGGTGGGGCACTGCCCAGTGGGACACTTGGTGGACAGAGTCAGGCCCATAGAGGCACGAGGCAGATGGACCCTGGCCCGGTGGAGCACTAGGCAGATGGAGCACTTCACAGCTGGGCATTAGGCGAATGGAGCCAGGACTGAAGTGGCACTATGTGGTTGGACCCAGGCCCGTAGAGGAAAAAGGCCAATTGAAGCCTGTAGAGGCACTAGGCGGGTGGAGCCAGGCCCGTGGAGGCATTAGGTGGATGGAGCCAGGCCTGTAGAGGTACTAGGCAGATGGAGCCATGCCTGTAGAGGCATTAGGTGGATGGAGCCAGGCCCGTAGAGGTACTAGGCAGATGGAGCCAGGACTGTAGAAACTTCGTCCTAGGGGCACTAGGACGAAGCCAGACCCAGTTGGGCAATAGGCGAATGGAGCCAGACCCATAAAGGCACGAGGAAACTGGATCCAGGCCCCTAGAGCGACAAGGCGGATGAAGTAAGGCTCAGCTGGGCACTAGGTGGATGTAACAAGACCCAGTTGGGCACTAGGCAGATGGAGCCAGGACCGTAGAAACTTCGTCCTAGGGGCACTAGGATGAAGCCAGACCCAGTTGGGCAATAGGCGAATAGAGCCAGACCCATAAAGGCACGAGGCAACTGGACCCAGGCCCCTAGAGGGACTAGGTGGATGTAACAAGACCAAGCTGGGCACTAGGCGGATGGAGCAAGGCCTGGCTAGGCACTAGACGGATGGAGCCAGGCCCATAGAGGCACTAGGCGGATGGAGCAAGGCTTGAAGTGGAACTAGGTAAATGGAGCCAGGCATGTAGAGGCACTAGGTAGAGTCAGCATGTAGAGGCACTAGGCGGATGGAAACAGGCACGGTGGGGAACTAGGTGGACAGAGCCAGGCCCATAGAGGCATGGAGCATATGGAGCCAGGCCTGTAGAGGCACTAGGTGAATGGAGCAAGGCCCAGTGGGGCACTAGGTGGATGAAGCCAGGCCCAGATGAGCACTAGGTGGATGGAGCCAGGCCTGGCTGGGCACTAGGCGAATGGAGCCAGGCCAGTAGAGGCTCAAGGCAGATGGACCCAGGCCCGTAGAGGCACTAGACAGATGGAGACAGGCCCAGTGGGACACTAGGCAGATGAAGCAAGGCACGGCTGGGCACTCGGCGGATGGAGCGTGGCCCATAGAGACACTAGGTAGATGGAGCATGGCCCATAGAAGCACTAAGCCGTAAAGCACGGCCATCAGAGGCACTAGGTGGATGGAGCCAGGCCTGTAGAGGCACTAGGCAGCTGGAGCAAGGCCCAGTGGGGCACTAGGTGGATGGAGCCAAGCCCGGCGGGGCACTAGGTGGATGAAGCCAGGCCCGGCGGGGCGCAAGGTGAATGGAGCCAAACACATAGAGGCACAAGGCAGATGGACAAAGGCCCATGGAGGCACTAGGCAAATGGAGGCAGGTCCGGCTGGGAAATAAGCGGGTGGATTCAGTTCCTTAGAGGCATTAGGGGGATGGAGCCAGCCCGAAGAGGCACTATGTGGATGGAGCCAGGCCCGTAGAGGCACTAGGCTGATGGAACCAGGCTTGTAGAGGCACTAAGCTGATGGAGCCAGGCCCGCAGAGGCACTAGGCTGATGGAGCCAGGCCAGTGGGGCACTAGGCGGATGGAGCCAGGCCCCGTGGGGCACTAGACGAATGGAGGCAGGTCAGGCTGGGCACTAGTTGGATGGAGCCAGACCCAGAGAGGCACAAGGCATATTGACCCAGGCCCATAGTGGAACTAGGCGGATGAAGACTGGCATGTAGAGGCACTAGGCGGAGCCAGGCCTGTAGAGGCACTATACAGATGATGGTAGGTCTGGCTGGGCACTAGTCAGATGGAGCCAGTCCCCTAGAGGCACTAGACCGATGGAGCATGGCCTGTAGAGGCACTAGGCGGATTGAGCGCGGCCCGGAGAGGCAATAGGCAGATGGAGCATGGCCCGTAGAGGAACTAGACGGATGGAGCGCAGCCCGTAGAGGCACCAGGCCAATGGCGCGTGGCCCATAGAGGCACTAGGCGGATGGAGTGTGGCCCGTAGAGGCGCTAGGTGGATGGAGCGCGGCCCGTAGAGGCACTAGGCGGATGGAGCGTGGCCCGTAGATGCACTAGGTGGTAAAGCGCGGCCAGTAGAGGCACTAGGAGGATGAAGCAAGGGCAGTAGAGGCACTAGGCAGATGGAGCAAGGCCCAGCTGAGCACTAGGCAAATGGAGAAGGCATGTAGAGGCACTAGGCGGATAGAGGGAGCACTGGCTGGGCACTAGGCAGATGGAGTCAGTCCCGTAGAGGCACTAAGCGGATGGAGAAAGGCCCGGTGGCAAACTAGGCAAATGGAACCAGGACCATAGAGGCACTAGGCGGATAGAACCAGGCCCATAGAGGCATTAGGCGGATGGAGCCAGGCTCGCAGAGGCATTAGGTGGATGGATCCAGGCCCGTATAGGCATTAGGCAGATGGAGCCAGGCCCGTAGTGGCATTAGGCAGATAAAGCCAGGCCCGTAGAGGCACTAGGCTGATGGAGCCAGGCCAGTGGGGCACTAGGCGGATGGAGCAAGGCCCAGTGGGGCACTAGGCGAATGGAACAAGGCCCGTAGTGGCACTAGGCAGATGGAGCCAGTCCCATAGTGGCACTAGGTGTATGGAGCCAAACCCAGAGTGGCACGAGGCATATGGAGCTCGTTGTGGCACTAGGCGGATGGAGCAAGGCCCGTAGAGGCACTAGATGAATGGAGCCAGGCCCATAGAGGCAAGAGGCATATGGACCCTTGCCCGTAGAGGCACTAGGCTGATGGAATCAGGCATGTAGAGGCACTAGTCGGATGGAGGTACCCCTAGCTGGGCACTAGGCAGATGGTGCCAGTCCCATAGGGGTACTAAGGGGATGGAGAAAGGCCCGGTGGGGAACTAGGCAGATGGAACCAGGACAGTAGAGGCACTAGGCGGATGGAGCCAGGCCCATAGAGGCATTAGGCGGATGGAGCAAGGCCCGTAGAGGCATTAGGCTGATGGAGACAGGCCCGTAGAGGAAATAGGCAGATGGAGCAAGCCCCGTAGAGGCATTAGGCGGATGGAGCCAGGCCCGTAGAGGCATTAGGCGGATGGAGCCAGGCTCGTAGAGGCATTAGGGGATGGAGCCAGCCCGAAGAGGCACTAGGCTGATGGAGCCAGGCTTGTAGGGGCACTAGGCAGATGGAGCCAGGCCCAGTGGGGCACTAGGCGAATGGAGGCAGGTCTAGCTGGGCACTAGGCAGATGGTGGCAGTCCCGTAGAGGCACAAGGCATATGGACCCAGGCCCATAGTGGAACTAGGCAGATGAAGACAGGCATGTATAGGCACTAGGCAGATGGAGCATGGACCACAGAGGCACTAGACGGATGGAGCATGGCCCGTGGAGGCACTAGGCAGATGGAGCGCAGCCCATAGAGGCAATAGGTGGATGGAGCGTGGCCCGTAGAGGCACTAGGCGGATGGAGTGTGGCCCATAGAGGCACTAGGCAAATGGAGCGTGGCCCGGAGGGGCACTAAGGTGTAGATTCCTTTAGAGTGGAGTCAATTTTAGTATAGTGAATACATTATATAGCTAAAAAAGGGCAGGGTAGAGAGGATTATATTATAGTGTATACCAGGGGTATTCAATTAAAATTCACGGAGGTCCAAGCGATAAAATGTTCTTCCAGTCGAGGTCCAAACTAATCACCTGTTTGTGCGATGACTATGATTATTCACATCACAGCCCCCTCTTTTGAATTCAAAATCTTGATATTACACCACAGTTACACAGTTTTCTCTTGACAGTGGTGTCCTCTGTGCCCATCACATCAACCCCCTAATAGTAGTGTCCCCTGTCCCCCTGCAACATAAACCCCCCAATAGTGTCTTCTGCTCCCACCTTCACATCCACCCAAAAAATGTCCTCTACTCCCATTCACATTACAGCCCCCCTAAGCTCTGTCCCCCATTGACATTGTAGGCCCCCTCAGCTCTGCCTCCATCGACACTGCAGCCCCCCCTTAGCTCTTCAGCCCTCCATTGACCTTGTAGCCCTCCTCAGCTCTGCTTCCCCCATTTACACTGCAGCCCCCTCAGCTCTGCTCTTACTCCACCCAGTCACATTGCAGCTACCCTCAGCTCTGCTCCCCTATTTCCCATTATAGGCCCCCTCAGCCCTGCTCCTCCCATTCACAGAGAAGCCCTCCTCAGCTTTGCCCCCCTCACAGCTCTGCCCCCCATTCACAATACAGATGACCCCACAGCTCTGTCCCCCATTCACAGTGCAGCCCCCCTTCAGCTCTATACCCCCATTCTCAGCGCAACCCTACTCAGCTCTATACAGCGGAAGACACAGCAGCTTTGGATGGAGGGCAGGGGCAGGCATTGACAGAGTTAACTTTTCAAGTGTCCTAGCAGGTGATTGGTTGCTAGAACTGCCCTTCATCCTAACAACCAATCACCTGCTGGGACACTTAAAATGGTAACTCCAGCAGTCCCTACCCTCCATCCAAAGCGGCTTTGTCTCCCAACCTCTGTCTAGCATTTCCCTTCAAGGCTGCCATGCCATGATGACAGCGGCGATAAACTGCTGGCTCCTAAAGGGTGGAACCACGGCAGTCCGGATGTGACAGCAACTCGGTCTGCATTCAGCCCACCATTTAGTGATGCCTGGTATATATTCTTAAAAAGAAACAACTGTATATTTGCTTACATCTATAAAAAAGAAAATGTGTGTGTGGATTAGGGCAGAGAGGAGCCAATTAGGGCAGAGAGGAGCCAATATTAATATAGTGTACATTATAAAACAAAAAAAAGAACAAAAAAAATTAATTTGCTTATATCTATTAAAATGTATATTTATTAGGATTAAGGCAGGGAGGAGGGGATTAGGGCAGGGTGGATTTGGGCTGGGTTATAAGGCAGGGTAGAGGGAATTAAGGCAGGGTGAATTTGGGCTGGGTTATTGGGCAGGGTGGTGGGGATTAAGGCAGAGTGGATTTGGGCAGGGTTATAGGGCAGGGTAGAGGGACTAAAGTCGTTGTAAAGGTTCCTTTTTTTTAAAATAACAAACATATCATACTTACCTCCACTGTGCAGTTCATTTTACAGAGTGGCCCCAATCCTCATCTTCTGGGGTCCCTCGGTGGCTGTCTCGGTTCCTCTCCGCAAACGCTAAACCACCTCTGGGAAGTGCTCTCCCAAGGGAGCTAACTTGTGGGCGCACTTCTGTGATACAGCGATAAGGCCGGCGGCTATAGCTGCCGACTGCATCACACGGTCCTGCCCCCCAGCGTGCTGCATCATTGATTTGATTGACAGCAGCAGGAGCCAATGGCTGCGCTGCTATCAATTATCCAATGAAAGAGCAAGAAGCTTGGTGGAGAAGCCAGCACGTTCACGATGTGGGACTTTCGAGGGCTCAGGTAGGTAAATGGGGGGGGGGGGCTGGGGGAGGGCGCTAATCGCCGGATGTTTTTTCACTTTAATGCATAGAATGCATTAAGGTGAAAAAAACATGTACCTTTACAATCCCTTTAAGGCAGGGTGGATTAGGGCAGGGTGGAGGGGATTAAGACAGGGTGAATTTGGGCTGGGTTATGGGGCAGGGTGGAGGGGAGTAAGGCAGGGTAGATTTGGGCTGAGTTATAGGGCAGGGGGGATTTGGGCTGGGTTATAGGGAAGGGTGGATTAGGGCAAGGCTATAGGGCAGGGGGGATTTGGGCTGGGTTATAGGGAAGGGTGGATTTGGGCTAATTCAGGGTGGATTTGGGCTAGGGCAGGGTAGATTTGGGCTAGGGTATAGGTCAGGGTGGAGCAGACTACGACAGGGTGGAGCAAACTATGGGGTTATAGGGCAGGGTGGAGTGGATTAGGGCTGGGTTATAGGGCAGGGTGGAGTAAATTATGGCAGGGTGGAGCAGATTAGTGCAGGGTGGAGCAGATTAGGGTAGAGTAATTTAGTGTAATGTTGTGTAGTGTAGATTAGTATAGTGTAGTGTAGGGCCTGGCCAGAGAGGGATTACTTTGACGCAGTTGGTCAGCTTAAATATGCATTGCAATGCATGTGAACTAAAAATCCCTATTTTTAAGTAACGTTTGCTAGAAGGGTATATAGCTGTGTGCAGAAGGTTCACATTTAGCGAGAACTTAATTTTAACTTCGTAGTAGTGTATTTTTACTGAAAATTGATAAACAGTTGTGCTAATATTGTGTGCCTTGTTGTCAGAACGCTGCTAGGATGATCCCTGGCATTATTACTTACAAATCCCTGCACATGTGTACTCCCTCTTCCTGGTCACAGTAGCTCTGAGCTCAGTGCTCCTCTGACTGAGCGCACAAACACATGCACTGGAATTATTTTAGCAATATACTAGCATTAAGGCAGGACAGGATAGGCGCCATCTCTGAGTGGTAAGTAAATGGCCTACACCAGGGGTAGGCAACCTAGGGCCCTCCAGCTGTTGCAGGACTATGAGTCCCATCATGCCCCTGGCAGTAATTGAAACTGCCAGCCTTGCAATGCCTCATGGGAAATGTAGTTCCACAATAGCTGGAAAGCTCCAGGTTACCTACCCCAACAGAAGGGGCATAATTCAGCTTTAATCACAGTACACAGTTGGCTTCATCAGATTCTGGGAAAGGTGAACTAAAGTAAGCCAGAGATTTTGCAACTTTCTTTCCTTCCACCACAGGCTGCTCGTTTTTCCCATCAACAATGTCCAAACTTTTTCTTTGGAGTAGGGAGGGATTAGGACACCTGTCAGGTTTTTATTGCTGTCTCTGTCCCTATCGGTTATTACATCATGAGGAAAAAATATGGGAGCCACCACTACACTCCTTCATGCAAAAATCATAATTTCTTTGCTAGAAAAATACTCAGAACCCCCAAACATTATATACCGGTATATTGTTTTAGCAGAGACCCTAGGGAAAAAAAATGACGGTTGTTGCAACCTACATAACTGTATGTCACACGTTATTTGCACAGCAATTTTTCAAACCAAATTTTCGGGGGAAAAAAACACTTTCAAGAAAAAAAAAACTAAAAAAATTAGATGCCCAATTTTTTTGTATAACATGAGAGATCATGTTACGCCAAGTAAATAGATACCTCATATATCACGCTTTAGAGTTAAGCCTTGTGCACACAATCGGATTTTCCGCAAAGCGTTGGACTTTTGTCCAAAGGATGTTGGCCAGGAACTTGTCTTGCATACAAACGGCACACAATTGTTTATCGGCCAACAAACATGAATGTATTGACGTACTATGCGGGTTTTCAGCCCTTTGTGCACCTTCTGCTAATATTGTGTTTGGTGAGCATCGATTCCAAGCATGCGTATTTGTACTTTAGACTTTTGTCTGACGGACTTGTGTACACACGATCGGAAAATCTGACAACAGACCGCTGTCCGCAGAAAATTTATAAGCCTGCCATCCAACATTTGTCCATGGAAAATCCGACAACAATGGTCCGATGGAGCCTACAAACGGTCAGATTTTAGGCCATCAGTCTGTCAACACAATTCTCATTAGAAAATCCGATCGTGTGCATTAGGCTTTACAGAGGAGGTCTTGTCCTAGAATTATTGCTCTCGCTCTAACATTTGCGGTGATACCTCACGTGTAGTTTGAACTTCATTTACATATGCGGATGCGACCTACGTATGTGTTTGCTTCTGCGTGCGAGCATGCGGGAATGGGGGCGCTTTTTTTATTATTTTATTTTTACACTTTCTCTTAAACAGAAATTTTTTTTTATAACTTTTATTCCTATTACAAGAGATGTAAATCTAGGAATAGTGTGTGACAAGTCTTCTTTATGGCAAGATCTCCTCCAGGCTGGAAAGCCTGATGTAAAAAGAAAATAAACAAACAATCTCAGGCTTTCCAGCTGAGTCTCTGGCATTGTTTACTTCCGCCGGCCCAGATGTGACATCATAACGTTGCACCCGGGCCCTGAGAGTCATAGAGACGGCTGAGGACCACTTGTCCCTCGGTTTTCTCTAAGGCTACCTTCTGGCACTCGTGGATTTGTTCCCTGGCTCGCCAATCGAGTGAGCTGGAAGAAGCACCGGAGGGCGGCGCTGTCTGTAAGAACGATCAACAGCCGCAATGACTGTTCTTACTGTACAGGGAATCGCCGGCTGCAAAAAATATCTGAATGCCTGTAAATGCAGGCATCATTCAGATATCCCCAATGAAAGCCCAGGACATCATACGACATAACATGGTATGGAAATGGTTAAAAAAAAGCCTACCAGAAAGCAATAGGTCGATCATGGACATAATTGCTATATGGAAAAAAAAAAAAAACTTTAAAAAGGACCCTGATATTGTTAAATTCCAAAGAAATTTGGAACACAGACGGCCACGGACATTTAAATGCAGACTTTGTTTTGAATGTCTTTTATTAAAGAGTGCACTAGGTGCATACTCCCAAATGGAAATACTTTTGTAGCTAAGAATTATGTAGATTGTACCACAATTGGAATAGTCTACCTTATGGAATGCATCTGTGGTGCCTTCTATATAGGTAAGGCAAAACGTCCATTTCAAAAAAGGTTCCATGATCATTGCTGTTATAGCTCAAATGGGGAAAATGGTGTCTCCCCTTGGTAGACATGTGGGACTTATTCACAACTTTGATGTGTCAGTTATGCAGTTTATGGCTTTTGATTGAGTTTATCAAGAGAGGAAAGAGGTGGAGACTTCAATAAATGTGTCCTGCAGCATGAAACCAAATGGATCCATAGCCTAAAAGCTACTGTACCATCGGGCCTAAATGACGATTAGTTTTAAGCCATTCCTTTAATTTTGCTTTGGCCATGCTGTTCTGTAGCATAAAATTATCACCCCAAAAATGACGTTAAATAAATATAATATTTCAGGACACCGGACGCATGGACTCCTATGGCAGGGGTGTATTTTTTTGAAGCACCTGATTAGAGCCAGAATATTCGCTATTTTCACACCATATTGCTTCCCCACCAATCTGGAGGCAGGTCAGTGAAACCTGTTTTCTGACTGGCCAAAATGGCAGGTGTCCCTATTGTATGCTCAGCGCTTTGGTGGCACAGAGCAGAGGAAGCTCCCTGGAGAGGAGACGCCGGAGAAGAGGACACCTTACCAAGGTCCTCCTGGAGGGGGGTGTCCATCTGCGGGGGAGGGACACTGGCAGCATATGATGGGTAGACTGGCATTTGATGGGCATGCTGGCAGCGTCTGATGGGCACACTGGCAGCGTCTGATGGGCAAAGTGGCAACGTGTGATGATTTTTATTCCAAAAAATTTTGCGCCCACCAAGTCCCTACACAACTTACCTGACTGCCCCCACCAAGTCCCTACACAACTTATCTCACTGCTCCAACCAAGTCCCTACACAACTTACCTGACTGCTCCCACCAAGTCCCTACACAACTTACCTGACTGCTCCCACCAAGTCCCTACACAACTTACCTGACTGCTCCCACCAAGTCCCTACACAACTTACCTGGCTGCTCCCACCAAGTCCCTACACGAGTCACCTGACTGCTCCCACCATAACCCTACATGAGTCAACTGACTGCTCCTACCTAGTCCCTACACAACTTACCTGATTGCTCCCACCAAGTCCCTACACGAGTCAAGTGACTGCTCCCACCAAGTCCCTACACAACTTACCTGACTGCTCCCACCAAGTCCCTACACAACTTACCTGACTGCTCCCACCAAGTCACTACACAAGACACCCGACTGCTCCCACCATAACCCTATACGAGTCACCTGACTGCTCCCACCAAGTCCCTACACGTGTCACCTGACTGCTCCCACCAAGTCCCTACACGAGTCACCCGAACGCTCCCACCAAGTCCCTACACGAGTCACCCGACCGCTCCCACCAAGTCCCTACACAACTTACCTGACTGCTCCCACCAAGTCCCTACACAACTTACCTGACTGCTCCCACCAAGTCCCTACACAACTTACCTGGCTGCTCCCACCAAGTCCCTACACGAGTCACCTGACTGCTCCCACCATAACCCTACATGAGTCAACTGACTGCTCCTACCTAGTCCCTACACAACTTACCTGATTGCTCCCACCAAGTCCCTACACGAGTCAAGTGACTGCTCCCACCAAGTCCCTACACAACTTACCTGACTGCTCCCACCAAGTCCCTACACAACTTACCTGACTGCTCCCACCAAGTCACTACACAAGACACCCGACTGCTCCCACCATAACCCTATACGAGTCACCTGACTGCTCCCACCAAGTCCCTACACGTGTCACCTGACTGCTCCCACCAAGTCCCTACACGAGTCACCCGACCGCTCCCACCAAGTCCCTACACGAGTCACCCGACCGCTCCCACCAAGTCCCTACACTAGTCACCGACTGCTCCCACCATGACCCTATACAATTCACCTGACTGCTCCCACCATGACACTATACGAGTCACCTGACTGCTCCCACCAAGTCCCTATACATGTCACCTGACTGCTCCCACCAAGTCCCTACACGAGACACCTGACTGCTCCCACCAAGTCCCTACACGAGTCACCCGACCGCTCCCACCAAGTCCCTACACTAGTCACCGACTGCTCCCACCATGACCCTATACGAGTCACCTGACTGTTCCCACCAAGTCCCTATACGTGTCACCTGACTGCTCCCACCAAGTCCCTACACGAGACACCCGACCGCTCCCACCAAGTCCCTACACGAGACACATGACCGCTCCCACCAAGTCCCTACACGAGTCACACGACCGCTCCCACCAAGTCCCTACCCTAGTCACTGACTGCTCCCACCATGACCCTATACGAGTCACCAGACTGCTCCCACCAAGTCCCTATACGTGTCACCTGACAGCTCCCACCAAGTCCCTATACATGTCACCTGACCACTCCCACCAAGTCCCTACACGAGTCATCTGACCGCTCCCACCAAGTCCCTACACGAGTCACCCGACCACTCCCACCAAGTCCCTACACTAGTCACTCGACAGCTCCCACCAAGTCCCTGCACTAGTCACCCGACTACTCCCACCAAATCCCTATACATGTCACCTGACTGCTCCCACCAAGTCCCTACACTAGTCGCCCGACCGCTCCCACCAAGTCCCTACACGAGTCACCTGACTGCTCCCACCAAGTCCCTACCTGAGTCACCCGACCACTCCCACCAAGTCCCTACACTAGTCACTCGACAGCTCCCACCAAGTCCCTACACGAGTCACTCGACTACTCCCACCAAATCCCTATACATGTCACCTGACTGCTCCCACCAAGTCCCTACACTAGCCGCCCGACCGCTCCCACCAAGTCCATACACGAGTCACCCGACTGCTCCCACCAAGTCCTTACACAAGTCACCTGACTGCTCCCACCAAGCCCCTACCCGTGTCACCTGACTGCTCACACAAAGTCTATATTTTCTTGTACAAACATCAAGCTAATTAAAGAAGTCCTCCTCCCCAGCCTGCACCACAATGTCTCTTCCCATTCCCACCTTTTGCCCAAATCATATCTGTCTAATCATAACCAAAACATCTCCATCCATCTTGTCACATCCCATATGCATCCATCCACATGATACAGGAGTTGGTCAGAGAGCGTGCGAACATGATACAGGAGTTGGTAAGAGAGTGTGCGAACGTGATACAGGAGTTGGTCAGAGAGCGTGCGAACATGATACAGGAGTTGGTCAGAGAGCGTGCGAACGTGATACAGGAGTTGGTCAGAGAGCATGTGAACGTGATACAGGAGTTGGTCAGAGAGCGTGCGAACGTGATACAGGAGTTGGTCAGAGAGCGTGCGAACGTGATACAGGAGTTGGTCAGAGAGCATGTGAACGTGATACAGGAGTTGGTCAGAGAGCGTGCGAACGTGATACAGGAGTTGGTCAGAGAGCGTGCGAACGTGATACAGGAGTTGGTCAGAGAGCGTGCGAACATGATACAGGAGTTGGTCAGAGAGCGTGCAAACATGATACAGCAGTTGGTCAGAGAGCATGCAAACATGATACAGCAGTTGGTCAGAGAGCATGCAAACATGATAGAGCAGTTGGTCAGAGACTGTGCAAACATGATACAGCAGTTGGTAAGAGACTGTGCAAACATGATACAGCAGTGTGTCAGAGACTGTGCAAGCATGATACAACAGTTAGTCAGAGACTGTGCGAACATGATACAGCAGTTGGTCAGAGACTGTGCGAACATGATACAGCAGTTGGTCAGAGAGCGTGCGAACATGATACAGGAGTTGGTCAGAGAGCGTGCGAACATGATACAGGAGTTGGTCAGAGGGCGTGCGAACGTGATACAGGAGTTGGTCAGAGAGCGCGCAAACATGATACAGGAGTTGGTCAGAGAGCGTGCAAACATGATACAGCAGTTAGGTCAAAGAGCGTGCAAACATGATACAGCATTTGGTCAGAGAGCGTGCAAACATGATACAGCAGTTGGTCAGAGAGCGTGCAAACATGATACAGCAGTTGGTCAGAGAGCGTGCAAACATGATACAGCAGTTGGTCAGAGAGCGTGCAAACATGATACAGCAGTTTGTCAGAGAGTGTGCAAACATGATACAGCAGTTGGTCAGAGACTGTGCAAACATAATACAGCAGTTGGTCAGAGACTGTGCAAACATGATACAGCAGTTGGTCAGAGACTGTGCAAACATGATACAGCACTTGGTCAGAGACTGTGCAAACATGATACAGCACTTGATCAGAGACTGTGCAAACATGATACAGCAGTTGGTCAGAGACTGTGCAAACATGATACATCAGTTGGTCAGAGACTGTGCAAACATGATACAGCAGTTGGTCAGAGACTGTGCAAACATAATACAGCCACTGCAAAATGTGGGCATGGCTTAAATTGTGTAGTGGTACCCCCACAGAGGCTGCTGAGTATATTGGTCAGTCTGTTACCCTGCCCAGCCAGGCACACATTTTTTCATTCCTTCGAGACAATAAAGCAGTCCTTGCATTTTGTTTTATTGAGGGAATATTAAACTTGGATAGGGATGTAGACTCATGAGATGCCCAGGCGATCAAACATTTGAACTTGGGACTCTATATACATCCTGTATTTACTTCACTCCATTTCTCCTCCTGCACATCGCTTCCTTTCTTCTGAGTATTACTCCATATCTTCTGTGTATCGCTCCATACTCCTCCTGCACATCGCTTCCTCTCTTTCATTCTCCAGACTAGCTAGCACTGTAGGCCCATCCAGGCCTAAAGCAAATGCCCTTCACAGGCCCCTTTGGTGTAGCAAAAATTAAATAGTAAGTTGTGGTAATAGCTGTCCCACATGCGGCTACTGATCCCACTTAGCCCTCCTGGCTGCAGCTGCCCGATTCCACTGCCCACAGCATCACAGTCCTTTCCCCTGATTCTGCACTCTTCTCTGACTGCACTCTCCCAGTCCTTTCAAGTATTCTTCCCCAGTCCACCCGACTGTGCGTGCCACTCACCAGCCCTCTTGGCTGCAACCGATGGTTCCTCTCCCTGGAGACTTGCCCGGCAGTACTCTCTCCTGCTGTCTTCTCTTGCCCCTTCTGTCCAGGACCTCCATGTTTTCTTGGAGAGCCCAGTCTGCACCTGAGCCAAGATCACCCCCCCCATCCCCCCTGACGGGCCAATCCCAGCCCAGATCAAACAAAAAGACCTGGATGCCAGCAAGGCCGGCTTAAAATGTACCTACAATAACAGCCCTAACTGTAGCACATACACCAGTAGAGGGTGCTACAATTTGCATAAAATATTGAGCGTTGACCTAAAGGGGTATGATTTAATAGTCTGAGATGTCTTGCATAGCGCAGAATGTGGTAATCTTAAATAGGGACTGTACAGTGTAGAGTAGACAGAGTGTGGCGTGTATGGATGTGGGTAGTATGTGCAGGAGAGGAGCGCAGAGTGTATGGTGGTGGGTAGTATGTGCAGGAGAGGAGTGCAGAGTGTATGGAGGTGGGTAGTATGTGCATGAGAGGAGTGTAGTATATGCAGGAGAGGAGTGCAGAGTGTATGGCAGTGCGGTAGTATGTGCAGGCGAGGAATTTTTTACAATTTCATTTATTTATTTATTTATTTAAAAAAAAAATTGGGACCAGTGGATGGTGTACGTAGAGCAATGGATTGTGAGATTTGTTTTTTATTATTATTTTTTACAATTTTATTTTTTAATTCTTTTTTACAATTTATTTTTGTAAAAAATTTTTCACAATGATGGGGGGTGGGGTTTTAGTTTTTAAATGTTTTTTCACCATACTTTTGGGAAGGGGGTGGGGCAGTGTTTTTTTTATTTTTTTTATTATTTTTTATTTTATTTTTATCAGCCCTGTTGGGGGGCTTTGGTGAGATGTCAGGGGTTTAACAGACTTATGACATCTCCCCCATTATAATATGAGAAATCTCATGCACAGACTTTATTTGGAAATAATTATTGTATCAATTAGAATGGAAAATAAACATTAAAGCGGAGGTCCTCCCACAACCAGAAAATTTTAAAAAGACAGCAGCTACACATACTGCAGCTTCTGGCTTTTAATAATAGGACACTTACCTGTCCTGGAGTCCAGCGATGTCGGCACCGCATCTGATGTTTCCATCAGCTGTCAGGTGCTGCAGTCACCATTGTGGGTAAGGAAACCCGGCAGTGTAGCCTAACGGCTTCACGCCAGAAACCCTACTGCTCATGCACAAGGCGAGGCGCTTCTCTCCTGACCCTGTGGCAGGGGGAGGAGGAAGCCGAGCGGTGAAGTCAACGGCTGCGGCTCCCGGAAGTGGGGACAGGTTCTCGCACCACCCTCCCCCGAAAAGTGCAAAACGTGGCACCGGGGGGGGAGGGGGGGTTTGATGGGAGAGAAATAAGCAGAAGTTCAACTGTTGGGTGGAACTCCGCTTTAACCACTTGCCGACCAGCTCACGCCAATATACGTTGGACAAGTGGCACGAGTGTGTAAAACACCGTCCCAGTATGTCCCACAGACTCAATGGCAGAACGGCAAGATGTCTACGTGAGATGTCTATGTAAACAAAGTATTTCCCTGTTCTGCCTAGCAACATGACAGGGATCCAGTGCTCCCAGGGATTGGGAGCAGTGATCTCTGTCATGTTCTAGTGAAACTATCCCTCCTACAGTTAGAACATGCTGAGGGAACACAGTTAACCCCTTGATCGCCCCCTAGTGTTAACCCATTCCATGCCAGTGACATTTACACAGTAATCAGTAAATTTTTATAGCAATGGACGCTGTATAAATGCCAATGGTCCCAAAAATGTGTCAAAAGTGTCCGCCATAATGTTGCATTCTCGATAAAAAGATCGCCGCCATTACCAATTAAAATAAAAAAAATAATAATGCCAAAACTCTAGCCCCTAATTTGTAGATGCAATCACTTTTGTGCAAACCATTCAATATACCCTTAATGTCATTTTTTTTTTTTTACAAAAAATATGTAGAATACAAATTGGTCTAAACTGTGGAAGACATTTTTTTTAATATTTTTTGGGGGATATTGATTATAGCAAAAAGTAAAAGAAAGTTACTCTTTTTTCAAAATTGTCACTCTTTTTTTGTTCATAGCACAAAAAATAAAAACTGCAGAAGTGATCAAATACCACCAAATGAAAGCTCTATTTGTGGAAAAAATAGGATTTTTTGTACTCACCGTAAAATCCTTTTCTCTGTAATTCACCGACAGACACAGCTCCTCTCATAACCATTGGGTTGTTCTGCTCTATTACTAGGAGATACTAGGCATTAGTTGTAATACTCAGAACTCTTAGTTCCGCCCAGGGGGCGGTCCCTTGGGCAACAACACTCCAGCCTGCCATGCAGCCACCAGTATGTCAACAAGCAGTATAATGTAAAGATAAAAAAGGAGGGGCGGGTGCTGTGTCGGTCGATGAATTACAGAGAAAAGGATTTTACCGTCCAACACAGCTCCTCTCATAACCATTGGGACATCCTCAAGCAGTGCCAAACGAGGGGTGGGAAAACAGCATAAAAACTTCATCCACCGTGGCAAGTGGGAACTAGTGAAACTTTACCCACAAAAAACAACAGTGCGTGGAGAAATCCACCACAAAACCAGGGTACCCTCAACAAGAGTGACTACCCACAACCATACAAAAAACTGCGGAATGTAATGCAACAGTGCATTAACTTAACGGTACTGTGTTTTTATCGAAAAACCAGGAAAAAAGGAAATATATTGCATATTCAATTGCAACTATACGGCCGCCTGCAAAACTTTGTGGCCAAAACAGGCATCAGCCGATGCATGGACGTTTACCTTGTAGAACTTGGTAAACGCATGGACAGACGACCAGGTCGCCGCCTTACACAGCTGAGCGACAAACGCTTGGTGTCAGAAGGCCCAAGACGTTCCAATTGCCCTTGTGGAGTGGGCACCTGCCCCTTCAAGGCGTAGGCTTGTACTACAATCCCTCTGATCCACCTGGAAATGGCGGCTGACGAGACCGCCATGCCTTTCTTGGGACCAGCTAGCGCAACAAACAGCAAGTCTGACTTCCGAAAGGGAGCAGTGGTAGACAAATAAATACACTTTCAGAGCCCAAACCATGTCCATAGCACGAAGGGCCACCTCCTTTGGGTGTTTCAGCCTAGGACAGAGAGATGGTAATACAATGTCCTCATTAATGTGAAAAGCCGAGGCCACCTTCGGTAGAAAAGACGGTGGCGGACGCAACACCACCTTATCCTTGTGGATAACCAGATAGGGCGACTTGCAAGACAAGGCCGCCATTTCTGAAACCCTCCTGGCCGATGTGATGGCCACTAGAAAGATCACTTTCTGGGAAAGAGTCAACAGGGGAATCCCTGATATTTTGAAAAGCGGCGGTTTTTGAAGTGCCGAGAACACCGGGTTGAAATCCCATGGGGGTAATGGTGGACGCACCGGAGGGACTACATGTCGTACCCCCTGAACAAAGGTACTCACTAATGAGTGAAATGCCAGGGGTCGCTGAAAAAAAAACAGCCAAGGCTGAAATTTGTGCCTTAATGGTGCTTAAAGCCAATTTCTGGTCTACTCCTTGCTGAAGAAACAGCAGTATCCTGGATGTAGAAAAGGAGCGCGGATGCCATCCCTTCTCCTCACACATGGAGATGTAGGCCTTCCAGGTACGATGGTATATATTCAGAGAAGAAGATTTTCGTGCTCTCAACATAGTTGGGATCACCGAGTCCGACAGACCCCGGTTCCTCAACACCTGGCTCTCAATAGCCATGCCATTAAAGCCTGTCGATTGTAAAGCAGGATGGGGAATGAAACCTTGAGACAGAAGGTCCTCTCGCAACGGCAGTTTCTAGGGAGCGTCTGCCACCAGACACACCAGGTATGCGTACCAAGGACGCTGAGGCCAATCTGGGGCAATCAGTATTACTGGGATCCCCCCGGTTTCCACTCTGCGAAGCAGGTGTGGTAAAAGTTTCAGTGGAGGAAAGGCGTATATCAGCTGGTACTGATCCCACGGAGCCACCAGCGCGTCTGACGCGTCTACCGACAGATCTCTTGTCCTGGACACGAATCTTGGCACCTTCCGATTGAGACGAGAGGCCAGAAGATCCATGTCTGGTGTGCCCCACCTCAGGCAGAGTGACCTGAATATCTCCTGATGCGACACCCATTCTCCTTGGTCCAGCATCTGGCGACTCAGATAGTCCACCTGCCAGTTCTCCACTCCCGGGATGTAAATGGCCAACAGGGCTGGTACGTGTCGCTCTGCCCATGGAAGTATGTGAGCGACCTCCCATGCAGCGGCTGAGCTTCTTGTTCCCCCTTGGTGATTGATGTATGCCACCAAAATGGCATTGTCTGACTGGATCCTGATCGGACGCCCTTGCAGTCTCATCGACCATGTGGAGAGCCACAGCCTGATTGCTCTCAATTCGAGCAGATTGATCGGCAACTTGGATTCTTCCGTAAACCAGAGGCCCTGAGCCGACTGAACCCCCAGCCAGATAGGCTGGCATCCGTTGTAATCACTGTCCATTTCAGAGGTAAAAACGATTTCCCGGACTGAATCACCGGGGACCAGATCAGTTAGGCTGCGTACACACGCGGGGACTGTTCGCCCAACTTTGTCCGTCAAACAGTTTCGGCAAACAGTCCGCTCAAAATTAGCATGGACGGACATGGCCACACACGACGGACGAACAGTTTGCTGAAACCGTGCGCGATGACGTGAACGGCACGTACGACGGGACGAAAAATACGACGTCCTATATATACACTGCATTATAACTTTCGGCGTGTAAATCCTTTCTGAGCATGCGCGGAACTTAGTTTGACGAACAAGCCTACACACGAGGGGACTGTTCGCTGAAACAAGGTTTCAGCGGACAGTTTTTCGGAATTTCCGAAAAACCTTGTTCAGCGGACTGTTCGCTGAAACTGTCCGCTGAAAGCCCACACACGAGCGGACTGTTTGCCGAAACACTGTTCAGCGGACAAAGTTGGGCGAACAGTCCCCACGTGTGTACGCGGCCTGAGTCTCTGACTGACTGGCTCACCCGGATCTGTCGATCCAGGGACAACTGAGATTTGTCCCATTTTGTCAAAATCTCCTTCTGCAGGACTCTGGTATGGAACTGGGAATAAGGTACTGCCTCAAAGGAGGATACCATGAGTCCCAGGACTCGCATGCAAAAGCGGAGCGACGACCACTTGCGGTTTATAAGCAGTTTTACCGTGGATCTGAAAGTCTGCAGCTTGTCAGAAGGGAGAAACACTCTCACTTCCATGGAGTCCAGGAGTAAGCCTAGGTACTCCAGACGCTGGGTCGGTACAATCACTGACATCTTTAGGTTCAACAGCCAACCAAATTCTTGCAGGGTCTGCATGGTGATTGCCACATCCTCCTCTAATTCTGAGGCAGAAGATGGCCTCAGGAGGAGATAGTCTAGGTATCCCACGATCGCAATCCCCTGTTGCCGCAGCAACGCCAAAACTGGAGCCAATACCTTCGTAAAGACTCGGGGGGCTGATGCCAAACCAAAAGGAAGAGCTACAAACTGGTAGTGGGCTTCACCGACTGCAAACCGCAAAATTTTTTGATGCCGAAGGCATATGGGCAGGTACGCATCCTAGATGTCCAAGGACGGCAGGGAGTCCCCTGGATGGAGTGCACCGAACTACTGAGCGAACTGATTCCATACTTAAACTCTGCACTTTTACAAAGTGATTGAGGTTTTTTAAGTCCAAGATTAGAAGTACCCCTTCCTTCTTGGGAACTACAAACAGATTTAAGTAGAATCCCTGGAAACGTTCCAATTCCGGAACCGATACAACCACCCCGCGACTCAGCAGGTTCCTTACTGCCCCCAAGAGGGCCTCCCGGCGAGCCGGGGATACGGGTATGCTGGAGGGGAAAAATCAGTTTGGCGGCCAAGAGAGAAACTATCTTGTAGCCTGAGGAAATCAGATCGCAGACCCATTGGTCGGATAACTGAGAGAACCACCGGGCTGCACACTCCCGAAGGCGACCCCCCCACCCGAGACATGGGTGGGGGCAAACCTTCATTCGGTAGCACTTTTATTCGCAGGCTTGTTAGGCTTGTGGCTCCAGGGATGTTTTTGTCCGTCTGTGGTCATCCTGTCGGGCTGGGGAAATTTTTTCGAAGCTCCGGGTGGACGAAAAAGCCGTTTGTGAGCGGAAAAGGAGGGCCCTTGCCTACAGCGTGGCTCCTTAGCCTTCCTGGCCTGTGGGAGTAGTGTACTCTTACCACCGGTGGCATTTTTAATAATGTCATCCAAAGAGGCTCCAAATAGCCAGTTGCCAAGGAAGGGAAGATCCGTCAAGGCTTTTTTGGATGCCTGCTCAGCAGACCAGCATTTTAGCCAAATCAGGCGCCTCATCACCACAGCTGACAATGAAGCCTAGATAACAGAGGGAGGGTATCCAGGGTCGCGTCACAGACGTACTTAAGGCCTTGCACTAGTTGGTCTGCTAGTTCCAGGCAGACAGGAGAAGCCTGTTGCTCTCCCAATTCACGGTGCAAAAGTTTTGCCCACTCAGTTTGTGTCTGCGACACAAGTGCGGATCCCAGTACTGGTCGCACGGCTGACCCCACAACCGTAAACAAGGCACGAGCCACCACCTCAGCCTTCCTGTCCATTGGGTCCTTGAATGCAGGAGTCACGTCTACCGGGATTGTGGTTACTTTATTTAACCTGGATACTGGGGGGTACACAACCGAAGGAGCCGACCACTTCTTGAGAAAGCTTTCCTCAAAGGGGTAACACACCGCCATGTATTTGGGGACTAAAAAGGTGCCTTGCGGGCAACCCCATTCCTTGTAAATTAACTTGTCAAAATAAGTCAGATACGCCTTAGATAAACTTGCTGGCTTGCGGCACCCATAAGGGACTGCAACATCAGCAGAAGGATCTGCTGGCTCCTGAATCTTCAGGGTATCACGCACAGCTGTGATGAGTGCTCCAACAAGTGCTTTGTCGCGCACGGACCCGGACGGGGACTCATCCTCACTGTCCGAACAATCATGGTCAGCGTCATCTGACAAGACAAAGCAGGGGTCACCAGCCCCAGCAGGACCCGAGTCGGCATCAGAGCTCTCCCCAGAGAAGGGGGGGCAGGGGCAGCTTTATTGTACATTTCTTCCCATGCACTGCCTCCATCTTGGCAACGAACGAATTGAGGACCGCCGTCAGGGTGTCCATGGGCACTGCGCAGTCTGCAGGTGACCCTGTTGCAATTGCCTGGATTTCGGGGGAAGAGACACCAGTTTCTAAAGCCATGCTGACCCTACCCAGTCTGCCACCCTAAGGAGACTTAGGACAGTGACAGTCCCACCCTCCTTACTGCCGCTGGCTGAGGGGCTCTTTCCCACCGGACTCACCACCCTGAGGAGTTCTGCGTTATCCAGCAAGCAGTGCCTGTAGTCCCTCTTAGGCTCCCAGGTGCAGAGGAAACAAAAGCTGTGTCTGTGGCATCACCTGCAAATAGCGCAAAACCCCTCTGAAGTATGCTCAGGCTTCAAAAAATTTGCCCGCACAGCGTCCAGTACAAAGACATAAAACACAGGGCAAATGGCTATGAGAGCACATGAGCACATGCTGCTGCTAGAGAACACTGAAAAAACGTGTTCAGGTTTCAAGAAAATGGCCGCCAGTGTCCTGTATAGGAGATCACTAGGAAAATGGCTGCTGAAGCCCAGGAAAAGCATGCTGCCTTTGCCCACACCTAAAATGGCTGCTGAAGCAGCTCCATGAGGTACAGGAAGAAAACGATGGCAGTGAACACAGCGCTGTACAAGACATCAGCAAAACCTCACAGACACCTTCCAGGGGCATGAAGAACGAGACCCAGGACACTGCTAGCCAGCGTAGCCCCCCCAGGTGAGAGCCCCCGCATAGACACACACACAAACCGCTCAGCAGCCACATGCAGAATCCCCCCAGAGAGGGGGGGAAGATAGGGACAGGGAGAGAAGAGAGGGAGGTGAGGGATCCCCGAATCAACCTCCCAGGGAATGCCCAGCTGCTCAACCCTGCCAAGGCCAGGAGAGCTGTACTTACCAGTCCTGAAGAGCTGGGAGACATTCCTTTACAGACCCACTCTCTGATCAGTACAGGGTGGCTGCTGGCCCAGCATACTGTTACGCAGACATCAGTAGCCCAGCCATATGAATGCCCCGGAGCATAAAAGCTCACTGACCACCTCTGGAGCTGAGGTTTCGTTGTGGCCTGCCGAGCACGTAGCTGTGGCCTGCACACGCTCAATGGCTGGACTGTGGAGACTACAAGGACAAGGGTACCAGCCTGTCACCCAGCCAGCTGTTGATAGTAGATCACAGGATCATTCATCTCGCGCAAAAAGTCACGCTTCTGCATAAGCAGCATAAGCATAAGCCTTGTACACGCGGTCGGAGATTCCGACGGAATGTGTCCGATCGGACTGTTTTGTCGGATATTCTGACTGTGTGTGGTCTACATCAGACTGTTTCCGTTGGAGTATCCGACGGACCAACTTTTCCAACTTCCCGGTAAAATTTTCCGACAAAATGCTCCGATCGGACATACTCAGATCATGTGTAGAGAATTCCAATCGGACAAAGTGCCACGCATGCTCATATCAAATTCCTACACCAAAGCTATTGGCTACTAGCGTGAACGTAGTCCCGTCGTAACGAAATAACGTAATCACGTCGGATTTTCCAACAACTTTGTCCGACCATGTGTATGCAACAGTTTCGGACAAAATCCGACGGATTTGGTTGTCAGAATCTCCGACCATGTGTACAAGGGCTAAGAAAGAACGGACCGATGGGCCTGCAGGGTTCCTAAGTCCTTCTCCTTCACTAGGCAAAATAAAACTGATGGCTGCATGGCAGGCTGGAGGGTTGTTGCCCAAGGGACGGGGGGCGGAACTAAGAGTTCTGACTGTTGTATTCCCTAGTAATAAGGCAGAACAACCCAATGGTTATGAGAGGAGCTGTGTCGGTAGGTGAATATAAGAGAAAAAAAGGACATAAAATTTGTTTGGGTACAACATTGCGCGACCACGCAATTGTCAGTTAAATCGACGCAGTGCTGTATCGCAAAAAAGGCCTTGGTCAGGAAGGGGGTAAATGCTTCCGGGGCTGAAGTGGTTAATAAAGATATGCTCATTTTTAATTGCTGAATTTTACTCATATTACAGTAATACCTCGAATTGCGAGTAACGTGGTTAATAGCGTTACGCAATACGAGCCATTATTTTATTTTTTTTCAAATCCTGTCTCGCAAAACGAGCAGGATTCAAATCTCTCCCGTGTGCAGTACCATATCTGGCGAGAGTGCCGGTGACACTCGGAGCCTCTTGGATGCACTCGGTTTCCAAGCGTCTCCAACGCCCCCCCCCCCCCCCCCACACACACACACACCTCTGGCCACATGCGGTACTGCATACCATAGATGTCAATGTGGAATGAATTATCTGAGTTTCCATTGACTTCTATGGGGAAACTCGCTTTGATATACGAGTGATTTGGATTACAGGCATTCTTCTGGAAAAAATAATGCTCGTAATCCAAGGTATCAATGTACTGGTAACTTTTTCTTTATAGATCCTTAAAGCGGAGTTCCAACAAAAAAATAAAAATAAATAAAAGTCAGCGTAACAGCTACAAAAAGTGTAGCTGCTGACTTAATAATCAGACACTCACCTGTCCCACGGTCCAGCGATACAGGTGTACGAAGCCCCGCTCCTCTCCACAGCTCCAGCATTCAAACTTTAGTCACGCTGGCTGTGGTTTCACAGCCAGGTACGCACTGCACATGCACGAGCCACGCTGCGAATAGCCGGGCAATCTTCTAGGACCTCTGACGTGTCCCAGAAGATTGCAGGGAGGGAGGGGAGAGAGCTTAACTTCCTTCCGGTGTAGGGGAGCCCTGGGAGGAAGTGGGAGCTGCCTCTCAAATGTGGCATGTCAGGGGGTCACCATCACTTAAAGCACAAGTTCCATTTTTGGGTGGAACTCCGCTTTAATATCAGTGGGCCAGACTAAATCAACAAACATAAGCTACACTATGAGCTTGATAGCGTGAGTACAGAATTTGAGGTTTCTCTCCAGGGGTTTGGACCCTTGTGTTTTCCCTACTAGGGTGGTTGAGTTTTTCCTCCTCCTTGCGTTCATGTGTTCAGGTAACTTTAGTTGACTTTTTACATAGTTTTGAACAATTAAAGTGGTTGTATAGCCTTTTTGTAACTTTTATCTACAGGTAAGCCTATAATATACCTATACGGTTTCGGAGATATTCCCCTCGCAATGAGCCACTGATTTCAGCGGCTCATGCGCACAGGGGATTCTCGGCTGAAAGTCCGGCAGACGCCAGACCCTGCTGGGAAGAAAACTCCCGCGTGCACACAGTGATGGCATCGCAGCTCCGGCCACTCACAGCGCCGGAGCCGCAATACCCAGATGACACGTCGAGGGAGCATGTTAGCTGAGATGTCGGCGCCTCGTTCTAAGGTAAATATTTCATAATGAGCTAGTATGCTGTGCATACTAGCTCATTGTGCCTTTTCCTTTACAGGTGTAAAAAAATAAAAAATAATTCAGTGGGTTTACTCCCGCTTTAATGATACAATAACAAACTTTTGATGTTGACCATGTAATAATAGATATTCATATATATTCTCTTTACACCTAGTTGATATATAAATGCTCCATCAATGAACTCTTGATGAAGTGGATATTTATCCAAGAAGCTACTTAACCACTTGCCTACTGGGCACTTAAACCCCCCCCCCCCCCCCCCCTCCTGCCCAGACCAATTTTCAGCTTTCGGTGCTCTCACATTTTGAATTACAAATTACTCAGTCATGTAATACTGTACCCAAATGAATTTTTTGTCATTTTTTTCATACAAGCAGAGCTTTTTTTTGGTGGTATTTGATCACCTCTGAGTTTTTTATTTTTTGCGCTATAAATGAAAAAAAGACAGAAAATTTTGAAAAAAAAAACATAAAACATTTTTTTTCTTAGTTTCTGTGATAAAATTTAGCAAATTATTAATTTTTCTTCATAGATTTTGGCCACAATTTATACTGCTACATATCTTTGGCAAAAAACAACGCAAATTAGTTAATAGTATTTGGTCTTTGTTAAAATTAGAGAGTCTACAAGCTGTGGTGCAAATCATAAAAATATTGATCACACCTGATGTACTGGTGGCCTATTTCATTTCTTGGGACCCGAACAAGCCAGGAAAGTACAAATACCCCTCAAATTACCCTTTTTTTGAAAGCAGACATTATTTAGTAAGATGCATGGTGAGGTTTTTGATGTTGTAATTTTTTCCCACAATTCTTTGCAAAGTGAAGAATTTTTTCCCCCCCACAAAATTGTCATTGTAATAGGTTATTTCTCTCACATGCCATGTGTATACAACAAATGATACCCCAAAATACATTTTGCTTCTCCTCCTGAGTATGGTGATACCACATGTGTGGGACTTTTTCACAGCTTAGCCACATAGAGAGGCCCAACATGCAGGGAGCACCATCAGGTGTTCTAGAAGCATAAATGACACATCTTTTAAAAAAAACAAAACATGTCATACTTACCTCCTCTGTGCAGAAGATGTGGCATCCTCCGCTTCTGGGTCCCTCAGTGGCGCTCCTTGCTCCTCCTCTTCTTGAGAACCCTGTTGTAGAGTCACTCTCCCTCGGGGCACTTGTGCGGATGCACTCCTGTTTTCTGCTGCTGCGTCCATTGACACAGAGAGGACTCGCCCGACTCCCGCATCATTGGATTTGATTGACAGCAGTGGGAGCCAATGGCTGCACTGCTATTAATTTACTCAATCAGGATCCGAGACACCGGCTGGTGTGTTCATCCCGGTCGCTGGAAAGACAGGGTTCGGGTATGTAAAAGGGGAGCTTTGAGGAGCTGCTGCATCACAGGAGTTTTTTCAGCTTAATGCATTAAGGTAAAAAACCTTGAGGGTTTACTACCTCTTAAATGCATTCTATGCATTAAGATAAAAAAAAATCTGTGTGTAGCAGCCCCCAATTACTTAACTGAGCCCCCAGTCTCTCCATCGATGTCCACGAGTGTCTAAGGCTGCGTACACACGGGCGGACTGTCCGTCCAACTAAGTCCGTCAGACAATCCGACAGACAGTCCGTCCTACTTTTGAATGAACGGACTTGACCACACACGATGAACAGACAGTCCGCTGAAAGCTTGCGCGATGACGTGTACAGCACGTACGACGGGACTAGAAATACGACATCCAATACACTGCAATGCAACCTTCGGCCGTGTAAATCCTTTCTGAGCATGCGCCATACTTAGTCCGTCCAACTTGCCTACTCACGAGCGGACTGTCCACTGAAACCAAAGTTGGACGGACAATATTACGGAAATTCCAAAAGACTTAGTCCGCCAGACGGTCCGCTGAAAAAGTCAGCTGAAGCCCACACACGAGCGGATTGTCCGCTGAAACACGTTTCAGCGGACCAAGTCCGTCAGACAGTCCGCCCGTGTGTACGCGGCCTAAGTCTTCCACTTCTACTGATTTTCTGAGACACAGCAGCTGCGCCTTTGGCTCCTGCCGCTGTCAGTAAGCCAACCAGGGGGAGAGGGGGCGGGGCCAGGTTGAGGCTTTGTGTCTAAATGGATACATGGAGCTTGGACTTGGCTCCGGTGCCCCCATAGGAAGCTGCTGGCTAAGGGGGGGGGGGGGAACTCAATAGGAGGGAGGGGCCAGGAGCAGCAAAGAGGGACCTGAGAAGCGGAGGATCCGGGCTACTCTGTGCAAAACCAACTGCACAGAGGAGGCAAGTAGAACATGTTTGTTATATTTTATTTTGTTTTTTAAAGTGAGACTTTACAATCACTTTAACCGCTTGCCGACCAGCCACTGTAATTTTACAGTGGCAGGCCGGCTCTCCTGTGCAAAGTGGTGTAGCTACATGGCACATGCTCACTCCCGCTGCGTGAGCATGCCCGTGGGTCGGGGCAGACACGATGTCCGTCTGCGACCCGCAATTGCCTATTACAGAGGCAGAACGGGGAACTGCATTTGTAAACAAGGAGATTCCCCATTCTGACAGGTGACGTGACAGGGATATACTGCTCCCAGTGATTGAGAACAGTGATCTGTCATGTCCCTGGCAGCCCATCCCTCCTATAGTTAGAAACCTAGGGAACACATTTAACCCCTTGATCGCCCCCTAGTGTTGACCCCTTCCTTGCCAGTGCCATTTACACAGTAATCAGTGGCTATTTATAGCACTAATCGCTGTATAAATGTCAATGGTCTTAAAAGTGTCCGATCTGTCCGCGGCAATGTTAAAAATCGCAGCTAGCCACCATTACTAGTAAAAAAAAATGAAAATAAATAAAATTGCCATAAATCTATCCCCTAGATTGTAGACGCTATAACTTTTGCACAAACCAATCAATATATGCCTATTGCGATTTTTTTCCCCCAAAAATACGTAGAAGAATTTAGAGCAAAAGGGAATGTAACAGCACTAAAGTAAAAAATATTAAAATGAACATGCACAGAACAGCAGCAGTATATAGTGCGACAACACCAAAATACAAAAATATAAATAAAAACAAACTGCGCTTATCCAAATATTAAACTAAAGTCCAAATTTAATTTCAAGTCCCAAGGAAGAAGACATTGTTCAAATATTTGTAGGAAAAATAATTAATGAGATCGCTAATTCCAGACACCACAGTGTGCATGCATGAACTCCAAACAGTGCCCGATCACTGTAAATTAAGTTATGCTCACCAGATAGCTAGCATTAAGGGCGGTTGGCTAAACCCAGCCTAGGGCCTTTACGCTCGCAGATGTCCACAACAGGAAACAGCATACACTAGATCCATTCGAAAACCATACATTCTTACAATTCACTCAAAAAAAAGAAAATGGCTGCCATATATAAATATTATTTTACTGCTAAAACCAGGTAAAGACCTGGTTGATCCAGGAGCATACCTCCTGATTTCACTGCTGCAGAGCGTCGTCAAGATCTTGGCAAAGGTGTTGGCGATTTGGATATATGGTGTAATAGCATCTATTGTGCATGATGACCAGTCTGGCTTCATAGCCAATAAATCCACAGCCATTAAAGTGGTTGTAAACCCTTACAACACACTTTGACCTACAGTTAAGCCTAGATTAAGGCTTACCTGTAGGTCCAAGAAATATCTCCTAAACCTATACGGTTTAGGAGATATTTGCCCGAAGACAGGCACCGCTGTCTACGGCGCATGCACCGTAGACAGCAGCGCGCAGGTGCACTGAGCTCGGCATTCTCAGCGACGGAGCTGCCGCGCGTGTCAGCTCCCGTGCGCATGCGCGGGAGTGACGTCATTGCGGCTTCGCCGAATGACAGCGGCGGAGCTGCGAGACCCCACCAAGAAGATGGATGCGCTGGACTACAGGGGACAGCAGTGACTTCGCTGGCTCCTGTGTCAGGTAAGTGACACATAATGGACTACTATGCGATGCATAGTAGTCCATTATGCTTTGCCTTTGCAGGGAATGAAAGAGGAAGTAAACTCAACAGGGTTTACTTCCTCTTTAACCTGTGATGACTGTTCTTAAACATTCAGTCCCAGGCAGATAACATGGGTAGCAGAGCATTACTATTATTAGACGCCACAAAGACATTTGATAGTATCGATTGGAACTATTTGTTGGCAGTATTGAAAAAGTTTGGATTAGGCCCTACTTGCATATCATGGGTATTCTATAGTCAACCACAGGCTGCTATCCAGGCATTTGGTACCTTGTCTCATGGCTTCACATTAAGGAGGGACACTAGGCAAGGTTGCCTGCTGCCCCCCCCCCCCCTCCTTTTTGCACTGGCAATTGAGATAAGGGCTAATCAGCACATTACAGGTTTTTGCTATGGCAATATGCAGGAAAAGGTAGTGCTATACGCTGATGATACCCTGCTTATGCTGGGAGATATTGATCTCTCCTTGCGGGAGGCCATGTTGACCATAACCAAATTCGGTGGATTTTCCGGTTTCCAAATAAATTGGTCAAAATCTGCTCTACTCCTATTGAACGGGGACGACACACAGTTTGTGATTTCCGCATGTCCTATACTAGAGGTCGACCGATATATGGGCCGATATTTGGCGTTTTTTAATTAATCAGCATCAGCAGATTGTGCTGATAAAAAGGCCGATTATAATTACAGCGCGACTTGCAAATGACTTCTGTAATAGAAGTCAATGCAAGTTGCCTGAGTCTTCAGTGAAGACTTTCCTCCTGGGCAGTCTGCCAAGAAAAGAGTAAAGAGATACAATGTTTACACTTATGAATGAACTCAACTCTGTGTGTAGAGTTCTCAGTTTAACCATTTAAAGACTAAATCTTTTCTGACACTTGTTGCTTACAAGTAAAAACCCTATATTTTCTGCTAGAAAATCACTTGGAACCCCCAAAAATTATATATATATTTTATTTAGCAGAGACCCCAGGGAATAAAATAGCGGCTGTTACAATATTTTCTGTCACACGGCATTTGCGCAGAGGTCTTTCAAATGCATTTTTTGTGGAAAAAAGACACTAATGATAAAAAAAAACTAAAACAGTAAAGTAATGCCGCGTACACACGATCAAACAATCCGGTGGAAAAGTCTGGCAAACTCAAGTCCGCCAAACAATCCCCCCGTGTGTAGCCTCCGGCATACTTTTTTGACCCGACAGTACGGCGGACTTAGAATTTCGTTTTTTCCAAAATTCTGTCCGTCGGACTCGCATTTCGGCGGACAATCCGGCCGTGTGTATGCCAGTCCGCCGTACTTTAGAAATGAGCGGACTTTTCCCGCCCGGAGAAAAGTCCGCTCATTTCGACCGGGTCTCCAGGTAGGCGGGGCCCGCGAAGGAGACGTCGCTGGCCCCACCGCCTGGTATTGACTTAAAGGGGAACCCCAACGCCGAAAAAAAATCGGTGTGGGTGTCCCCCAAAGTCCACAACAGACCCTTGTCCGAGCACGCTACCCGGCCGGCCAGGAAAGACCGGGCCACCGCCTGTAAAAGAGCTATAAGAAGGCGCGGTGGCCCGGCAGAAGAACCGAAGAGGGGGACAAGACCCCCGAAGTCGGAAGAAGAGGCCGGCGGCGAGGAAGAAAGCCGGACTCCTCCGCTAGCAAAAGAGCTACAAGAAGATAGCGGAGGAGTCCGGCGAGAAGACCCCCGAAGACGGAAGACCCCCGGAGCTGTGCAATAAATTATTTTATCTTGTGTGTTGTGTTTTTTTTTGTACTTGTATTTTACAGGTGAATGGGTAGGGGTACATTGTACCCCATACTCATTCACATAGGGTGGGGGGCCGGTATCCGGGGGCCCCCTTATTAAAGGGGGCTCCCGGATTCCGATAATCCCCTCGCCCGCAGACCCCGACAACCAACGGCCAGGGTTGTCGGGAAGAGGCCCTTGTCCTCATCAACATGGGGACAAGGTGCTTTGGGGTGGAGGGGCCGCGGGGGCCCCCCTTCCCCAAGGCACCCCCCCATGTTGAGGGCACGCGGCCTGGTACGGCTCAGGAGGGGGGGGCGCTCGCTCGCCCCCCCTTTCCTGGCCGGCCGGGTAGCATGCTCGGACAAGGGTCTGTTGTGGACTTTGGGGGACCCCCACGCCGATTTTTTTTCGGCGTTGGGGTTCCCCTTTAAGTCCATACCAGGCGGTGGGGCCAGCGACGTCTCCTTCGCGGGCCCCGCCTACCTGGAGACGCGCTCGAAATGAGCGGACTTTCCTCCACGTGTGTGGGCGAGTCCGTTCATTTCGAAAGTACGGCGGAGTTAGTACGGCGGAATTAGTACGCCGTATTAGTCCGCTGAAAAAGTGCCGTGTGTGGGCAAGTAGCCCGTTCGGAAATTTCGACGCACAGTCTGGCGGACGTCCGCCAGACTAAGTACGTCGGACAGACGGCTACGTGTGTACGCGGCTTTAGCCCATTTTTTTCGTCCAAAAGTTTTGATTACCTGTTTTTGTGTATTTAATATTTAATATATATATATATTTTTTTTTACCTAAATTATACATGCAAGTGAACTGATTGGAGGTTTGTTTTGAATTTTTTTTTAACATCCTGCCAGTGCATCGCATCAGTGTGAAAGCACTGCAGGGGAGTCGTTTTGCAGGCACTTTACAGGTGCTATTTTTAGCCCAAAAGCACCTGAAAAACACCCCAGTGTGAAAGGTGTCTGTCAGATTTTATGAGATGAAGGGGGGGGAGGAACAAAAAAATAAAAATCAGCCTAACATATAGGGCCCAAAAAAAACGATTTCTAAATATGGGCATCGGCCAGCGAAAAACCCATATCAGTCAACCTCTATCCTATACCTATTGCTACCTCCTAGGGTCTCATCCAGGCAGAGGGACGACATTCATCTAAACATCTCCCTCCTCCTCCAATGGTTTAGGGAAAAGGTAAAAACATAGAACACCCTCCACTTATCAGTGGCAGGCTGAGTAAACTTGATAAAGATGATAAACATGTCGCAACTGCTTTACTTTCTTCACAACGCCCCCATGGTTATCCCCTTAAAGATTTTCAGAATAGTAAACACCATTTTCTGCAGCCTCATTTGGAAAAATAGACCCCCTGGGATCAAACTAGAGCACATACAAAAGGCCCAAAGATGACTGTTCTGTCTCAAGGACATATAGCTAACCTTCGAAAAAGAAAAGAGTTTGGGACTTTAAATGAGGCCTCTGAAGTAGAAATCGGAGGTACCTCCATCCTGGCTTTTGCGCAGCAAAAAAAGAGAAAGGGTTTAGGACTTTGAGTGAAGCATGCAGCTGGAGAGCAAGGAGGCACTAAAGGTTATCAAAATTAATTTTATTCCATAAATACAACATAAAATACAATACATTACTGGAACAGAGATACATTGAGACCCACAAGCCATCTAAAGTTGAGTTGCATAATTTATATTATGCAATATAAATACGTAAACATAAGATACAATTGTATATGACGTCCCATACAATAGTGATAAAATAGTCACTGACTGTAAGCATAAGGTAGCAGCATTGTTGGTTCAAACAACTGGATGTATAACCATGATTTTAGCATCTATAGCTCGATGCGTTTCGTAATTAACTGTCACTCATCAGGAGCAGACGCTGTAGGGATGTCTAAAAAATTGAAAGGTGAACAGTGAGTAAACTGAACACACATAAGATGGGGAAGAGGGAATGATGGAACATTCACCCATACTTACAGGTCAACAATGAACGTGGAGACAATTGTCTCCCACGGGAGCAGAGGTGGCAAAAATAATGGAAAAGCTTACGGGGAATCCTGAAGGGTGAAGTGTGACGGGGGAGTGGACACCACCAAGATCCATGTGTGTGCATGGTTTGTGAATAAAAACATCTGTAAATGAATATAAAAATGTGTATAAATATATGAGCAGTATGTGAGATATTATTATGTTACAGGTAAAGCAATAATCCAAATCTATTGTAAGAAAGTAGGGAAGTAAACGTAAATGTGAAATAGAATGTGAAAAAAGAATAAAAAAAATAAAAAAAATAATAATAAAAAAAAATATGTAGCTAACCTTCTTGTCCCAATAACTTCAGATACCATATTTCTATGATCTCAGTTTTATTAGAACAAGCCTGGCGAAACTACAAAATAACAGAAATAGACCTCAATAAGTACAATATTACATACAATACAGCATACATTGCAGAAACAACAATATGTAATACAAGATCAGATAGTAAAAACTTACATTTTAAGTTCTCTAAGGGGTGATGGCGATGGATTAAGAAAGACATGTTTTCCTCCCTGTAATGTCTTGTAGTAAATGGTGAAAAATTGAGAAAATTCTACCCAAAAGTCCCTGCTTATTGACAACTTCCTTAACTACACATAGTAATCAAATAAAACAGAACTGAAGCAATACCAAAAGAGAACGCTAGATGGCGCCTGCACACCACTTATGATTGTCTTATGTAAATTACACACTTTATATGTAAATTTAACAACACAGGTACAAATAGTCAGTATAAACCTCTGATGGACAGAACACTTCCTGCCTGACATCAAGTGATGTCACTAACAGAGTCCTCCGTAGAAAGCAACAGAATAAGTTTGTCACTGGTAGGGTTTAGTTTTTAGTTCAGGTTTGTACTGGACTTTTGGGTTTTTGGTACCCGGACCCGAACCCGAACAATTTACTGTATGTTCGGGTTCGAGTTCGGTGTTCGGCAATGTAATGGCGCTTTTTAAAAAACTGCAGGGCAGCCAATCAACATTCGTTTAACTCGTGTGCCCTTAGAAGCCATCACAGCCATGCCTACTAATGGCATGGCTGTGATTGGCCAGTGCAGCATGTGACCCAGCCTCTATATAAGCTAGAGGCACATAGCACAGCACGTCACTCTGCTCTAGTGTAGGGACAGGTTGCTGCTGTTTTCTTGTGTGGGTGCAGTGCCAGAGAAAAGATAACTTTTATATGTCTGTTAGTTAGATTGGCATCGGTTTTTTTTTTTTGCAAGCTCAGTGCACCAGCGCTGCATATGTTACTGTGAGATACACCCTTTAGATACTGTTGGTCTATTCTGCTATTATAAAAACACCCATTTAGGGCCAAAAAAAATATTTTAGTGTTTCCTGCATATCTGTATGTGTGAGATACACACTTTAGATACTGTTCTTCTATTGTGCTATTCCAAAATATAATAATTTCGGTAAAAAAAAAAAAAATTTAATAGCATTTTCTGCATATCTGTACATGTGAGATACACCCTTTAGATACTGTTTCTCTATTCTACTATTCTAAAAACACCCAATTAGGGCCCAAAAAAAATTTAAAGTGTTTCCTGCATATCTGTACATGTGAGATACACACTTTAGATACTGTTCTTCTATTCTGCTATTCAAAAAAATAATAATAATTTAGGGCAAAAAAAAAATTGTGAATAGCATTTTCTCCATATCTGTACGTGTGAGATACACCCTTTAGATACTGTTGCTCTATTCTGCTATTCTAATAACACCTATTTAGGGCCAAAACATTTTTTTACAGTGTTTCCTGCATATCTGTACGTGTGAGATACACACTTTAGATACTGTTCTTCTATTCTGCTATTGAAAAAACACCCATTTAGGGCAAGATCCTAAATTTGAGAAATATGAGAACGTCAAAGAAGGGACGTGGCCCCAGTCGTGGCGCTGCTGGTGGAGCTCCTGTTGCAGGGAGAGGACATGGTCGATCTGTGCCAGCTACAGGCACAAGTGAAACACCTTCCTCAGATGCAAGTAGGCGACAGAGCCTGCAGCAGTATTTGGTCGGGCCTAATGCGGCTCTACAAATTTTGAGGCCAGGACAAGTACAGGCGATAGTAGATTGGGTTGCTGACAGTGCCTCCAGTTCCTTCACATTGTCTCCCGCCCAGTTTCCTGATGAAAGATTACAGTTGGCACCTGCAGCCCATGTCCATCTGTCTTTCACCTCACCCCCTTGCAAATCAGCCAAGCAGTCTTAGCCCCAAATCATGTAGCAGTCTCTTCTGACTTTTTATGACTCTGTTAGCAGGGTTTCCCAGGGCCATCCACCTAGCCCTGCCCCAGAAGTGGAAGAGATTGTGTGCACCGATGCCCAACCACTTATGTTTCAATATGAGTACATGGGAGGACCATCGCAGCACGTCTCGGATGATGACGAAACACAGGTGCCAACTGCTGCTGCTTTCGCAATTGTGCAGATCGACAAGGAGTGCAGGGGTGAAGACTGGGTGGAAGATGATGTGGAGGACGATGAAGTCCTCGAACCCACATGGAATCAATGTCATGCACAGGTGACCTGTGTAGTTTGGAGGAAGAGGCGTAGTCGCACAGAGCCACCAGCACAGCAGAAGAGGGAGTAGGGTGCAAAAGTGGAGCGTCCATCCCCTAGACAGTATGCCTGCTACTGCCCAGCGCAGCAAGGGATCCAGCACACCAAAGCTAGGTCCAAGGAGTTCCCTAGCGTGGCAGTTCTTCAGACAATATGCTGATGACAAGACACGAGTGGTTTGCATGCTGTGCAATCAGAGCCTGAAGTGAGGCATAAACATTCTCAACCTGAGCACAACCTGCATGACCAGGCATCTAAGTGCAAAGCACGAGCTGCAGTGGAGTAGACACCTCAAAAGCCAATATAGGTCTCTGGGTCCTCCTGCTTCCTTTTCTGCTGCAGTCTCGGCCTCTTCATCCACCTCTGTAGTGACAGTGGCACCTGCCAACCTGCAAACAGAGGATCTGCCAGCAACACTACCACCTGGGTCACCAACCATCTCCACAATGTCCCATGGAAGCGTTCAGCTCTCTATCTCCCAAACACATGATCCCTGGCCCTGAATGCCAGCATTTCAAAATTTCTGGCCTTTGAAATGCTGTCATTCCATCTGGTGGAGACGCAGAGTTGTAAAAGCCTGATGGCACTGGCTGCCCCACAGTACGTCGTGCCCAGCTGCCACTACTTTTCCAGGTGAACCATCCCTTCCCTGCACAACTAAGTGGGAGACAAAATGAAGTGTGCACTGCGCAACGCCATCTGTGGCAAGGTCCACCTAAGTACAGATGCGTGGACCAGTAAGCACGGTCATAGACGTTATATCTCCCTAACAGCACACTGGGTAAATGCAGTGGCGGCTGGGCGTGAAGGGAATAGCAGTTTGGCGCATGTCCTTCCACCACCGAGGATTGCAGGGCGCTTCAGTTTGCCTCCTGTTACTAACTTCTCCTACTCGGCTTCCTCATCCTCTACCGCCTCCTCATCCAGTCAGCGTAACACCTTCACCACCAACTTCAGCACAGCCAGGGATAAATGACAGCAGGCAGTTTTAAAACATTCCTGTTTGGGGGATAAACCCCACACCGCGCAGGAGTTGTGAAGGGACATGGAACAACAGACCGATGAGGGGTTGGTGGCAGTGAGCCTCAAGCCCTGCCTGGTGGTGTGCGATAATGGGCGAAATCTCGTAGCAGCTCTGGGCCTAGCCGGTTTTACGCATATCCCTTGCCTGGCGCATGTGTTGAACTTGGTGGTCCAGAGGTTACTTAAAAATTACCCCCATATGCCAGAGCTGCTGCAGAAAGTGTGGGCTGTCTGTGTGCACTTTCGGCGTTCTCACTCTGCTGCTGCTCGCCTGTCAGCTCTGTAGCGTAACTTCGGCCTTTCCGCTCACCGCCTCATATGTGACGTGCCCACAAGGTGGAACTCCACCTTGCACATGCTGGCCAGACTGTGCGAGCAGCAGCAGGCGATAGTGGAGTTTCAGACAGCGTACCATCCTTAATTTCCTCAAACGCACTCTGGTAGACGCGCTGCTGGTGGCATTCCCACCTGTCTGCAGGGGCACGGTGGAAGCACAAGGCAAAGGCAGAGGAGAAGGAAGAGGTCGCCAATGCAGCCGGGGCACCAACAGCACCTCAGAAGGCAGGGTTAGCATGGCCAAAATGTGGAAAAGCTTTGTCAGCACGCCACAAGAACCAGCACCACCAGCTGAGATGGAATGTCTTAGCAGGAGGCAGCATTTCACCAGCATGGTGGATCAGTATGTGTGGACACGCCTACATGTACTGAATAACGGGTCTGCCCCCATCAACTTCTGGGTCTTCAAATTGGGCACATGGCCCGAGCTTGCCCTTTACGCCTTGGAGGTGCTGGCTTGCCCTGCAGCCAGTGTATTATCTGCACGTGTATTTAGCACGGCAGGGGCGTTATCACAGACAAGCGCAGCCACCTGTCTAGAGCTAATGTGGACAAGCTCACGTTCATTAAAATGAACCAGACATGGATCCCACAGGACTTGTCCGTACATTGTGCAGAATAGACACGTATACCAGTGTTCTAACAAAAACTGTCCACCCATCGGATAGTGTCCGCCCCGTACGGTGCAGGCGCATTGCTGTGTACACACGTATCAGACTATCCGGCGGACTTAGTCTGGCGGACAAACCGCCGGACTGTCCGCCGGACTTTCCGAACTAGCTACCTGCCCACACACGGCACTTTTACGGCGGACTATCCGCCGTATCGCCGGACTATCCATTGTACTTTTGAAATAAACGGACTCGCCCACACACACGGAGGAAAGTCCGTTCATTTTGAGCGCAGCTCCAGGTAGTTGGCCCCGTCACCTGGTATGGACTTAAAGGGGAATCCCTACGCCGCCCCCCCCCCCCTATGTGAATGAGTATGGGGTACCCCTACCCATTCATCTGTGAAAAAAATTAAAAAAAACACAACACACAAGGATTAAAATAGTTTATTGCACAGCTCCGGTTGGTCTTCTTCCGTCTTCGGGGGTCTTCTCGCCGGACTCCTTCGCTATCTTCTGCTATCTCTTTTACTAGGAAGAGCCCGGCTTTCTTCTTCGCCGCCGCCCTCTTCTTCCGACTTTGGGGATCTTATCCCCCTCTTCAGGGGTCTTGTCCCCCTCTTAGGTTCTTTTTGCCAGGCCACCGGGCCTTCTTCTAGCTCTTTTACAAGCGGTGGCCCGGTCTTCTGTCGCCGCTGTCTTCTGGCCTTCTGTTCTTCTCTTCTCGAGCTGTTGCCTCGTCACTGTCTCTGGTCACAATGACAAGGACATGGCATGTGGCGACTTACATAGGGACATCGCCGGATGATGTCCCCGCCCATTATGATGTCACAGTCCCAGAGGATGCTATATAAGTCCCAGAGGATGCTATATAAGGATGCTATATATACAGTGGTGTGAAAAAGTGTTTGCCCCCTTCCTCATTTCCTGTTCCTTTGCATGTTTGTCACACTTAAGTGTTTCGGAACATCAAACCAATTTAAACAATAGTCAAGGACAACACAAGTAAACACAAAATGCAATTTGTAAATGAAGGTGTTTATTATTAAAGGTGAAAAAAAATCCAAACCATCATGACCCTGTGTGAAAAAGTGATTGCCCCCTAAACCTAATAACTGGTTGGGCCACCCTTAGCAGCAACAACTGCAACCAAGCGTTTGCGATAACGTGCAATGAGGCTTTTACAGCGTCCTGGAGGAATTTTGGCCCACTCATCTTTGCAGAATTGTCCTAATTCAGTTACATTAGAGGGTTTTCGAGCATGAACAGCCTTTTTAAGGTCATACCACAACATCTCAATAGGATTCAGGTCAGGACTTTGGCTAGGCCACTCCAAAGTCTTCATTTTGTTTTTCTTCAGCCATTCGGTGGTGGACTTGCTGGTGTGTTTAGGATCATTGTCCTGCTGCAGAACCCAAGTTGGTTTCAGCTTGAGTACACGAACAGATGGTCGGACATTCTCCTTCAGGATCTCTTGGTAGACAGCAGAATTCATAGTTCCTTTTATCACGGCAAGTCTTCCAGGTCCTGAAGCAGCAAAACAGCCCCAGACCATCACACTAGCACCACCATATTTTACTGTTGGTATAATGTTCTTTTTCTGAAATGCAGTGTTCCTTCTACGCCAGATATACTTGGACACACACCTTCCAAAGAGTTCCACTTTTGTCTCATCGGTCCACAGAATGTTGTCCCAAAAGTCTTGGGGATCATCAAGATGTGTTGTGGAGAAATTGAGACGAGCTTTGATGTTCTTTTTGCTCAGCAGTGGTTTTCTCCTTGGAACTCTGCCATGCAGGCCATTTTTGCCCAGTCTTTTCCTGATGGTGGAGGCATGAACGCTGACCTTAACTGAGGCAAGTGAGGCCTGCAGTTCCTTGGACGTTGTTGTGGGGTCTTTTGTGACCTCTTGGATGAGTCGTCGCTGCGCTCATGGGGTAATTTTGGGCGGCCGGCCACTCCTGGGAAGGTTCACCACTGTTCCATGTCTTCGCCATTTGTGGATAATGGCTCTCACTGTGGTTCGCTGGATTCCCAAAGCTTTGGAAATGGCTTTATAACCCTTTCCAGACTGATAGATCTCAATTACTTTCTTTCTCAATTGTTCCTGAATTTCTTTGGGTCTCGGCATGATGTGTAGCTTTTAAGGATCTTCTGGTGGACCTTACTGTGTCAAGCAGCTCCTATTTAAGTGATGCCTTGATTGTGAACAGGTGTGGCAATAATCAGGCCTGGGTGTGGCTAGAGAAATTGAACTCAGGTGTGGACAACCACAGTTATAGTATGTTTTAACAAGGGGGGCAATCACTTTTTCACACAGGGCCATGATGGTTTGGATTTTTTTTCACCTTTAATAATAAACACCTTCATTTACAAATTGCATTTTGTGTTTACTTGTGTTGTCCTTGACTATTGTTTAAATTGGTTTGATGTTCCGAAACACTTAAGTGTGACAAACATGCAAAGGAACAGGAAATGAGGAAGGGGGCAAACACTTTTTCACACCACTGTAAGTCCCAAACTATATTACCAGCGCTACCTATGTAGTCTGGGCAGTTCTCCAGCTCTACGTGACTATCTCTTCCCCCATAAATGTATAGCCTGTTGCCCTGTCACAGAACTTATACATCTTGGGTCCGTATCTGGCACACTTGCTGGGAAGATACTGCTTGATAGACAAGTGCCAAAAAAACGTAATCAGGGACTCATCAACGCAGACAACTTATCGGGACTAAACAAGGCTGCAAAACGTTGGTTGAAGTGGTTTACAAGGGGCCGAATTTTGTAGAGCCGATCAAATCCATGGTCACCCCGAGGACAACAGAATTCATTGTCACTGAAGTGCAGCATGAACTGCAAGATCTGCTCATATCTTTACCATTGGTCCAAGACTCCAAGCTGTCCATTGAGCTCAGTGTTTCTGACAAGAAGTGAGGAGAGGCACTGTGAGCTCATCCTCTCAGTCTGCTGCAAAGAGAGTGTGCCAGTTGTATTTAAAAGGAATTTAAAATGGAAACTCTGTATCTTGCTTCTGAAAGGCTGCACAGGGAGCCCCATATCTCCGGAACCGTAGCTAAAAAGAGCCCCACATTTTGACCAGTGGCGGGGAAGGACTTCAATTACATATTTGGGCTGTGTATCTGTGATCCTCGACCTTCAAAGCCAATCTTTTTTTTTTTTGTTCATGGCTCTGCCTCCCCTGACCGCACTTCCCTGGCGTGTACAGCAAACAAAAGGATTGCCATGTAGGGGTAAGAACCACAGTTCAAAACTAAAACACAGCAAAACTGTTCTAAGATTCCAGCTTAATAAATAGACCTCACTCTGTGTCTGCTCCAGTCCTGCAGATGTGCTCCCCCACAGCCTGCTTGTCTCCTTTCTCATCACCAACCCTGATTTACCCAGGGAAGACAAGTTATTCCCAAAGTGCAGAGCAAGGTGTGGCCAGTGCTTAACCCCCTTGCATTCTGCTACAGACCTCTCACTGCCACCCATTTAACTTATGAACCTCAAAATTCTATGGGGCAGATACACACCATGGACAACTGACAGGGGCTGTCTATCACAATAGCCTATGTAGTCAAGGGTCCTCGGTAGATATTAAAAAACTGAACAGCTTTGTAAAATGTTTAATCATTTTGGCTTGTTACTTGGATGCAAAAACAGGCAGTGGTGCACTGACAACTCTTGGGGCTCCCGGGCAATAAGAGATCATGAGGCACCCAGGTTTAAAGCTGGCCGCCACGCAGCTGCCATCTTTGTGATGCAACATTTTTTTTTTTTTTTACCTTAATCTTTATTAAATTTTCAGACTATACAAAACACCTTTTTCAAATAAAATTGCCAACAGTTCATTACATATTCCTTCCAACCAGGAGTCTGGGTTTTAAAGTGCCAGGAAGAAGGGGGCAATAAGTATACATCCATACAACGAGTATAATTTAATAAGAAGAACAGAAAAAAAGGAAAATGAAAACATTATCTAGACAGTACTATAACCCCCTTTACCCCTCCTTGACTCTTTTTACTCTTCCAACATTTTTCCTATTAATATACCCCCCTCCCTCCTTCCCTCCCTTTATATCTTTACAACCCCCCCTCCCCCTCTCAAGTGTATATATTTGTGCTTTTAACCTTCAATGTAACATACTTGTGTTGTAATGTGTTGTAGTAATTCTAATACCTTTATTACCCTCTACCCTACCCGCACCCAGTTCCCATCCCCCCCCCCCTTCTCTACTCCCTTTTCCTAATGTGTTTTAGACTGGGGTATGCATCTCTACTAACCAATCTCGCCAGTTTCTGTTAAACTCTTTTAGGTTATTTCGTTTTGCATATACCGCTCTCTCCTTACATAGATATTCGTTTACAGCGCTCACCCAATCCTCTATTGTAGGAGCTAGATTTGATTGCCATCTTCTAGCAATCATTCTTCTAGCTTGAAATAGGCATCTTAGAATTACGATAGTTACTCCCTTTCTCTCTGCTTTCTCGTCTCTATATCCCAGGATACACACTGTGGGGTTTGATTCTATTACCGTCCTAAAGACTCTGCTTAGTGTTTCTACCACTCCTTCCCAATATCTAAATAATTTAGGACATTTCCAGAGCATATGTATTAAATTTCCTGTCCCCCCACACCTAGGACAGCAATCGTCTGCTCTCTTACCAAATCTAAATAATCTCTGGGGGGTATAATAAGCTCTATTAATTACCATCAAGTGAGATATCTTATGGGGGGGAGAGACTGAGACTTTTGGACATGCCTCTAGGATATTTTTCCACTGCGCTCGTGTTATATTACCTATGTCTTGCTCCCATTTCCCTTTCTCAACCCTCCCTTTCTTCTCACAATTAATCTGTGCACCCAACTGGGCATAAAATTTAGATATTAATCCTTTAGTGGGTCCTACTTGTGCTACTAGATGTAACAGGGACAGTTCTTCCCATGTTGATACTACGTTTCCAAGCTGGGTCTTTAAAGCGTGCCTTACTTGTATATAAGCATAAAACGACTTTTGTGGTAACTTAAATTCTTTTTGTAATTGCTCAAAAGATTTAAAACCCCTACCTCCATATAGCTGACTCAACCTTACAATACCACATTTTTCCCATTCTACAATTTTTCCAACCCGCCATATTTCTTGTAGCTTCTTATTATTCCAAAGGGGTGTAAACTTTGTTATTTTACTGTATCCCATTTTTTTTTTAACTATATCCCATAGTTTTATCATCATTTTTACTGTGGGGCATCTATACTGGAATGAATCCGCTTCCAGGGTCTCAATCAACGTTCTATGCGGGGAGCCTATTAATACTAATATCCCGTTTGGGGTTCCACCATTCACCTCTTCTATTCCCCCTAACTGTTGTAATTGGGATGACCAAAAATAGCACTCCGGGTGGGGGACTGCGAAACCACCTTCCTCTCCCGGTAGCTGGAGCATCCGCAACCTCAATCTAGCCTGTCCTCCCTTCCATATTAATTCCCTAAACAACATCTCGATCTTATTAAACCAACATCTATTAATCCATATAGGGGAATTATGCAATATGTATAAAAGTTGGGGCATCCATATCATTTTTATCAGGTTGCATCTACCGGCCACCGAGAGAGGCATTCTCTTCCATATAGCAATTTTTTGTTTAAACTTAACCACTAATGGGACTAGATTATAATTTATATACTGGTTAGGATCCCTTGTCAGGGTTACTCCCAGATATTTCAGCTTATCTACTGTTGCCATTTGGGGGATTCCCAGGGCTGTTTGTTGACCAGTTGGGTCTAACGGAAGACATTCCGACTTTTCCCAATTAATCTCCAGTCCTGTGAAGCCTCCAAACCCTTGCACCAATCCTATTGCCTTTGGCAGTGAGTGCCTCATATCCCCCAGAAATAACAGGATATCATCTGCATAGAGAGAGATTTTTTCCTCCCCCGTTTTTCTCAAAAATCCAACTATTTCCCGGTTTGCTCTGATTGCACATGCCAAAGGCTCTATAGCCAACGCAAAGAGCAGGGGCGACAATGGGCACCCCTGCCTCGTCCCTCTCCCCAGCTCTATTTTATCAGAGAACTCGTTATTAATTTTTAATCTAGCGCTAGGTTTATCGTATAGCATCCTAATCCATCCTATAAAAAAAGGACCCAGGCCAAATTTCTCCAAGACTTTCCATATATAACCCCATTCTACACTATCGAATGCTTTCATTACGTCCAATGCCACAACTGCCCCCGGGGTATCATTATCCGTTGGGATCTGAAGATTCAAGAACGCTCTTCTAATATTTATACTAGTTGACCTATTGGCAATGAACCCTGTTTGGTCCGTATGGACTAATCTTGCTATAACTCGATTAAGCCTAATCGCTAGAACCTTGGCCAGTATCTTTGTATCAGTGCACAAGAGAGAGATTGGTCTATATGCTGCTACATCTAGTGAGTCCTTTCCTTCTTTGTACAGCAAGATTATAACTGCCTCCATCATTGATGGTGGCAGTTTACCCTCCCCATATGCTCCTCTTAACATCTCCAGAAGCTCAGGAAGCAGTATCTCGCCATAGTTTTTATAAACTTCAATCGGTAGCCCATCTGGCCCAGGCGATTTCTGATTTGGCATACTCGCAACTGCTTCCTGAAGTTCCTTCAGAGTTATAGGGGCTTCCAGTTCTTCTCTTTCTTCTTGTGTCAGACATGGTACCTCTAGGTGGCCTAAAAATGTTTCCATCTGCTCATCCATCCCCACTTTTTGTGCAGTATAAAGTTTTTTATAATATCCTCCAAATACTTGACATATATTCCCAGTTTCCGTTATAACTTCTCCCTCAGTTGTCCTAATCGCCGGGATTGAAGAGGGGCCCATGTTGTTCTTCACCAGTTGTGCTAACATTTTTCCCATACTTTCCCCTTCAGCAAAGGAGACTTGCCGATGTAACTGATGTTGTATCTCCACTTTCTTCAGGGTTATTAACCTAAATTCTTCTTGTTTGTCTAACCAGATTTTTTTCTTACCCTGGATGGGGTCACTAATAAAATCTCTTTCAGCCTCCAGCACTTCTCTACCTATTCTTACCTCCTGCTCCTTGGATTTTCTATTTATTTTTGCTATTGATTGGATCAGCAGACCCCTCAGGTAAGCTTTCAGAGTATCCCATAGGACCCCTGACCTTACTGTACCCCGATTATTTTTTAGAAATTCTTTTAGCTCCCACTGGATTCTCTCAGGGCGTTCTTCCGTCTCTTTTTTTATTAGTTCCAACCAAAGCGGGTTCAATTTCCACGCCCTCTGTACCCTTCGTTCTCTCATTTTCAATGCTACTATCACTGGAGAATGATCTGAAATCCCCCTGGGCTGGTATTCAATCTTTTCCACCATTTGTAGGGCAAGGTCATTCCCCAGTATCATATCAATCCTGGATAGTGTAGAATGCGCTACCGAGTGACAACTATACTGCCGGACTCCTGGATTCCCGGTTCTCCATAAGTCCAGCAGTCCTACCTCTTCCAGGTACTGACCCATTCTCCCCTGCCCAACCGATTCCACCAGTTTTTTTTCCGGGAATCTATCAACTTTAATATCTAAAACCGTATTGAAATCCCCTACTATTATTATAGGAACACCATCTATCCCAACTAGGAAGTCCTGTAATTTAAAAAGCACTTCCATTTTGAATGGTGGGGGAATATAAATATTTGCCAGCATGCATTCTCTATTTTCAATTAAACAGTGTAAGAAAATGTATCTACCCTTTTCATCCAGGCTAACCCGCTTACATACAAAATTCACCCCTGTTCTTACCAGGACACTCACCCCTCTACTATATGTCGAGTAAACAGAATGGTATTGAGATTGGTATTTTCTACTCTGCAACCGGTATATTGTATCTCTATTTAAATGAGTCTCCTGCAGACATAACAACCCTGCTCCATATCCCTCCAACCTTGAAAGCACCGCTTTTTGTTTCACCTGCGTCCCCAGGCCCCTCACATTCCAGGAGCCTACCTTAATTTTTCCATCCTGCATTAACACCAATAGATGAAAAAGGGAAGTGAAACAGGATGGAGAGAGGATACGATGAACAGTCTTATGAAAACACTGCTAGGATCCACTCCCACCCTTTTAATTAAATTATACCAACCTCCCCTATTATTAAACCACAGTATAACAATAAATTTCCCAAACATCATCATTATTTCATATATTATGTGTCTCTTAACGTGAATTATACTATATAATTGTTTGTTACCATTTTTCCCCGTGAAACCAACAGATTTTCCTTGTTTTTTACCACCCCATATTTTACCACCCCTAACTTTGTATCCTTTCTTTATTTGGATTATCTCCTGAACTTCTTCTAGTGCAAACATATATTTTTTTCCCACCCTCTGATGCAACATTAATTCGGCAGGCGCACACAGATGGGCAAATTCAGGAGACACAACATGAGTTTTTTTTCAAGTAAGTTTATATTGGATTGCCAAAAATAACTATTTTTGTATTGTTATTACAATGCTGATGTTATAGAATTAAATAGCATGCTGTGACCAGACATAGAACTCCTTTAAATTTTGCTGATAGTCCACACATAAGACAAGATAAGTTGATGCAAAAGATTAATACAGCTCTATAAACTGTACAAATCTTGGATTTTCATAATTTTATCATATAATCATAATTCTTCCTATGCCAAAAACAGCAAATTTCCAAAGCAATAGTCTTTACCATAGGTACCATATGGTGCAGGCAACAACAGTCATTTGTCAATGAAAACTTCTAGTTTCTACAGAGGTGTGCAGGTTCTGTTCACCTGTGACCATGTGGAAAGTTTCTCTAACTGAATGATAGCATCAAGTTATGAATTATCCTCACTCTCTGCAGAGCATGTTCTCTTTCTCTGATTTATATTCTATGTACAGGTGAGGCAGATCACCGTTTCAAACTTAGGGCTCATGCACACAGAGCTTAAAGCGGAGTTCCACTCGTTTTCCAGTTTAAACAGACACTCACCTGTTCCACGCTCCAGTGATGCGGAAGCCTTCCTCCTCTCCTCCTCCTCTCTGCAGCACTGTCATTACAACTGTGGTCACCCGGCTGTGACAGCTTGCGGCTTCACAGTCGGGCGCAGCGCATGCGCGAGTCGTGCTGCACTCTGTTAGTGGCCAGGCAATCTTCTGGGACCTGTGACGTGTCCCAGAAGATTGCATAGAGGGAGGAGGAGAGGACGAGTCACTTAGGTGGTCAGGTGGCTGAAACAGGAAGTGGGACAGGAAGTACCTGTCAAAAGTAGTTACTCCTCCCCCAAAAAAATGACATGCCAAAGTGCTTATAGTGGAAGTTCTACTTTAAATTACACCGCTTTTTTAGGCCTTTGGGTGTTTATTTTTCTGGTTTTTAATGCAGCTCTATGATAGCCTATGTGTCCATGCACACTAGGCATTTACAAATATATTAGAAGAGGAGTGTATACAAGCAGAAATAAAACACATCACCAGTGAGTTCAGGAGAGGAGCGTTTGGCCAGAAAAAAAACAGGAACACACATATACATGCATAACCGCTAGACACATTTAGGTACAAATGTGTGTTTGTATGCTAATGCTATCTAATTGCCAAAATAAATTAATATTCTGGACAATAAAATTTCATAAGCATTAGGCATTAATGTTCATAAGCGTAAATTTGCATAAACACATGTAATATGTTACATAGTTGCATAGTAGGTGAGGTTGAAAAAAGACATAAGCCCATAAAGTCCAACCTATAAACCCACGTAGCTTTAACTGCATTTTTTAAGCAGCTTTTCGCCTGCCAGGAGAAAAGGCATTCAGAGGAGCTGTGCAAGTGCAAAGTGTGCATGAGGCCTTATACAGAACAGCCTTCTCTAGCCACAGCTGCATTAACTGTGACCCACAAACCTATCCGCCTGTCAGCTTGTTGCTGGATTTCTTCATAAAAAGTGTACAAAAATAAAATAATTTGAGCAAAAAAATAAAATATTCTTAGCCAATAAATGCATCACATCAAGTACCTGTCAACAGTAGTATCTGGTTATTCTTGTGATTTATTAAAAACAGTGAAAATTAAGCAAGGGTAAAGCTGTAGAGTATAACAGCCATTCTTACGTCATTTAACCTCTATGAAAATTACACTAAGTGCCAGATTTGTTGCTGTGACAACAGCACCACTTTTGTTTCTTGTTTCTGCTTCTTTTTTTTTAATAATCCCGACCCTGTGTGTATATACATGCATTTGTCAAGATGTATTTATGGAATCATGCATCGCCCAGATCCTCCTTGTCTCATTTCTGGCACCATGAAAATAATGCTCCTTAGATATTAATTGTTAGTTCATCTAATCAAGCTTTCATTTTTATTGTATTTTTATTTTTTTTCCTATTAGCAACCATTTCAAAACAGTCGCTTAACATACTTATTATGAAGAACTAATTGAAATTCATTTTGTCTAACAGGACCATGTTAAACTGACATGTGGAGGGTATTGTGTCCAATTCCATCTTTGTTTCCTTCCCCCTCTAGCAGTGAATGGCTGGATCACTCCCCTCCTCTTCTTTTCTTGTCATTTACACTGCTAAAGAATAAGCTACTCCAGGGGCGAGAAGCACAATTTCTGTTTGAGAAGACCAGTAACGGATTCTGTCAGCTATCCACACAATCACAGGATTTTACTCCTCGACCTGCATGTGTTTGTTGCTTGCATCCTCTGGATTATTTGCGGACTATATTATAAGGATATGAACTAAAATGGCAAGTATGATTGTTTGCTTTGGTACCAAGTAAATGACTGAAGCCTAAGAATTATTCTGCAAAATTATTATTTTTGTTGCTGTTTTGTGGAAACTTTAATCACTGCAAGCAAAAAACACATCCATAAGATTGTTACTGAACCCTACATAGAAACTTTAGGTTCAACAACCATAACACATTTTTTTTAAGGAAGCATGCATTAAACAGCTGCTAATAATGCTTAAATTATTCCAAATGAACAATATACTGTGCTATTACTGTTGTAATGCGTTGTTTATGTCTTGTATATTCTTGGTGTCACACTCATGTAAGTGAATGAAGAACTGATGTTTCAGGATTTAAAATAAAATCTGTTAGGCTGACACTTGCTAATTTATTACAATGGTATATTAATTAGCTCTCTATGCGAGAACGGCAGATTGTGTTGTGGGAGTAATGTTTTCTTCTGTTTCCAAAACACATTGTAAATGATGAAAACCCACATTCCATTTCAGATTCTTGTCATTTGTCACTGTTTGGCTGAATCTGCTGTTCCTTTGTCCATAGAATATAGTTATAGACTGTTTTATTGGAGGTGCTCTATTTGATATGGATCACAGATTGGCTTAGATCAATACTAGCTGTTCAATAAACTCCTAGGAATTCAGAGAAGTGTTACATGTGTGGGCAAGTAAAGAGTTACAGAATGGAATATTCCAACATGAATGTTACATTTTGTAATTCTGTTTATTCAGCGACACATTGAGAACAGGTAGCGTTAAATTTGAATTTGCTCCTCTTAAATGTTGGTAACTTATTTTAATACAGGGAACATATTTTTCTGGCTGATGATTGGATACACTAAAACATAACGTGAGCCAATGCAGTGCTGCATACAATTCAATGGCTGCTATGTACTCGCTCCTCCTTCGTTTCCTTTCTGTTGCCAGCTAGATTTTACCGTAGTCTCTCTGCCTGATGGAGAAAGAAATGACAAAACAACGACGATTGCATCCTTCTTTTTTTCCTTAAGGATTAACCGATCGGTGATCAAGATGTGCTGAAGGGGAAAAAAGGGACATAACAGGCATTTTTTGCAATGATTCATCCAGCAGGTTACCGTGTTTTGCAAGTAGGAATACTGCATCTCTTTCCTTTGTGGCTGCTTGTAAACCTTACATATGCACAGTTCCGGTACTCTATCCCTGAGGAGCTGAACAGGGGAGAAATTGTTGGGAATATCGCTAAGGATCTTGGAACAGATGTGGCCAAACTAGTAGCTGCTAATCTCCAGGTACTTTCCGATTCTGATTCCCAATATTTCTCTGTAAATGTAAACAATGGAGCCATATTGGTGAATGACAGAATAGATAGAGAGCTGCTTTGTGGACAGAGTGTTTCATGTATATTAAATTTGAAATTTGCTATAGAGAATCCAGTAGAAGTATACAGGATTGAGGTGGAAATATTAGATATTAATGATAATTCCCCTCGATTCCAGAGTGAAGAGCTGACTTTAAAAATAAATGAGTTGGCATCCACTGGTGCTAGGTTTCTTATTCCAAATGCACAAGACCCAGATATAGGCTCTAATGCTTTGCAGGAATACCATCTCAGCCCCAGTGAAAATTTTGCTCTGATTGTGAAAAAGCGTGCTGATGGTAGTAAATTTCCAGAGTTAGTTCTAGAAAAGGCTCTAGATAGAGAACAGACAGCTGTCCACCACCTAGTACTGAAAGCAGAAGATGGTGGGGTTCCATGTAGGTCAAGCACCATGCAGATCACAATCATAGTCCTGGATGCCAATGATAATCACCCAGCATTCGATCAGCCTTCTTATAATGTCCAATTGAAAGAAAACGCCCCAAAAAACTCTTTAGTCATTAAACTTAATGCAACAGACCTAGATGAAGGGCCTAATGGAGAGATTGAGTACTTTTTTAGCAGTCACAATTCTGATGCCTTAAGCAATATTTTTCAGCTGAATTCAGAAATAGGTGAAATTCGGGTACTTGGAAATTTGGATTTTGAAGAGATTTCAGTTTATGAGATTGACATTGAAGCTAGAGATAAGGGAAGTCCTATCATGGAAGAACATTGCAGTGTAATTGTCCATATTATTGATGTAAATGATAATACTCCTGAAATGACTATAAGTGCATTTTCTAGTTCAGTGCCAGAAGACTCACCACCTGGGACAGTAGTTGCTGTTATAACTATAAAAGACAAAGATCATGGTGATAATGGAAGGGTGCAATGCCAAGTAGACAAAAACCTTCCATTCACCGTAAGGGAAGATTTTGAGCACCAGTTTTCCTTAATAACAAGTGATAATTTGGACCGTGAAAGTGTGTCTGAATACCATATAACAATAACTGCAAAAGATATGGGTAATCCCCCACTTTCCACAGTAAAAGTTATATCAGTTGTAGTTTCTGATGTGAATGACAACACTCCCCGGTTTGTTGAACCAGTTTATGAGGTCTTCGTGGAGGAGAATAATAAAGCTGGTGAGTTACTTTGTACTGTTTCAGCTACGGACCCAGATTTGGATCAAAATTCACGGCTTTCCTATTCCATCTTACAAAATCCTAAAGATGATTATGGTAGCACATCTCATATATACATCAACTCCGAAAATGGACAGGTCTACCTAAAATTTCCTCTGGATTATGAAAGGATTAACTACTTCCAATTCCAAATAGAAGTTTCTGATGCTGGCTCCCCACCTCTTAAAAATAAGACTGTTGTGCATGTTTTTGTTCTTGATCAAAATGATAATTCTCCAGTGGTTGTCTTTCCTGTAGTTGGAGCTAATTCAGTTGCCCAGTGTAAGATCCCACGTTCCACTGGACCAAATGTTATGGTAAGCAAAATATCTGCTGTAGATCATGACTCGGGTCGAAATGCTTGGCTTTCCTATAACTTACTTGAAGCAACGGATCCCACTCTCTTCAGTATTGTAATGAGAACTGGTGAAATAAAGACTAAACGCGCTATTCAAGATGTTGATCCAACTCTACATGAGCTGCTTTTGTTGGTAAAAGATTCTGGAGAACCCTGTTTATCCACTTCAGTTACAGTAATGATGACCCTAGAAGACAAAGACCTAGAGGTGTCACAGGGTGTAAAGGACCATTCTAAAAAAAGGAATATCTCTAGTCTTACTTTGTACTTGATTGTGTGTTTAATTGTCATTTCTGTCATCTCATTAATTGGTTTGGCAGCCCTTGGAATTAAAATTCACAAGTGCGAAAACAAGAATTTCCCTCTTTGTTGCCGACAAAGTCAAAAGAAAGCAGTGGTGGCAGGATCTAAGCTACATGGAACGTTTCAGCTTCACCCAAGCCTTTGTAACACTATAATAGGTGTCCGAGTGGATTGTGCTGGAAATATCCCATCTAATCGAAGGGTCAGAACATGTTTCTCCCCAGTCTCAGATATTAGTGAGTTTATGTTTATGAGGCCACCTCATGTCACAGCTAGCTCCTCTTCCCCGGGGATACTGGTTCCAGATCCTAACTTCTCCATTGCTTCCAATGAGGTGAGCTCCCAGAATTTGCCATTACTTGAAACCAAAGTCAAACAAGATGAATGTCATTAAATTTTCAATTTCATCTTTCATGGCATCTGTGAGCAGTGTGGTGAGCATATTTACAGCACATTTCTTTCATCACGGGTCATTACGCCATACTGTCCACTTTATAAAAAAAAACATTTTTACATTTACTTTCACAGGGGAGGTAAATCCTTTAGAGTAGAATAAGGTGGTCTTGACAGCAATACACTACAAAAGTATATATAAAACTAATATACTTAACTATTTACAAAAGGACAGAATAAGTAGAATATGTCCAACCTAAGTAAGCAACAAGACCTAAGAATGTCAATATTGAACTATTTCTTTCTGCAGCTAGGACGGCTCCTCATAACAAATTTGGTTAGAAGTCAAGGAAATAAAAAATTGTCTGAATTTACTCCTCAGTCTTTATCAAGTTCAGCTTGTCATGGCAAGGATGCAAGTACCACTGCTGCTGAGGTACTTATGTTCAGTTTTTTTCCTTGCTTTCCAATCAATATTGTTTGATGGAGATTGCCTTTAGGTATACTACCATAGCAGATTGTTTGAGTATTTCATAGTAGATGATATAGAAATATTATAATAAAGCTGCAGCCATCCCAATAATAATAAAGTAGTTATTGATATCAGAAAAGATATTCAACAGTTTACATATTTTTGTGGTTATACATCAGATGATATTCCAATCATGTTTAAGCCAAAATTTTTGAATAATCACTTAAGTGTAAAAGTGCCTCGATCAGTGCTGATATTACTCTAATAGGTCTAAAGATTTAAAACATACATAACATTTTTTCCTTTTACATTATATTCCTAAATTAAGTAACTGTTTGTAATCCTGCACACCATGCTCCCAGATATTTAGTACTAGGCAAGTACCATAATTAATAAACACTATAGATGCCTATGGTAGATACCCCTGCTATAGGTTTATGACTATTCAGCCCAAGGAAGTCCCCATGTGGTAAATTTCAGCTGCCCTTAGGGATATATTTATATGAGTCCAACTGCAAAAACGGATTCTTATGGACAATAATACTTGCCAAGATGTGATCTAGACCTAGCCTTTTCACATTGGAATATCTGGAATATATTACTTGAGAAATCCTTTGCTTCTAAGACGGATGAAGGTCCATCAAACATTGTCAGGTTTTTGGATCCTGACTAATCAACTGACTGATGTATCATCTTTTAATAAACTTGCCGCACTTTCATAAATTGCCTTAAAGTTGGTACTGTATTGGACAAAACAGAGACTTTTGGGGAGTACACACCAGCAAAAAAAAAAAAAAAAAAACGTCATAATTACAGTGTAATCAAGGAAACGCTCTGAAATACACTGACATAAGATTTAGTCTGCTTTTGCAGACACGTTTATATCCATTTATTTCGATGGAGACTTGTTTGTAAAGTTTTTAGTGAGTCCTGACTAACATGCAAGCATCTTTTGAAGACCATACGATGGGGTAAGAACTGTCATGACTCATGAAATTCTTATTTTGACATTTTTTGGTCATGCAAAAATACATTTCATTTCTTGCAACCATATTACATTCATAATAAAGCATTTTTCATATTTTATTTGTGTCAATGAGTGTGTGAAACATTATTTTTCTCATCTTGTTTTACGCCTTTCAAAAAAACATACTTTTATATTTCATATTGATGGTTTATACAGGTCATAGTAAATAAAAGCAGTGTACTATTTTGGTCAGGGCAGCCACTTTGTGGTCTGTTGTAAAGCAAGGTTTTGTTAAAATAATCTCATTAGAAACCAATATTTAGGTAAAGATGTTTCTAGAAGATGAAAGTTTCATGTTTCAGTGACGTGACAAGTTGCTCCCAGTAAATTGTTAAGCTACATTCTCACTGATATTTTGCTCACAAAATGGCTGCCCTACTCTATATTTATCACAAATGTGTTGTATCATTTAAGTGTGTGTTTACATTTAGCAGTTATGGGCCTTGGGAGAAATGATTGAAAAAATACTGTCTACCTAAAGACATTTTATTCATAGTAGCATAAAGAAAATGAGAAATGATTTTAAAAACTGTCAATTGCTTTACGCTACACATACACACAATATTTTAGCAATGAGTAGTTTGTGTGGTCAGAGCCTTTTCTTACAGTTAACTGAGAACTCAATTTTTTTAATAGTACTGCAACAAGTGCAGTAGCAACAAGATTCAAAATTCTGAAATGATGTTCTTCATATTAAGATAGCTGGTTGCAAGATGAAGTAAAGGTTAACCTCGCTTTTCTCCTGTGGTATTTGTAGAAAAACAAAAACATTTCCAACGTGATAAGTAGACAATGACTGGAGTGTGTAATGGGCAATGATTGTGCAAGTTGTAATGTAAGTGTCAGTTGGAGAAAGATTGCCTTTTTTTTTTTTCTTCTTATAAGACCACCATTAACCACTTGACCACCGAAAGATTTACCCCCCTTCATGACCAGGCCATTTTTTGGGATACAAAATGCTGTACCCAAATAACATTTGTCATTTTCTTCCCACAAATACAGCTTTATTTTGGTGGTATTTGATCACCACTGCGTTTTCTATTTTTTGTGCTATAAACAAAAATATACTGACCATTTTGAAAAAAAAAATGTTTACTTTCTGTCATAAAACATATCCAAAAAATAATAAAAAATCGAATTCCTTCATAAATGTAGAAAGATATGTATTTTGCTACATATTTTTGGTAAAATAAAAATCCCAATAAGCATATATTGATTGGTTTACATGAATGTTATAGCATCTACAAACTATAGTATATATACTGGAATTTTTATTTTTTAATACTAGTAATGGCAGCGATCAGCATCTTATAGCAGGACTGAGATATTGCAGCAGACAATCAGACACCAACTGACACTTTTGACACTTTGTGGGAATTTCTGCTCTGTGTGTTTTACCCATGATCGCTAGGTGCTGGTGGAGATCCAGTGCTCGGCACCCGCAGATCGGCTTCTGCTGTCTTGAATGGGCCCTCCCTGTCCACTGTAGCTGTGGGAACTGTAGAGCAATTCATCCTTAAAATTCACAGTGTAAGTACTTCTCTCAGTTGCTTTGTTCCCACTCCCAGCAGTGAGTTGGCAGCTCTTTTATGTAAATGGTCAAACTTACATTTGTAGGTTTGCCAATTTACATAAAAATTAACAGCCTATCATTTTTATCATAGGTGTAGTTTAAATGATAGAGACAGGTTAAATGTTATACACATGATATAATGTTATTCAGTGAGTAAAATAAGTATTTGATGCCCAAGCAAAACACGACTTAGTACTTGGTGGAGAAACCCTTGTTGGCAAGCACAGAGGTAAGATGTTTCACCTTGCAGGCGCTGCAGGATTTCAATCCATAGTGGCATTTTGTGTTACCAATGGTTTGTTTGGTGACTGTGGTCCCAACTGCCCCCCCCCCCGTGTAGTTTTGAGCTAATCCCCCGCTTTTCTCATGATCATCCTTTCCTTTATGAGTCGAAATATTGCATGAAGCTCCAGACCGAGGGTGGTTGATGGTTATTTTGTATTTCTTACATTTGCGAAGAATCACGCCAACAGTTGTCTCTTTCTCACCAAGCTTCTTGCCGATGGTCTTGTAGCTCATTCCAGCCTTGTGCGGGTCTACAATCTTGTTCCTGACATCCTTGGACAGCTCTTTGGTCTTGCCCATGATGGTGGGTTTGAATAGAAGAAAGGGATTCCCTGGACAGGTGACTTTTATACATATAACTAGTTGTCGTTAGGAGCATCTTCTTAAAGTGGTTCTGCACCTAAAAAAAAATATTAAAAGCCAGCAGCTACTAATATTGCAGCTGCTGACTTTTAATAAATTGACACTTACCTGTCCCAGGGTCCAGCGATGTCGGCGGCAGATGACGAGCGATCGCTTGTCTCTCTGCTGCCCTGTCGTCATCCTCTGTCAGGGAATCGGGAAGTGAAGCGTTGCGGCTTCACTGCCCGGTTCCCTACTGTGCATGCGCGAGTCGCGCTGCGCGTCTCTTCTGTTTCCCGCTGTGTCCTGGGAACTGTGTGTTTCCCAGAACACAACGGGGGGCGGGGAATCTGCGGGGGTCTGCGGCGGTCTGTCCCGGAAGTGGGTGCAGATACCTGGATTATCCAGGTAACTGCACCCCCCTCCCCCCTGAAAGGTGCAGATTGTGGCACCGGAGGGAGGGAGGGATCAGATTAGCGGAACTTCCACTTTAGGGTGGAGAACCGCTTTAAATTGACAGGACTAATCTGTGTACCACATGAGCATATACTGTAGCCAGTCTGTGGGAGCCAGAATTATTCTTGGTTGGTAGGGGCTCAAATACTTATTTTACTCATTGAACTGCAACTCAATTTATAGAATTTGTATCATGTTTGTTTTTTCTGGATTTCTGGTTGATATTCTGTCTCTATTATTTAAATTACATCTATGATGAAAATGATAGCCCCTTAATTTCTTTGTAAGAGGGCACAATTACAAAATCTGCAGGGGATCAAATAACTATTTCCTCCACTGTAACTTGGCTCATTGTAGATTTTAGGGCAAGACAGTTTCAGAGTGTGTAAAAAAAATTTGAAAAAAAAAACTGTCATTTGCAAATTGCTGCTTCTTTGGTAAATTCAAGATTCAATGAAACCTGGGTGTTTATTAGTGTAATAATACCTGAAAACCAAAAATGTATCTAGAGCTGCTCTTATACCTCTAACCTCCAAAGTATATCATTTTATACATTTTTTAAAACAATTAAGGAAAACCCTAGTTCTTGTATTGAGCTAGATGCACATCATTTAGGAGGGTGACAATCACTGCTCTGTCTGCAATGCATGGGTGGCATTGTCACTCATACCTTCGCACTCCTGCATCAGTATTACAGGCTGATGTGGCAACACACAGCCTTCCCATTATCTCTAATCCTGCCCACGAGTGCATGCTCTCTTTTTGAGTGACCAGCAGCACTGGACAACTGAACAACAAAGGAGCAGTTCTTCAAGTCTCTACACCTAGTGACAAACAAGTGCAACCATACTCCACCCCAGCCCTTGGCAGCATTGATGAAGAAATGACGATAGTGTTAACATGACCGCTAAAAGTATGAAAATTTTCTTTTTTTGTCTTTTAATTGCTAAATACTGTATATAGTTACTCAAATAGTACTATTCCATACCCTTGTATAAGACATCAAGACAAGTTATTTAAAGTTATCTATATTCTCTCTAAAGCCCCATACACACTATCAGTTTTTCTGCTCAGTTTTTCCTTCAGCTTTACCAAAACCATATAATATGAGGTCAAACCTTAGGAGTTTCAATGTGTATGCAATCAGGCAGGCTCTTGCACTACATGGTTTTGGTAAACCTGAAGGAAAAACTCAGCAGAAAAACTGATAGTGTGTATGGGGCTTTAATCCCACTAACTGTGGAAGGGAGTTCCACATCTTTACCACACTAACAGCAAAGAGCTCCTTACTCAGTTCAAGATTAATCCACTTATGGTTTCATTGTGTGGCTCCATGACTTCCTAGACAGAATAGTCTCTTCCCAATACTACAGTAATCATCAAATGATTTCCGTATTGTGATCATATCACCTCTTAAGCACTTCTACTCCAGAGAAAATAAGTTTGATTTTTAAAGTCATTCTTCATAACTGAGATCCGCCAGCCCCCCTTATTAATTATCTTCTCTGCTCTTATCTCAACTCTCCATTTCCACATCTGCAATTCTAATTTTCACATCTGCAATCAGCTCTATGTTGTTTGAAATTAACAAATCCAACAGAGCATGTTAAAGAAGTGCCGAGCCCTAGCTGAGCATGCAGATTTATCTGCCCAATCAATATTAGGATAGCTGAAGTCCCCCATAATAATACCATTGCCCTGCTTTTTCTAACTGTAAAAGGAGGTGTACCTCCTCCTCACTCTTGAGATTAGGGGATCTATAACATTCACCTACAAATAATTTACTGTTTCTTTTGGTCTTTTTTTTCTATTAAGGCATCAACCATAAAGACTCCATACCACCACAAGTCTTGTTAGTGATGTTTTTACATTCACCTTCAGATCATTCTTAAAATACAGGCATACCTCTTCTTTCTCTTCTACCTACCCTGTCCCTCCAAAACAGAGTGTGCCCTTGGATATTTACAGCCCAGTCATGTAAGCAGTCTAACCAGGTTTCCAATAGCTCCACTAAGGCCGCATACACACGGGCGGATTGTCTGCCCAACTTAGTCCGCTGAACCGTGTTTCAGCGGACAATCCGCTCGTGTGTGGGCTTCAGCGGACTTTTTCAGCGGACAGTCTGACGGACTTTGTCTTTCGGAATTTCCGTAATTTTGTCCGTCCAAACTTGGTTTTGTCCGTTCAAACTTGGTTTCAGCGGACAGTCCGCTCGTGTGTAGGCAAGTTGGACGGACTAAGTATGGCGCATGCTCAGAAAGGATTTACACGGCCGAAGGTTGCATTGCAGTGTATTGGACGTCGTTTTTCTAGTCCCGTCGTACGTGCTGTACACGTCATCGCGCAAGTTTTCAGCGGACTGTCTGTTCATCGTGTGTGGTCAAGTCCGTTCATTCAAAATTTGGATGGACTGTCTGTCGGATTGTCTGACGAACTTAGTTGGGCAGACAATCTGCCCGTGTGTACGCGGCCTTAGTCAGACTCTTTCTCAAGTAGCAGAGGTTCTAGCTCTTCCATTTTGTTAGCCAGACTTCTATAATTTGTGTACATACCTTTTCATTTTGTACTACCAACTTTAGTATTTTATCCTTTCTTGCTCTTAAATTAGTAACAATTGGCAAGCCTACCAGCATTGGATTTGGAAACTGTAGTGTCCTTGCTATCTGATTTGACCCCCCCCCCCCAGTTTTACCCACCTCCTCATTCAGTGCCCACTTTGACCCATGTTCACTGCATGGTATACCCTCTAAGGGCCAGTTCTTCCCTACTGTAGAGCTAGCAGCCACCCAAAAAGTTAGCTCAGTTTTCAATTAAACCAAACTCTCCTTTTTATACCATTTTCTCAGCCACCTGTTAGCTCTCAAAGTTCCCCATGCTTATCTGATGTAGTTCGTGGCACAAAATACCACCTTGGAAGTCCTTTTCTTTAACCCCTTGGCGCCGAAGATATACAAATATATGGCCCCACTGCACTGGGCTTTTTGTCGTGGGGCCATATATTTGCGTATCTTCCTCTGTACTGGGAGCATGCCACACGGTGCACTCCCAACACAGTGACTGGAGTATCATCAAGAGCCCCAGGCCCCGTTCTAGCGATCGGGACCTGGAACGTCTGAATCTGGGTCAACTGATTGATGTGATAGCTTCTGATTGGCTATTACAGTAATCAGTCACTGTGAAGCTCACCCCATGTTTTCTGTCTCTGTGTCTGGATGAGAAAGATACATTGTATCTTTCTCTGTCCTTGCAGAGATAAAAAAAAAGTGTGTGTAGAAAAAAAAATAATAATATAATAAAAATGTAAAAAAAAATCCTAGATCAAGGTTTAATCTAGGTCAATGCTAGGATTAATGTTTGGGTCAATGTCAGGGTCAAAGGTTAGGGTGAGTATTTTTTTGACAGGATTTTTTTGTTAATTAGTATTAGTGTCAGTGTATTTTAGGTAGGAAAAAAAAAAGCAAAATGTGCACTATTGTTTCTGGATTGTACTTCAGGTACATACACATATGTGGTATCGTTGCAATCGTCAGGAGCTAGAGAATTCATTTTGGGTTCTTCTTTGGTGGTGGGTTATGGTTGCAGCAAGAAATATAAGACAGTTAAATAAAAATAAAATTATTTTTTATTTTACTATTTTGGGCCAGTTTTTCTTTCATTATAAAAAAAATCTATTACCATTTACCACCAAATGAAAGCCCAATTTGTCTTGTAAAGAAAAAGTATAATCCACCTGGATGCACAAATTAGTTGTGATGATATGTACAGTTTTACTAACACATGTCAAAGTTGAAAAATTGGGCTTATGCCGCGTACACTGGAATGTCCAACAGAAAAGTCAGATGGAAGCTTTTCATCGTATGTTCCGATCGTGTGTATGCCTCATCTGACTTTTTTTGGGGGGAAAATTCTGACGGACCTAGAACTAGAACATGTTCTAAATATTTCCGATGGAACCAATTCCTATCGGGAAAACCGCTCGTCTGTATGCTGTTCTGACAGACCAAAAATAACGCATGCTCATAAGCAAGTACGAGACGGAGGCTATTGGCTACTGGCTATTGAACTTCCTTACCTAAATCCCTGAAATCATTTTTAAGGATGCTTCACTTTCCTCAAAATTTGTCATTGGTACCAATGTGTACTATGGCAGCTTGATCCCTTCCCAGACCCAACCAACAATCTGTCAATACAGCCCACAATGTGTCAAACCTGTGTCTCAAAAACAACATACTGTTCAGTGTTCAGTGTTTCTGACAGAGTACCCTATCTGCCATTTTAAATAGGGAGTCTCCCAATACCAGTATCTTTGTTTCCTTGCTGTACACCTGTCCCCATCCTTACTGGAGCAGTTATTCTCCTGGCAGCTAGGAGAGGTATTCTGCTCCAGCAATGCCACTCTTGAGCTGATATCCCGACATAATGCAACCATAAATATTTACTCAGCGCTGGCCTTTTTTCCTCTACCCCATCTTCTAACTGTAACTCAGCTACCCATCTCTAGTGCCTGCACCTTCATATCACCACCCTCCTCCATGCTGGCCCCAACCAGCACCTGATGGGTAAGGTTCAGACGTAAAAACATCAGACCCTAGACCAGTCTTCTCACAACACTCACGCACAGTTCTTACAGCACCCAACAGTGCCCACAGATCCCCCTATTCTTTGCAGTGTCCCTTGGCTCTCACAGTGCCCTTTAGTTTTCACAGTGCCCCTCAGTTCTCTCAGTCCCTCTTACTCCTCATAGCCCCCCTCAGATCTCACAGTGCCCCTCAGATTTCACAGAACCCCTTGGCTTTCTCATTACCCCTCAGATCCCACAATACTTCTCAGTCCTCACAGTAACGTTTAGTCCTTACAGCTCCCCTCAGATCAAACAGTTCCCTCCCAGATCTCATAATATCCCTCAGATCTCAAAGTGCCCCTTGGTTCTTACAGATGCCCCTCAGTTTTTAAAAATGCTCTTCTGTCCTCACTATAACCCTCTGATCCCCCAGTGTCCCTCAAAATCGCCCACACTGCCCACACTTAGCTTACATACAGCACACACAGCTCACATTCGCAGACAGCACACACCTACCTCACATACAGCATATACAGCTCACACTCGCAGACAGCACACACTTACCTCACATACAGCACACAAAGCTCACACTCGCAGACAGCACACACCTATCCCACATACAGCAGACACAGCTCACACTCGCAGACAACACACACCTACCTCACACACAGCATATAGTAGTCCACCACACAACTGCTATCACAATGTCTTCCGTTGATCCTGCCTTGCATCCACTGCCAAGTGTCCGTCTACGTTCACATTGGGCTGTTTTGACATGGGATTTGCCAGCAAAGGCACCGTCCGAATTCCCAAAAGTAGTTCCTGCACTACTTTTGGTAACTTCAGGGGTGATTTGAATAGACATCTGTGCATGAACCCACACAGATGTCTGTCAAATTGACGCCAAAGTCAGACTGAAATGGCAGTTTGAATTGTGCGAGTTCAGCTGAACTCACACGATTTTAAATAGCAATCTTACATCACTTCAACAATCCCACTTGTCCTATCGTAAGTTGGCTAAATTTCATAAAGTGTTAAGAAGGCAAGGGGGTGAGTGATTTAGGTGTCCTAAATTAAAATTTATGATCCATTTTAAACATGTTTGCTTTGGCCTTTTTAAATGGTGTCCTTTTAAAGAAGTGTTGTTACCATCCCCAATAAAGGCAAAGTGATGCTGTCTTTGCATTTGTCAAACGGTAAGAGGGCAGTGGCATTACTTCTTGCATTATGTGACAGAGCTGAGGGATGAAACTTGGCTGTTAGATCTCAGAACTGGTCACCCCTCAGGGGAGTAATAGAGGTAGCTGAGCTGCTGGTTATTATCACCAGATGTAATGGAGTAAGAAGTGGCAGGGGAATCGGTTGGTTTAGAATTCCCCCTGAATAGGCAACAAGACCTCTACATTTAAGCCTTTCAGGTGGGTTAAATTCATCAAGACATCAGCAGAGTCTGGCATTAGATATGAGTTGTTCTGAACAATGTTAAATGCTGCCACAAGTGTTACTGTGGCTTATGTTTTTAATTTTGAAATGATTCAGGAAGGAGACAAGCCCCTGTGGCAGACATGGCACCCGTGGCTAGTGTGTGCAGCTGGGGAAACCTAGGGCAGTACCATTTGATTATTTGACCTAAATATTTGTCTGGAGAACTGGGTAAAGATCTTCACAATTCAACTCAAGCAAAAAATAGCTATGATCTCTGTCAGAGTGCAGAAACTTTTATAGAAGAGGACCCATTGAGCCTTAAGGATTGCTCACAATTATTCCTTCCTTGGCAATTAGCAAATGCCATAGCCAACAATCCCTTACAGCTAATTACATCAGAAATTCATATACTGAACTGTTTACCTGCTAAAGGATATGCAATTATGTTCAGGCAGGCACCCAGCAAAGCCAGGCCTATTACCTTCCAGTAGATCAGTGGTTCTCAACTCCTGTCCTCAGGACCCACTAACAGGCCAAGTTTGCAAGATAACTGAAATACATTACAGGTGATATCATTTGCTGCACAGTGATTGCTGTATTCTAGTCTGCACCACCCCAAGGTAATACCTAAAATCGGGCCTGTTAGTGGGTCCTGAGTACAGGAGTTGAGAACCACTGCAGTAGAGAGTTAAAGTAGCTCAACATCCAGTCATGAATGCGGAGCTCCACCCAAAAGAGGAAACTCCACTTGTTCACACCATCTCCCACCCCTTACACTGCCACATTTGGCACTATGTGGGGGGGGGGGGGGGGGAGCAGGTATCTAGTTTTGACAGGTACCCACTGCCACTTCCAAGTAAGATTGCTGCTGTATTTTCAACCCCTCCTCCTTCCCCCCGCTGCCTTCTGGGGGACACACAGGTCCCAGGCGACAATGGAACCATTCAGAAAGCACAGCACAACTCTTGCATTGCACAGTAGGAAACCAGATGTGTAGACCAAAGGCTTCACTGCCGGTTTCCCTTTGGTTCTACACCTTATTGAAGATACGGCTCGGGGTGCCGACATTACTGGATCCCTGGACAGTTAAGTGTCTTTATATTAAAAGTCAGTAGCTACGGTATTTGTAGCTGCTGACTTTTAAATTTTTTTGCCCGAATTGGAGCTTCTCTTGAAAATCCTTGTCCAGGCACTTCTTTCATAGGGTGAAAATCCCTGTCTTACAATTACCATTGTGCAATGTTAGCCTCCCATTTGTACCTTTAGTGAAGAACATAGGCAACTGTGTTAATTCTCATTGAACATGAATATTCCACCTCTTTTTCCATAAAGAAGCCTGCGCTGAGCAGTGATGTGCGGCCAACACTAGAGTGCATGTAGTGTATGTAGACAGGAAATGGATGCAAAGGCACTCAAGTGGATCGGCAGCACTAAAGTTTAAGAAAAAGCATGGTAATTGTTTATGAAGCACAGGGGTTGATTTACCAAAATTTAAGAGTGCAAAATCTGGTGCATGGTAGCCAATCAGCTTCTAACTTCAGCTTGTTCAATTATGCTTTGACAAAAAAAAGCTGGAAGCGGATTGATTTCTATGCAGAGGTGTACCAGAGTTTGCACTCTCCAGTTTTAGTAAATCAACTCCACTGTCCTTTAGAAAACTAAATGCCATTCAATTCATGTTTGGATCTACTTTAGTTCTACTTTAGTTGAACTTCAGACAGTAATCACATAATTAAAGTGCAACTCTGGAAATACTAAATTACCTACATGGCAGTAGAGCTGCACCCTACACCCACACTGCACCCTACACCCACACACTTGTTTAGCCTAGGGGGCGCTCATTTACTTACTCAATCCTCTGCTCTCCCAGCAGACAATGCTCCTCCATGCTCTGGCAGTGCACTGTCCACTGGCACCCTCAAATCTAATACAGGACTAGGGTTCCTGCATTGATGGGTTCCTGCATTGGTGTTAGTCACATCAAGTGTATCCGACCACCACAGTGCATTAGAGAAGAGGCTATGTGGGCCAATTTAGCCATGTGGAAGAGCATGTGGAAGCAGAGAATCAAGTAAGTAAAACTGCCTTGAAATACACAAACAGTTAACCCTTGAAGTGCGAACAAAGTCCCATTGCAACAGAAAACAGACTTTTTTTTTTCAGAGTTCAGCTTTAAAATTGTCCCCCCTAAGTAAATAAAGAATATATTTTTCCAGGGGATGAGCCAACACAGAGTAATACTTATTATTATTGTAAGCAGTGGGAGACTACATCCCCCCATCTTACCAGGCTCTCCCGTCTCACCAAGAGGCCTGAGCAACCAGCTGGCCAGGGACCTGACCCATCTGGCCAGTGACCCAAACAAAAACAAAATCGGCTTTGATTGGGTCTTGAATCTAGAAATTTGGAAGTGATGTCACTTCCAGTTTACTAGACTCTAAAAGCATAACTACACTTTTGTTGAGAAAAAAAACATTGCAAAGATTATAACAACCTTTGTTGCAGATTCCTATCTTCTGTTATTATGAAGAAATCCCTGTTTGTTCCTCTGTGCCTCAGTGGGTCTAATGGGAGTGGTTTCATAATTATCTTTTAGCTGTGCAGCTGTAGAGCACTAATGAGGAAATCTACTGGGCCTGCATCCCTTTATGCCACGTACACACGATCGGAATTCACGTCGGAAAAAGCTCTGATGGTTTTCCCGTCGGAATTCCGACGGAATTCCGCTCAAACTGTCTTGCCTACACAGGGTCACACCAAATTCCAACCGCCAAGAACGCGGTGACGTACAACGCGTATGACGGGACTAGAAAAAAAGTTCAATACCTAGTAGCCAATAGCTTCCATCTCGTAGTTGAATCTAAGCATGTGTGAGTTTTTGCACGTCAGAATTGCATACACACGATCGGAATTTCCGATGGAGAGTTTTTCCATCGGGAAAATTGAGAACATGCTATCAAATTTTTGCTGGCGGGAATTCGGTCAGCTAAATTCCGAAGGAGCCTACACATGGTCGCATTTTCTGATGAAAAGCTCTCATCGGTCTTTTGCTGGCCGAAATTCTGATCGTGTGTACGTGGCATAAGATGTGTTCCTATTGGGAGTATCTCATCAAAAATGACATTTTTGTTGCAGAGATGCCTGAAATCTGACTTGTATCTTAGGCAGACTTCTGGGAAAATTAGTGAGCCAATCAGACAAGCAGGAAATTATGTTTCTGGGGAGTGGTCGGTACACATTCTATGTACAGAACAACTCCAGGTAGCCATATTGCATTGCATTTTCTGAAAATTACAGCGGCTGCAGATTGAAAAGGAAAGGTAATTTTTTAATAACATTCAATTAAAATCTGACTTGTGTCGCAATTGTATACGCTATATTATTTTTTCTTTATTTGCTACTTTTGTTCCCACGAAAGTGGAGTTACCTTTTAAAGGCACCAGATTTAAAATGTCAGGATTTAAAACAGCCAAACTTGGCCTTTTGAATGCTTTTAAGTGCAAAGGAGGGATTTGGGGTCTTATAGACTCCAGATCCCTTAAAAAAAATACCTGACACGTGACTATTACTGTCACAAGGGATGTTTACATTCCTTGTGACAGCAATTAAAGTGATCAGTTTTTTTTCCAAGGGACAGTTCAAAAATAAAAACAATAAAATAAATAAGACATTTATGTAAGTTGCCCCCGCAAATGTAAAGATTGTTTAAACCACAACATGAGGTATTTCCATGATCATTACAGCGAGAGCAATAATTCTAGCACAAGACCTCCTCTGTAACTCTAAACGGTTAACCGTTTACTCGTTAGCGTCGCCTATGGAGATTTTGAAAGTGGAGCTCCAACTATAAAATGCACTTTACATAAACCCACAGCATTCTCCTTCAACAACAACATTTGGAAACTTTTTTTTTACTCACTGTTCAGCACGGTTGCTTTGGGGTCCCTTCTATCCTGCCACTTCCTCTCCGCAGCGATTGACGTAATTTCCCTCAGTGCCTGTGCTTGCCAGTGCTTCCAGGAGATGTGTGTCATCCTTTCCCAGGTGTCAGTGGGCAGCGCTGAGGGCTAGCATTGCGTTCTTTAGAAACCAGAAATTATGCCATGAAACGCGATAATAATCCTTTCTCTGTGCCCTGTGTGCACGCGCCAGAATGGAAGGTGCATGCTGGGTATCCAGCATCACCATATCCAGGAAGAGAATGCCAGTGTGCCTCACATGCCCACACTAGAGATGGCAGCGCTCTGCAGAGCACAAATAAAAAGTAAGTACTATTAAAAAACGTGAATTAAGTAGTGATTTCAGTAATAACAGTAATAACATTAATTATTAGTGTTTAAATAGTTTAACAGAATGGAATACATAAAAAAGTAAAATCTGGGAGAAACGTCGCTTCAAGTACCATAGTTTGTCGCCATTCCATGAGTGTGTGCAATTTCAAAGCATGACATGTTAGATGATGTTACGCCGAGTAAATATATACCTATCCCATTATACAAAAAAATGGTGCTAACTTTACAATTTTATATATTTTTTTGTTTAAAACGTGTTTGAAAGGCTGCACAAATCCAGTGTAACATAAAATATTGCAATGACTGCCATTTTATTCTCTAGGGTCTCTGCAAATATATATATATATATATATATATATATATATATATATATATATATATATTGTGGGGAAATTAGCTCATGGGGATCACCTTTTCTGAATGACAGTCAGCAAATGGGCACTTTCTTAAAAAACAGATACCAGGTTTATTTGCTGCTTTCTGCTAAGTATACAAATAGTCTCCTCTCTATACAGTGCGGGGCTGGTCCCCGTCACCCACAAAACATGTGGAAAAGCAAACCTTTCAGTCCAACACCGAGAGCTCCTCTCACTCAGGTTCCTTTCTGAGTCTCAAAACCAGAGCGACCTGCTATGCTCTCTGCCTGGATATTTAACCACTTCAATACCAGGCACTTAAATACCCTCCTGCCCAAGCCAATTTTCAGCTTTCAGCGCTGTAGCAATTTGAATTAGAGCTTTATTTTGGTGGTATTTGATCCCCTCTGCAGTTCTTATTTTTTGTGCGACACACAAAAATTTTGTAAATAAGTACGTTTTCTTCTTGCATGACGGACACTGATATGGCTGCACTGACGGGCACTGATAAGGTGGCACTGATGGGCACTGATGAGGGGGCACCAATGAAGTGGTACTGATGAGGTGGCACTGACGGGCACTGATGATGGGCACTGATAGGTGGCACTGGTATGCAGCACTGATGGACACTCATAGGTGGCACTGATGGGCACTCATAGGTGGCACTGATGGGCACTCATAGGCAGCACTGATGGGTACTTATGTGTGGCACTGATAGGTGGCACAGATGGGCACTGATAGGTTGACACTGATGAGCATGGATGGGCACTGATAGCTGGCACTGCTGGACACTGATGGGTGGCACTGATGACACTGATGGGTGGCATTGCTGGGCATCACTTTTTTTATTTTGGTACATGATGGTGCCAGTCAGGGCCCATTTGTGTGCACTGACTGCCACAGATTGGGCATCATTTGCACATGTGGATGGCCATGGGGTACATGCCTGGCCATACAGATGTTGCCCACTTCCCTGATGGTCCAGGTGGCTTCCCTGGTGGTCTAGTGTGGGCATCTGAGGGGGGCTGCACTGATAAACAATCAGCACAGACCCCCCATCAGGAGAGTCTGTCAGATGCCAGTGAGGAAAAGCCGATCGCCGCCGGCTATTCCTGTTTACATCGTGATCAGCCGTGATTGGACACGGCTGATCAAGTGGTAAAGAGCCTCTGCCGGAGGCTCTTTACTGAGATCACTGTAGCGGTGTATCAGACTGACACACCGCTCCACCGATCGACGCAATGCGTGCCCCCATGGGCACATGGCAGCATGTTATCCTGAAGGGCGTCATATGACGCCCAGTCAGGATAACAGAACCACTTTGATGTAGTGTGCGGCGGATGGTCTGAGCACTGACAGGCTGACCCCCCACCCCTTCAACTTTTGCAGCAATACTGGCAGCACTCATACGTGTATTTCCCAAAGACAACCTCTGGATATGACGCTGTGCACGTGCACTCATCTTCTTCAGTCGACCAATGGCGAGGCCTGTTCTGAGTGGAACCTGTCCTGTTAAACCGATGTATGGTCTTGGCCACCATGCTGCAGCTCAGTTTCAGGGTCTTGGCAATCTTCTTATAGCCTAGGTCATCTTTATGTAGAGCAACAATTCTTTTTTCAGATCCTCAGAGAGTTCTTTGCCATGAGGTGCCATGTTCAACTTCCAGTGACCTGAATGAGAGAGTGAGAGTGATAACACCAAATTTCACACACCTGCTCACTATTCACACCTGAGACCTTGTAACACTAATGCGTTACATGACACAGGGGAGGGAAAATGACTAATTGGGCCCATTTTGGACATTTTCACTTAGGGGTGTACTCACTTTTGTTGCCAGCGGTTTAGACATTAATGACTGTTTGTTGAGTTATTTGCGGGGACAGCAAATTTACACTGTTATACAAGCTATACACTCACTACTTTACATTGTAGGAAAGTGTCATTTCTTCAGTGTTGTCACATGAAAAGATATAATAAAATATTTACATGAATGTGAGGGGTGTACTCACTTTTGTGAGATACTGTATATATATATATATATATATATATATATATATTTGGGGGTTCTTAGTAATTTTCTACCAAAAAATACTGATTTAAAGGGATTGTAAAGGTATTTTTTTTATTTTTTAAAAATAACAAACATGTTATACTTACCTCCACTGTGCAGCATGTTTTGCACAGAGTGGCCCCGAACCTGCTCTTCTGGGTCCCTCGGCTGCTGTCTCTGCTTCCTCCCGCAGGTACTTCTCACGTTCATCCGAGCTCCCTCACATGGTGAGAAGCACCTGTGAGCACGCTCCCGTGATACAGCCGGCGGCTATAGAATGCATTAAGGTGAAAAAACATTTACCTTTACAACCCGTTTAACTTGTAAGCAACAAGTGGGAAAGTTACTAGGGGACAAAGTAGGTATTTTTTTTTAGTATAAGAGACTTTTGTTCCCTCTTGTGGAAAAAAAATTTCCCCTCTTTCTAACATTTTTAACAACATGCAGGCATAGTTCAGTGTACACTCCCAGATCAGTAAGAAGCTGATAACGGAGATGGGTATAATGCACATGCACAGGAGAACATGACATCTGGGGAGAAAACAGAGCTGTCAGTGCTGGAAAAGGCAAAACCAAAGGGGTATGTCTGCTATAATGTGTAAGTATTCTATGCATACTATGCATACCACCCTAACAGTTTGGTTCCACTTTAAACTCACTAGTATATGAATTTACTATTACACACACAGATTTTACAACATTTTGTAGGGACTTAGCAAAAACTAACTTAATTCTTTGCTCACTTTCTGAATGTTGATAGGAAGGCAGGAGGTGTTTAGTTAAACGTGAAGTCAACTGTAACTGACTGTGATTTTGCTTGCATTGTTGTGGCCATAAACTTTTTAGATTACAATGAGCCATGTCCAACATTGCCAAATTTTTATTACCCCCATAGGATCCACTGGTGATGTTGGAACCTGCTATGACTCTTTAACCTGCTTAGTTCCTACCGTACACCTGTGTAACTTATACGTTAATATTCTACCGCTCTATGTTAGAACACAGAAAATAGACCCAAGCAACTTGAAAATAATAAGATGAATATAATATGGAAGGGTAAGCAAATTCTATACATAGAAAAAATAAACAGAACAACAGAATATGTTAGTTTAACTGACAGGCAGGTTAGCCTCACCTACAGCTATCAACTTATGCAGCAATGAGGTTAAGCCCCATTACACTAGTCCACACAGTATCAGTAAGATAAGCAACAACTATGAAGGCATAACTCACTGTAACTCTCAGATATAGCTACCCAAAAAGTGTCCCAGAGTACACTCTGCGCATTCAGACCTTTAATGGGAAGGCGTATGCGTTCCTAACAAAGGGTACTCCTATAGGTGACTGAAAAGTACCTGGTGCATAACTGTCAGTGTTGGTAGGCTTTCATTGTGGCCCTTCTGTCAGTGGTGCACATATTGCAGACAGTACACAAGGGATAGCAGATAGGCTGCTAAGTAAGGGGCAGGCTCAGTTGGCATTAACTGTAGGCAGCAAGGGGTTGAACTCAGTAGTTCTGCTCACCACTTCAGATATGCAATGGATCAGGTTCAGTATAGTTGGTGATCAGATGCCCCAGAAGTCTCAGTCCTTACTTGCTGTAGACACACACGGCAACATATCTCCCAGCTCTGGTCTCTGGACACAGCAACTCTTGTTGGCTCAGTATTTCAGCCCTGATGTAGACATGCACGGCCCCAGCCCAGAACTCAGGAACTGGGTCATCATACAGTCCTCCCTGCCTCTGGCTCAGCTCTCATCAGTTCTCTCACTCTCTCTTAGACCCAGACAGCACAGGTCATTTGCCTGGGAAAATGCTGTCGTTCTCCTACTCCTATTGCAGGGAATCCTGGTAATTAAATTCCACAGCTCATAGCTTCCATTGTACATTGTTCTTTTTTCTTTGTTCCTTTTTGGACTACATTTCCCACTGTTCTCGGCTTTACAGTGTCATCCTCCCTTGATTGGATGCGATCTGCTGCTGCCAGGAAAGAGGGGGAGCAGGAGTGAGGGGGGAGCAGCAGTGAGGGGGGGGATAGGGCAGGCAGAGACATAGAGCCCACAGCTGCAGCTCTCAAGTTTGCTCTGTTTACACAATGTATCAGCAGGGAAATGCAGGGAATCAAGCACACATAGAGCTGCTCTACCCCACTCTGTGGAAAGCCAGCCCAACCACAATAACCAAGGAGGATGGGGGAGGAAAGCCCAGGTGCTCCTCAGTCCATCGGCACCCAGCTACACTATAAAAGTTGGTAACATTACAGAGGAGTAATATGCTCTCCCAGTCCTGGAAGCACCAGGGATTGTCACAACAAAGGAAGAGGCAGGAATGGCGAAGGAATGCCAGAGAGGTGAGTATAATTTGGTCATAGGGGCCCTTTACAAAGACACTGTCACTTTGGCCTTAAAACAGTATTAAATCCAAAACCAAAAATATAATATACTGCAGCTTACCCTTCATTAGAGCTGGTGGATGCATTAGGCTTCTTTTTTTAGGCATTTGCCTCCACTCTGGACCAATTAGTACAGGGGGCACATTGGACAGCAGCATTGTCAGTTTGGGGGTCAGGGAGTGTTAACTGTACTAGCAGATTTAGATACACTTACACACTGAAGCCAAGCTCCAGCTAACACTTTATATGCAGTTACAGCTAACAATTTTTTCTGTTTGAAATAAAGGTTTTGCATGAATAAAATAAAAACGGATTATTGTAAGCACCCCTGCATTTGATAAATGTTTTTTTTTTCTAATCTCTGTAACTGCTAAAGAGCTTGTTCTTTCAAAATAACAGCCTTACTGCATAGATCACCAGATGAAAATTAAATAAAGAAAGCCTATAAAAGAAAAATAAAGTAACCATCACATCGGAGAATTGGTAAGCTGCATATAATAAATGCTTGCTTTTGGATTTAATACTGCTTCAATGCAAGATGATAGTGCCTCATTAATAGCATATTCACATGGGCACAGAAGCCCATAGACTACTAAAGCATGCAGGAGGACTAGGTTTATGAAGGTGGCACAGGTGCCCCCCACACCCGCAGCCAGCAGCCCATTAAAAATCAATGACAGACTGACAGATATAGCAGCTGTATGGATCTTCCCACACATCCAATGGCATTAAAGGTGGATAATACAGATATCCAGGTGCTTATGTAATTTTGGTGTAAAAATATATGTAATTATATTTTATCATATGCATTATTGCACTACAATGCAGTTTATAGATCTGTGTTTAGTTTAGCTTTAGGCCCGGTTCACACCGCTGCGGGGGGAGATCCGGATGTGATTCGCACAGCAAATCACATCCGATCTCCGTAGCGATGCGAGTTCAGCCATACAGATAGTTGTATATTTTGGGTCCGCAACAGAATCGGATCGCATGGGGGTTCACACCATGCGATCCGATTCCTGTGCGAGTCGGCAGATCGCACTGCGATATGCCGACGGATCTGGGGGTGTCATTAACATAACATTGACACTCCCAGCCGTCCGCATAGGGCAGTGTGAACTGCCGGCGGGAGGTGTGCGATGCGTTTAAACGCCGCGGATTCGCGGCGTTCCCGCATCGCTATAGTGTGAACCCGGCCTTAAGTGTAATGTATAGTCTTTTTTTCAGTTTTTGGATGCAGTAAGATAAACACCCTACCATTTTATTTTTTTTGTGTCCCACTGGGGAGGTCTTCATTTACTTCAAGTCCCAGAGGTGCGAATTATGAGGTAAAATTGCACAACCCCTTTTCTCTAGTAATGGACATAATGCAAAGAAGAGATGTCTGTAGTCCAAATCAGAAGAGTATCCTAGAATTACATTGATGCTCCTTAATAGAAAAACTAGCATTGTAACCCTAGGACAGGAAGTGTATTATTGGCAGGATCACCAGGTGAAACAAACAAAAACGAATTTAACGAATTTACCTCTAAATTTATCTGTAACACAGCCTGTCCTAGAATCCATTTTGAGATGCTGAATTTGCTGAAAAATCAAGGTGGGGCAGGTGGGGATACCAGACGGCTCTCTTTATCACAGGGCAACAGTTTTTACCAGAATCCTTGATTGGTTCCACCACTCTTCATCCAAATTGTTGGTTCAATTAGAAAGTCACATGAACCTTGTAGACCTTTGCACTCTTCCTTGGATCCCACCTGAACTCAGTAGAGGCCCCCTGCTCCCTGTTGACCTTACTTATCAGACATTCCACATGTGGGATCACACACTCCCTTCCCTAGTTTATCTAAACAACTGGGCCCTATGACCCCCTTTTTTGGTACGAGCTACTGAGTTTGGACTCTGGCATAAGCAAGACTACAGACAACTCTCCCATGTTCTTCAGTTGGACCCATCCCTGACTTACCTCTCCCGCTGTCCCCCTGCAGAACCCCACACAGTGGCTACAGAGGCAACAGGTCTTATCTTACATCCGATCTATTCCATTTGCCACCTGACATACTTTCTAATATGACTCCTTTTGAATATTTAACTCTACAGAAGGATACACCGACGCACTTCAGCTGATTGTATCCCTCCGGATTGGAAAAAAGTGTTTTACCTTGACCTATAAACTATTGCTGTCCACAAAATTATAGGGAAAAGTGTTTTATCTTGTAACGAGGTAGTACAGGTGCCCCTCAGTCTACCATTACTTTAACCACGAACGGTTCTGTTGTTCCTGGGGGAGCGTCCATAGACATCCTCCCAGAACCAAGTCCCTCGTGCACCCCCTGAGGCACATCCGGAATGTTCTGTGATCGCTGTGTCCTTTGGACACAGATGATCACAGATCATTGTAAAGGGCCAATCACAGCAACCCTTTACAACATGATCAGCTGTGTCTAATCACAGCTGATCACAGTGTAAACAGACTTGCCAGTACTTTCCTCATGCGCTGTCAAAGGGTGAGTAGAGGAGAGCCAGTAACTGTCAATCTTGACAGGGGACATGTACACAAATGATCAGGGCACTGATTATCAGTACAATGATTATCAGTGCTGCCCCATCAGTGCCAATATACTATAGAAAACAGGCTTATATATTGATACCTCATCCAGAATAGATATAAAAATAAACAAAACAGCCAGAGCTTATGGACTTTAACGGTACCAGAGAATGACTAAACCACATTAAGTTCATATAAAAGGTAATTTATTACAAAAACAATTACATATAAAAGAGAATATAGAGCTTATGCTGTTAAAAACATCATATGATTGTAGGAAAGGTTAGTATATACTGTATATACTCCACATATTGTTTCTTTGTAAAGCTGGCTAAGAGGTCGACGCGTTTCACAAACAGCTTCCTCGGGACCTCAGTTCCTTGACCACAAAGTACCTAGACCTGTCTATGAAACAAAATTCACAGTAGTTATATAATATACAATTATACCCTCACCCAAGGTGGAACAGAGGGGTCACTTACATGCATCTCGCAGAGCAGGAGTCGGCAGCACACCATGCAGCCCATCAGTGCCAATCAATGCCCACAAGTGCTGCCCATCAGTGCTGACCATTAGTGCCGCCTATTAGTGTCCATCAGTGCCACCTATCATTGCTCACCAATGCTGCCTATCAGTGCCTATTAGTGCTGCTTATCAGTGCCCATTAATGCCACCAATCAGTGCAGCCTCATCAGTGCCCATCAGTGCAGTATATGTGTGCAGCCTATCAGTGCTCATTAGTGCAGCCTCATCAGCGTACAACAGTGACAGACAAAAATTACTTATTTGCTAAATTTTTAACAGAAGCTAACATAACGTTTGTTTATTTTTTCACAATTTTCTGTCTTTTTTTGTTTGTTTACCAAAAAATAAAAAATCTAGTGGTGATTAAATACAACCCAAAAAAATCTCTGTCCCAAACAAATGATAAAAATTTCATATGAGTACAGTGTTGCATGACCGTGCAATTGCCATTCAAAGTGCGACAGCGCTGAAAGCTGAAAATGTATGTATCAGTGCATTGGCCTGGTCAGAAAGAAAAAAACGTACAAAATTTCAGTATTTAACCACTTCAGCCCCGGACGATTTTACCCCCTTCCTTACCAGAGCACTTTTTGCTATTTGGCACTGCGTCACTTTAACTGACAATTGTGCGGTCGTGCGACGTTGCACCCAAACAAAATTGACGTCATTTTTTTTACACAAATAGATCTAGCAGATCTAGATATAGCACCAATTACTGTGTAAATGTGAATGGTCCCAAAAATGTGTCAAAAGTGTCCGATATGTCCGTCACAATGTCGTAGTCACAAAAAAAAATTGCAGATCGCTGCCGTTACTAGTAAAAAAAAAAAATAGCCATAAATATATCCCCCTAAAAGTGTCCGATATGTCCGTCACAATGTCGCAGTCACAAAAAAATTGCAGATCGCTGCCGTTACTAGTAAAAAAAAGCCATAAATATATCCCCTATTTTGTAGACTCTAGTCTACAAAATAGGGGATATATTTATGGCTTTTTTTTTTTTTTACTAGTAACGGTAGCGTTCTGCGAATTTTTTGTGACTGCGACATTGTGACGGACATATCGGACATTTTTGACACATATTTCGGACCATTCACATTTACACAGTAATTGGTGCTATAAAATTGCGCTGATTACTGTGTAAATGTGACTGGCAGGGAAGGGGTTAACACCAGGGGGCGCTGCAGGGGTTAATATGTTCCCTATGGGGGTGATTCTAACTGTGGGGGGAGGGGACTCAGAAGGAGAGGAGACCGATCAGTGTTTCTCTGTACTGAGAACACACCATCGGTTTCCTCTCCACTGACAGGACGTGGATCTGTGTGTTTACATACACAGATCCACGGTCCTGCTGTGTTCCTGGGCAATCGTGGGTGCCTGGCAGACATCGCGGCCACCGGGCACATGCACTGGGCCCCCAGCGACGCCCCCTAGGCAGCCGGGAATGGGAGGACGTCATATGATGCCCACCCAGGATGGGAGATCCCATCTGCGGGCGTCATATGACTATGGGTGGTTAGGGAAGTGGTTAAGCTTCAAAGTATACAATATGCAATTAGCATTGTGATTTAAGGTAGATATTAAAAAGGTTGTAAAGCCTCAAGGTTTTCCCTTTAATGCATTCTATGCATTAAGGGGAAAAAAACCTTCTGTGCCACAGCTTCCCTCAGACCCCCCCCTTTTTTTTTTACCTGATCTGATCCAGCTATGTGCACGAACGCAGTGGCTCCAGCTGCTGTCTCTCTCCTCATTGGACACATTGATAGCAGCAGAAACCATTGGCTCTCACTGCTGTCCTTCAAATCCAGTGACACAGGAGCGGGGCCCAGTCCCGCTGTCTGTGTAAATAAATGCAGCGACCCCACACAGGCATAGCTCCCAACTGTCCCTGATTTGAATGGACTATCCCTGATTTGGAACAATGTCCCTCTGTCCCTCTTTCCTCCTCATTTGTCCCTCATTTTGGTCTGATCCATATAGTTGTATATCCACTTAAGGACCGACGCATGTAAAAATACGTCGGCAGAATGGCATGTACGGGCACAAGCACATACCCGTACGTGCTTGCCTTCCAGTGGGTGGGGGGTCCGATTGGACCCCCTCCCGCTGGCTGCAGCGGTCCGTTTCGCTTCAGGAGCGATCCCGGGTGAGGGGATGGCTGTTGGTTTCTGGCCATCCCCTCTCAATCGCTCCTGGCGAATGAGAAGCTTCCCCCGCCTGTGTAGTGTAAACACAGGCAGGGAGGAAGTGATGTCACTCTCCTCGGGGCGGTCTTTTTGACCGGACTGCGAGGAGAAGACATAGTAATTGTGCACCAACACTACACTGACATGTAGGTACACATAGGCACACTGTCACCCCCGATCGCCCCCCGCCCCCCCCCCTCCCAGTCACAGTGTCACTGATTGCAGTGATCATTTATTTACCGATCACTGCATTTAGTGTCAGTTGTGACAGTAAAAAGTGTCAGGGCAGTTAGTGTTAGGTCCAGGGTAGCCCCCTACCCCCCCCCCCCAATAAAGGTTTAACTCCCTGATTGCCCCCCTTTTGCCAGTGTCACTAAGCGATCGTTTTTCTGATCACTGCATTAGTGTCACTGGTGCCGCTAGGTAGCTAGTTATTTTTTTTAGGTTCACCGCCAGGTTTTTATAGCGTTAGGTACCCCTATATACTACCCAATAAAGGTTTTAACCCCCTGATTGCCCCTGGAGTTAACCCTTTCACCAGCGATCACCGTATAAGTGTCACTGGTGACGCTGGTTAGCCAGTTCGTTATTTAGGTTCCCCGTCAGGTTTTTATATAGCGTCCTGGACCCCCATATACTACCTAATAAAGGTTTTAACCCCCTGATTGCCCCTAGAGTTATCCCTTTCACCCCCTTTTGCCAGTGTCACTAAGCGATCGTTTTTCTGATCGCTCCATTAGTGTCACTGGTGCCGCTAGGTAGCTGGTTATTTTTTTAGGTTCACCGTCAGGTTTTTATAGCGATAGTACCCCCATTTACTACCCAATAAAGCTTTTAACCCACTGATTGCCCCTAGAGTTAACACTTTCAACCGGGATCACCGTATAAGTGTCACTGGTGACGCTGGTTAGCCAGTTAGTTATTTAGATATTTAGGTTCCCCGTCAGGTTTTTATATAGCGTCAGGGACCCCCATATACTACCTAATAAAGGTTTTAACCCCCTGATTTCCCCTAGTTAATCCTTTCACTAGTGATCACCACATAAGTGTTACGGGTGACTCTGGTTAGTTAGTTTGCTTTTTATAGCATCAGGGCACCCACCATTTATTACCCAATAAAGGTTTAACCCCCTGATCACCCGGCGGGTGATATCAATTAGGTTTTTGGGTCAGATAGGGTCTGCGTCGCCCCAGGCAGCGCTAGGTTAGTGCCAGTACCACTAACACCCACGCGCAAAGCATACACCTCCCGTAGTGGTATAGTATCTGAACAGATCAATATCTGATCTGATCAGACCTATACTAGCGTCCCCACCAGTTTAGGGTTCCAAAAAAACGCATTGTTAGCGGGATCAGCCCAGATACCTGCTAGCACCTGCGTTTTGCCCCTCCGCCCAGCCCACCCAAGTGCAGTATCGATCGATCACTGTCACTTACAAAACATTAAACACATAACTGCAGAGTCAGGCCTGATCCCTGCGATCGCTAAAAAAAAATTTTGGTAGCGTTTTATATTTAAATCCTGAAGGCGGTGCTTGGTTTTTGGGGTCCCGAACGCGGCTAGGCTCCCAAAAAGTCCCACACATGTAGTATCCCTGTACTCAGGAGAAGCAGCAGAATGTATTTTGGGGTGTAATTTCACACATGCCCATAGCATGTGTGAGAAATATATAATTTAGTGACAACTTTGTGCAAAAAAAAAAAAAGTTTGTAATATTCCCGCAACTTGTGGCAAAATATAAAATATTCCATGGACTCAACATGCCTCTCAGTAAATAGCTTGGGGTGTTTACTTTCCAAAATGGGGTCATTTGGGAAGGTTTTGTGTTATTTTGGCATTTTATGGCCTTCGAAACTGTGATAGGTAGTGAGGAGTGAAATCAAACATTTGCACCCTTAGAAATTCTGAAGGCAGTGGTTGGTTTTCGATGTGCCGTACGCGGCTAGGCTCCCAAAAAGTCCCCCACATGTGGTATCCCCGTACTCAGGAGAAGCAGCAGAATTTATTTTGGGGTGTAATTCCACTTATGTCCATAGCATGTGTGAGCAATATATGATTTAGTGACAACTTTTTGTAAACTTTTTTTTTTTTTTTGTCATTATTCAATCACTTAGGACAAAAAAAAAACTTGCCCCTCAACAATTTCCTTGGGGTGTCTACTTTCCAAAATGGGGTCATTTGGGGGGGGGGGGGGTTTGTACTGCCCTGCCATTTTAGCACCTCAAGAAATGAGATAGGCAGTCATAAATTAAAAGCAAAAAAAAAAATGTACTCTAGTTTGTAGGCGCTATAACTTTTGCGCAAACCAATAAATATACGCTTATTGACATTTCTTTTACTAAAGACATGTGGCTGAATACATTTCGGCCTAAATGTATGACTAAAATTGAGTTTATTCGATTTTTCTTATAACAAAAAGTAGAAAATATCTTTTTTTTAAAAAAAATTTCAGTCTTTTTCCTTTTATATTGTAAAAAAATAAAAATCGCAGAGGCAATCAAATACCATCTTAAGAAAGCTCTATTTGTGGGAAGAAAAGGACGCAAATTTCATTTGGGTACAAGATTGCATGACTGCGCAATTACCAGTTAAAGTAGTGCAGTGTGAAATTGTAAAAAGACCTCTGACAATTGGTCCGGGGCTTAAGTGGATATAAAATGTACTTTTTATCTTTCAAAAAGTCTTTCCCAGTGCTAAACCTTTCATCCAATTTCTAAATTTCTTCATTTGTAAGTTTTAAAAGCCGATCTAAAGGAATGGTAGTGATAAAAAAAACAAAAAAAAAACACTTCTGGATTTAATTAACTTTTTTTTGGTTAATTCCCCTTTAAGGGGGTGTGGCAGGGGTTGTGTCCTATGTCTACATACATTTGCTAGTAGGTTTCCCTCATTCCCATCTCAAAATGTTGGGAGGTATGCACAGGTGCCCCATGGAAAGCGGCTTTCCGTGGGGGGCACCCAATGAAGAGAAGGGTCCTGGAGCGCCAGTGGGGCACCCCAGAAGAAGAGGATCGGGCTGCTCTGTGCAAAACGATTGCACAGACTCTTTGCCCGGGCAGTGACTTGATCCAAGAAGACTGTAACAAGCAGGCTGGGCACAATAATGGATTAGAGTCCAGGAAAATCTACCTATACAAAAAAAGGAGCAGGAGAAAACCCTAAAATTAGACTATACCAGTTAAATTCTGAAAAAAGACTGCTTTGCTTTTGTTTGCCCCCACAGAAAGAGAGATCGCTTTTCTCTCAGAGAGAGAGAGAGAGAGAGAGAGAGAGAGAGAGAGAGAGAGATTGAGAGAGAGAGAGAGAACGTTTTTCTCCCACAGAGAAAGAGAAAACGCTTTGCGTTTGCCCCCACAGAAAGAGAGAGAGAGACTGCTTTGCCCCCCACAGAGAGAGAGATCACTTTGCCCCCACAGAGAAAGACCACTTTGCCCCCAAAGAGAAAGCGAGACCGTGTTGCATTTGCCACCACTGAGAGAGAGGAAGAGAGAAAGACCGTTTTGCCCCCATTCAGAGAGAGATTGTTTTGCCCCCACAGAGAGAGAGAGACCACTTTGCCCCCCACAAATGGAACAAGAACACTTTGCGTTCGCCCCCACAGAGTGAGAAAGAGAGACTGCTTTGCCCCCACAGAGAGAGAGACCATTTTTCCCCACAGAGAGAGAGAGACCATTTTTCCCCACAGAAAGAGAGAGACCGCTTGGCCCCCCACAGAGGGAACGAGACTGCTTTGAGTTTGCCCCCACAGAGAGAGAGGGACAGAGAGACAGAGACACTGCTTTGCCCTTACAGAGAGAGAGACTGCTTTGTGTTTGCCTCCACAGGGAGAGAAAGACTGCTTTGCTTTTGCAAGTTGGGGGCAACTATTTTTGCAACTTTTTTTCATTGTGGTTTTCTTAAATTTTTCTAGCACAATTTACATAAATGAAAGAAGCAGTTTTTATATTTAATAACATTTCTTCCAAAAGATAAAGCAAAATTGAACTTAAAATGATGTAAGCACATACCGTATTTATCGGCGTATAACACGCACTTTTTTCCCCTTAAAATCAGGGGAAAATCATGGGTGCGTGTTATACGCCGATACCCCGGCGATCTCCCGCTGATTGTGGGGAAAGGAGCGAGCGGAGCCAAGATACACAAAGCCGAAGTACACTCAGCTTTACTCGGCTCCTCTCGCAGTCCCGCTCACCTCCACCGATTGCGAGAAGAGGGGCGCCGCTGACATACAGAAAGCAGAGTGTACTTCGGCTAGACTCGGCTCCTCTCTCAGTCCCCCCCCTGACTGTGAGCAGAGCCAAGTCTAGCCAAAGTACACTCAGCTTTCTGTATGTCAGCGGCGCTTGCTCCTCTTGCAATCAGTGGAGGTGGGCTGGACTGCCAGAGGAGCCGAGTAAAGCCGAGTGTACTTCGGCTTTGTGTATCTCGGCTCCACTCGCTCCTCTCTGTTCAGTCAGCAGAGATCGGCGCCAAATTTAAATCGGGGCAACCCTGAAAAGAGACTGACAATGCTGCAAAGAGACTGGGCAAGGCTGCAAAGGCACTGGGCAATGGTGCAATGATGGACAAGGCTGCAGATGGACACTGATAAGGTTGCATTGATGGGCATTTAAATGTTAGCTTTTTTTTCCCTTAAACTTCCCTCCTAAAAGTGTTTTTCCTTAAAATTCCCTCCTAAACTTGGGGTGCGTGTTATACGCTGGTGCGTGTTATACGCCAATAAATATGGTAATTACATATGTAGTCCCACTATTTTAAGTACATATGTTATTCTGACTCGATGGTTGTGAAGCGATTTATCCCTTGTGAGACCTCTATGCCTGGCATGTATAAGATATAATCACTGAGGACAACCCTCATCAGATAGCTTGAACTCACCAAATACCGATTCAATCCACAAAGGTGCTTTTATGCTGAACATCAAGTTACAGCAGATGACAGCATACAAACAGATGAATACGTTGTGGTATTTATGCGGTCGAAAGATTATATTGTCTGTAGCTTGCAGGATACATGTACCCTGCTACATGTGGCCTGTTAGCTGCATTCATGACACAGGAAGTACAAACTCAGGAAGAAGGGTGGAGCATTACATACAAAGAAAGTGTCATAAAGTTAGGGAAAAAGAACATAAGAAAACAAGTGCATTACCACAAAAGGTCACTAGGTGGCAGTGTGTGAATTAAATATAAACATCCATAGAACATGGTTAGGGAACAATCTATATAAATTATATGCCCTGTTGGGGTGGCAGATATGTATTCATTGCTATATACAAATATACAGTATCTCACAAAAGTGAGTGCACCCCTCACATTTTTGTAAATATTTTATTATATCTTTTCATGTCACATTACTGAAGAAATTACACTTTGCTACAATGTAAAGTAGTGAGTGTACAGCTTGTATAACAGTGTAAATGTATAATAGTGTAAATTTTCTATCTCCGCAAAATAACACACAACCATTAATGTCTAAACTGCTGGCAACAAAAGTGAGTACACCCCTAACTGAAAATGTTTAAATTGGGCCCAAAGCGTCAATATTTTGTGTTGCCCCCCCCCCCGATATTTTCCAGCACTGCCTTAACCAGTTGCCGACCGCCGCACGCCGATGTACGTCGGCAGAATGGCACGGGCAGGCATAAGGACTTACATGTACGTCCCTTGCCTCCCGCGGGTCGGGGGCCCGATCGGGCCCCCGCCCGGTGCCTGCGGCGGTCGGTTTTCGTCCGGGAGCGATCCGGGACGAGGGGGCGGCCATTCATTCATGGCCACCCCCTCGCGATCGCTCCCGACGAATAGAAATCCCCCGTGACATCACTTCCTCTCCTGTAATGTAAACACAGGAGAGGAAGTGATGTATTCTCTCCTCCGTGTCGGTATTTTTCGTTCCGACACGGAGGAGAGCGGATCGGTGAGTTGCACCAACACTCTACACACACAGTAGAACATGCCAGGCACACTCACACCCCCCCTTTACCCCCCGATCACCCCCCCAATTACCCCTGCCCCCCAGTCACAGTGACACCAATGTAATTTTTTTTTTTTTTATTTTTTTTTTTGCATTGGTGTCATTTGTGACTGTAATAACTGTTAGGGCAGTTAGAGTTAGCCCCCTTTAGTTCTATTGTACCCCCCTAACCCCCCCAATAAAGGTTTAACCCCGTGATCACCCCCCGTCGCCAGTGTCACTAAGGCTGGGTTCACATTGCAGCGGTTTATGAGAACGAATGTGATTCGCACCGCACTGCAGTGCAAATCACATCCGATCTCTGTGCGATTCGAGTTCAGCCATTCGCCGCACCCGCCGCACCCGCCGCACCCGCCGCAAATTCGCACGGGACCCTTTTTTTGGCCCGCAGCAGAATCGGATCGCATGGGTGTTCACACCATGCGATCCGAGTTTGCAGATCGCACTGCGATATGCGAACTGATCTGGGGGTGTCAGTAACATTTCACTGACACTCCCAGCAGTTCGCATAGGGCAGTGTGAACTGCCGCCGGGAGGCATGCGATGCGGGAACCCGCCGCGCATTCGTGGCGTTCCCGCATCGCTCCAGTGTGAACCCAGCCTAATAAGCGATCGTTTTTCTGATCGCTGTATTAGTGTCACAGGTGACGCTAGTTAGGCAGGTAGGTATTTAGGTTCGCTGCAGCTTTTTATAGCGCCAGGGACCCCCATATACTACCGCATAAAGCCCCCTGATTGCCCCCTAGTTAACCCTTTCACCAGTGATCACCATATAACTGTTACAGGTGACGCTGGTTGGTTAGTTATTTTTTTATAGTTTCAGGGCACCCGCCATTTATTACCTAGTCTCACTAGTGTACCCCTAAATTTAGGGGTGTCTACTTTCCAAAATGGGGTCATTTGGGGGGGGTTTGTGCCATCTTGGCATTTTATGGCCTTCAAAACTGTAACGCCCTTAGAAAGCCTGAAGGCGGTGCTTGGTTTTCGGGGCCCCGTACGCGGCTAGGCTCCCAAAAAGTCCCACATATGTGGTATCCCCGTACTCAGGAGAAGCAGCAGAATTTATTTTGGGGTGTCATTTCACATATGCCCATGGCATGCGTGAGCAATATATCATTTAGTGACAACTTTGTGAAAAAAAAAAAAAAAAAAAAAAGTTTGTAATTTTCCCGCAACTTGTGGCAAAATATAAAATATTCCATGGACTCAACATGCCTCTCAGCAAATAGCTTGGGGTGTCTACTTTCTAAAATGGGGTCATTTGTGGGGGTTTTGTGCCATCTTGGCATTTTATGGCCTTCAAAACTGTAATAGGTAGTGAGAAGTGAACTCAAAAATTTACGCCCTTAGAAAGCCTGAAGGCGGTGCTTGGTTTTCGGGGCCCCGTACGCGGCTAGGCTCCCAAAAAGTCCCACATATGTGGTATCCCCGTACTCAGGAGAAGCAGCAGAATTTATTTTGGGGTGTCATTTCACATATGCCCATGGCATGCATGAGCAATATATCATTTAGTGACAACTTTGTGAAAAAAAAAAAAAAAAAAAAGTTTGTAATTTTCCCGCAACTTGTGGCAAAATATAAAATATTCCATGAACTCAACATGCCTCTCAGCAAATAGCTTGGGGTGTCTACTTTCTAAAATGGGGTCATTTGTGGGGGTTTTGTGCCATCTTGGCATTTTATGGCCTTCAAAACTGTAATAGGTAGTGAGAAGTGAACTCAAAAATTTACGCCCTTAGAAAGCCTGAAGGCGGTGCTTGGTTTTCGGGGCCCAGTACGCGGCTAGGCTCCCAAAAAGTCCCACATATGTGGTATCCCCGTACTCAGGAGAAGCAGCAGAATTTATTTTGGGGTGTCATTTCACATATGCCCATGGCATGCATGAGCAATATATCATTTAGTGACAACTTTGTGAAAAAAAAAAAAAAAAAAAAAAGTTTGTAATTTTCCCGCAACTTGTGGCAAAATATAAAATATTCCATGAACTCAACATGCCTCTCAGCAAATAGCTTGGGGTGTCTACTTTCTAAAATGGGGTCATTTGTGGGGGTTTTGTGCCATCTTGGCATTTTATGGCCTTCAAAACTGTAATAGGTAGTGAGAAGTGAACTCAAAAATTTACGCCCTTAGAAAGCCTGAAGGCGGTGCTTGGTTTTCGGGGCCCCGTACGCGGCTAGGCTCCCAAAAAGTCCCACATATGTGGTATCCCCGTACTCAGGAGAAGCAGCAGAATTTATTTTGGGGTGTCATTTCACATACGCCCATAGCATGTGTGAGCAATATATCATTTAGTGACAACTTTGTGTAAAAAAAAAAAAAAATTTTTTTTTTGTCATTATTCAATCGCTTGAGGCAAAAAAATAAAATATTCAATGGGCTCAAAATGCCTCTTATCAATTTCCTTAGGGGGTCTACTTTCCAAAATGGGGTCATTTGGGGGGGTTTTGTACTGCTCTGCCATTTTAGCACCTCAAGAAATGAGATAGGCAGTCGTAAACTAAAAGCTGCGTAAATTCCAGAAAACGTACCTTAGTTTGTAGATGTGACAACTTTTGCGCAAACCAATAAATATACAATTATTGACTTTTTTTTTACCAAAAACATGTGGCTGAATACAATATTCAGCGTCAATATTTTGTGTTGCCCCCCCCCCCGATATTTTCCAGCACTGCCTTAACCAGTTGCCGACCGCCGCACGCCGATGTACGTCGGCAGAATGGCACGGGCAGGCATAAGGACTTACATGTACGTCCCTTGCCTCCCGCGGGTCGGGGGCCCGATCGGGCCCCCGCCCGGTGCCTGCGGCGGTCGGTTTTCGTCCGGGAGCGATCCGGGACGAGGGGGCGGCCATTCATTCATGGCCACCCCCTCGCGATCGCTCCCGACGAATAGAAATCCCCCGTGACATCACTTCCTCTCCTGTAATTTTGGCCTAAATGTATGACTAAAATTGAGTTTATTGGATTTTTCTAATAACAAAAAGTAGAAAATATAATTTTTTTTCAAAATTTGCGGTCTTTTTACGTTTATATCGCAAAAAATAAAAATCGCAGAGGCAATCAAATACCATCAAAAGAAAGCTCTATTTGTGGGAAGAAAAGGACGCAAATTTTGTTTGGGTACAACATTGCATGACCGCGCAATTACCAGTTAAAGCAGCGCAGTGCCAAAGTGTAAAAAGACCTCTGGTCATTTACCAGCAAAATGGTCCGGTCTGAAAGTGGTTAAATTGGATGTAAACCCGATTCATGAAAATTTGAGCTGGGCACATATATCTGCAGTGTTTTCTTATCTTTCTTCAAAGCACTATGTCCCATAGCTGTTTCCTGCTCCATTCTTCTGTTATCAGCCTGCTAACTCCTGACAAGTTCTCCGTCACATATGATAAAAGCAGCCTGGGTTTTCTGTTGGGGAGGATGCTATAAATAGATTAACAGAATTCTGAAAGATTCAACCATCAGAATAAAGTCTCTAACTATGAGTAGAGGGGGTGTGTGACTTTCCTCCAATCAGCTGCCTTGGCTGTATGCCCAGGCTTCACTGCAGTGCTGAACAGGAAGAGAAAATCTCCTAACACAATGTGCTCTTTATAAACAGTGTATAAAGCTAAAGAGAGCAGATATACATGTAATACTTATGTAGGGAGATTTGTTAATGGCTATGTTGAGTAATTTTTAGGGGACAGCAAATTTACACAGTTATACAAGCTGTACACTCACTACTTTACATTGTAGCAAAGTGTCATTTCTTCAGTGTTGTCACATGAAAAGATATAATAAAATATTTACAAAAATGTGAGGGGTGTACTCACTTTTGTGAGATACTGTACGTAGACATATACTGTAGATACAATCAATATGATATTTTGTCCACTTTCAGTCCAAATGGTACCAAAGTGTTACTATCAGAGGCGGCTGCTCCATTAGGGGCGCAAGGGACGGCGCCTCCCTAATCAATGAGCCCGACCTCTAATCTACAATCAGGGTGCCGGACACATGGACTTCAGTGTTTTTTTTTTTTTAAACTGTGTCCCAAGCCCACCCACTTGTGTGACAATAGTTAATAATTTTTCCATGCAGCTCTTTTTTGTTCAAGTATCATCGTATTGTGCTCCTTAAAAACAACCACACCATCTTTTTCCAGAGAAGCCTATATTTCTCCTGAGGTTACCTGTGGGTTTATCTTTGTATCCTAAACAGTTCCTGTAGCTGTTGTGGTTGAAATCCTTCTTGATCCACCTGACCTCGGCTTGGTATCAAGAGATCCCCAAATTTTCCACTTCTTACCTTGTTACACAGGTCTTTTGACAGTTTTTTTTATCTCCTCATGGCTCAGTGTCTAGCCTGCTTAGTGCATTTATGTGAAAGCTAACAAACTCATTGACTATTTATACACAGACACTAATTGTGATTTAAAAAGCCACAAATGTGGGAAATTAGCTTCTAATTGCCACTTTAACCTGTGTGTACAACCTTCTGTGTCTGTACCAAGGCCCCACATTCCAGGGTATGTAAACTTTTTATCAGGTACATTTGGGTGATTTCTGTTATCATTATGATTTAAAAAGGATCCAAAAAAAACAATGTGATAATACATGGCTTCATGTGATTGCTATCCATAAGGCTACTTTCACACTGAGGCGCTTTACAGGCATTTTAGCGCTAAAACTAGCGCCTGTAAAGTGCCACTCTTGTCACTCCATTGTGAAAGACTGAGTCCTTTCACACTGGAGTGGTGCGCTCGTGGGACGTTAAAAAAAGTCCTGCAAGCAGCATCTTTGGGGTGTTTTAGGTGCATTGTATACACCACTCCTAAAGTGCTCCTGCCCATTGAAATCAATGGGCAGCGTCGCTGAAGCGCCTGCAAAGCGCTTCGACAGCGGCGCTACACGGGAGATATTAATACCTTCATCGGCCGCTAGTGGGGGTTAAAAGCACCTCGCTAGTGGCCGAAAAGCCCAGCTAAAACTACGGTAAAGCGCCAACGCCCCCACCACCTCAGTATGAAAGTGCCCTTAATAAAAGACAGTTTTTTGGCATGATCAGTCATATTTTCAATATTAATGCCAAAATTTCACAATTTCTGCCAGGGTATGCATACTTTTGAGCACAACTGTATTTACACGGCGGCACATAGTTGGGAATGAACGTCTTTTACTTGCTTGTACAGCTGCATGATTAATCGTTAAGAGTCAAGATCACAGTTTTTCCCCCTTGCGATCTTAACAATTAATTTTCCCGATTCTTTCTATACAGAGAATTCTCTGCTCAAGCCGGCAGCTGTTAAAAAAGAAAAACAGGCAGTCTTCCAAGTATCACCACATTCCTCAGCCCTGACACAACTATAAACATTGTAACGTTTTGTTCTTTAGATCAAAGGAATGACTTCTGTCTGTAAATGAGGGAAATATAACCACCTAAAGACTAAACCTTTTTCTGGCAATTTTTTGCTGGAAAGTTACTTAGGTGGCACCGATGGGCACTGGTAGGTGGCACCGATGGGCACTGTTAGGTGGTATTGATAGGCAGCACTGGTAATGACGCACTGATTAATTTATAGGCGGCACTGTGGGCACTGATAGGTGGCACTGAGGGCACTGATAGGTGACACTGTGGGCACTGATAGGTGACACTGTGGGCACTGATGGGTGGTATTGTGAGCACTGGTAGGTGGCGCTGGTGGGCACTGGTAATTACCTCCCCGATCGGGACTGATGTCCCTCTCACAGCCGCCGGTGATCGGCTTTTTTTAGCGTGAGGAGGAAAAATAGCAGATTAGTGGCTCTGTTTACATCACATGATTAACTGTCATTGGCAGCGTTTATGAGGTTTTATTAGCGTTAGCATTTATGGGCGTTTTCAATAAAAATACACAGAGGATACTCCAAAAATCCCACAGTACATTCCAAACTCCAACAAAGCATTGAAAAAATTTAATGCCTAACACTAATTAACGCGTGTTTATGAGCGCTTATAAGCGTTTATGGTCGTTTGTTGTTTTTGGCAGTGAAAAACGGGACTTTGAACGCGAATTTCTGGCGTTCAGAAAAAAGCCCATAAACTCCACTTCTCATTAAAGCCAAAAAAACTTCCATGTGTGCATGGACACATAGGCTAACATAGAGTGGAGTTTATGGGCTTTTAAAAAAAACGCCCAAACTCCAATAAACTGCAGTTTAAGAGCTCCAGGGTACATGGAGCCTTAACATTGTAACAATTTGTCAATGGAATAGACTTTGTGTGTAAGTGAAAAAAGTTTAACCACTTAAACACTAAACCTTTTTCTGACATTTGTTGGTTTCAAGTTAATAAATAAATCTTTTTTTTTTTTTTTTTGCTAGAAAATTACTTGGAACCCCACAAACATTATATATTTATATTTATTTTTAGTAGACACCCTAGAGAATAAAATGGTGGTTGTTGCAATATTTTATGTCACACTGTATTCGTGCAGCGGCTTTTCAAATGCAATTTTTTTTTAAAAATTACTTTAATGAGTTAAAAAAAAAAAAAAACGAACCAGTAAGGTTAGCCCTTTTTTTATTTTTATTTTTTTTATTTTTTTTATAATGTGAAAGATTTTACGTTGCGAGAATCATGATCTTTAAAAAGATGTAATAAAATGTTTACAAAAATGTGAGGAGTGTACTCACTTTCGTGAGATACTGTATAAAGTATGTGTCATCCCAATTTGGCTGCAAAAGTGGAAATACACTTTAAGGGGACTTGGTGAAGACAGATGGAAGCTGCTCTCATATATCTCACTAGGAAGAGATTTTCTGCTGTATTGGAATAGGAGGTAGCAAAAAAAACACTGTGTTTTGAATTGTCCATATGTTCACCTTCAAACATGACAAAACAGAATTATTCACATTTAATATAGTTGACAATAAATATTGACCTTGTGGCCAGGGCTTACTCGCCCTGCACATGGGGGTTGCTTTCACTGTGCAAGTGTTCATCAATGCCGTGTGAACGTTAAACATTATGATGGTACCCCAGCCAGGGCTGGTGCAAGGATTTTTGACACCCCAGGGGAAACCTCATTTTATCACTCCCCCTGGGCTCCACCCCTGACTCTACCCCCTTTGCCCTGCCCATGTATCCCACCTTTCTAATGAAGCGCCCATCAAATGCAGCCCACCAGTGCCATCAGTGCAGCCTACCAGTGCACATCGATGAATGTTTGCTTGCTTCCATTCATTCAAGAGTTGGGACACAGACACAGTCCTCTGCCACTGCTGCGCCTCTGACACTATATGTGAATGGAGCGGCGGCTGCCTGCTGATGCTGAGACTTAGTTGCTTGCTGCAGAGAGAAGAGAGTAGGAACACCAGTGGCCGGGCACTGCAGGCAGCAGGTGTGCGCCCTAGGCTGCTGCCTAGTTTGCCTAGTGGTAGCATCGGCCCTGACCCCAGTTTAATGATGGGCCGTACATTGTGTGCATTACTAAAACATGCAGGATTCCTCTGTTAAAAGTATTGTCCCTTGTTACTACATACCCTTTCCTATGTATGTTGCATTTGAGAGGGACACCGCTGAGTCTATGCCCTCTCCACCAGTCCAGCATACCTCTGCCACCTCACCAGGGCCAGAACAAGGGGTGGGGAGGAGGGGCGGCTGCTCTGAGCACTGTGTTATCATTTGAAGTGGGGGAGCATCACGAGGAATTGGGGAGAGAGGGGGACAGGGGGTAAGAATTGTTCCAGAAGGGGAAATTTGGGGAAGGGGAAATTTGGGGAGGTGGGCTAGGAGCAGTGATTTGGAGGGCATGGGTGAAGGGGGATTTGTGCTTGGTGGCGGGGGTTTGTGCTAGAAAAGGTAATATGATAGGAGGGGGATTTATGCTAGTAGGGATTTGTGCTTGGAGGGGAAATTTGATGGGGGGGGTTGTGCTGGGGGCATGTGTGGAGAGAGAGTATTGAGCTGGGGGGGATGGGGGGCAAAAATTTGTGCCAGGAGGGGGGATTTCAGCAGGGGGTGGATTTGTACTGTGAGGAAGATTTATGCTTAGGGGGAACATGCAGGTTAATGCTCAATTTTATTTGGGGGGGGATTTTTGCTGACACATAATCATACCTCTTGGGGGGATACACAATGGGGCATGTTCACCCTGGGCTTTACATGACCTTGTCTCCTCACTGCACCACTCTCAGTGACAGAATGGGGTTCTGCTGTGCACCTAGCGCAGACCTCATGCATGCACTGAATTAACTCTTTCCACTCTCCCATACCATGCAGCCTAGCTGTGGGTCTCCATAACATGGGTTTGGTCCTACCTTTAGGTTACGGACCATTGGGGCAGGAGCCAGATCACTGACCCCCTCGCTACAGGCGGACCTTCGCCATGCTGGGTACCACCCTTCATGACTAGCTGCAGTGTACCTTGCTCTAGTTCTTGGTTACCCATAGCAACTGCATTCTTCCTCCTTGTCTTGCCAAGTAGACCTTTTGTAGTGGTTTTGCTTTATACTCCACATGTGCTTTACTGACCCTGCTTTCCTTAGTTGTCAAGGCATCTCCGAGAGCACGCCTGCCCCGGAATCCGGCCTTCACCCTCCAAGCCCCAAAGCTCTCTGTGAAGTAGCTAGAGACAGGGGCGGACTGACCATTGGGCCACTTGGGCACTGCCCATGGGTCCCATGCCACTAGGGGGCCCCATCAGGGTTGCCAGCCTCAGTAAAACCAGGGACAGTATGTAAAAATTTTCTGTCTCTGAAATGTCCCTTACCGACATACTTTTGGTCTAAAAATCCTGAGATTATAGCTGCCACACCTATCCAGTACCTTCTCAGCCAGTAGAAACATGTCTGTGTATACTGTGTGATTGTATACTGTGTGTGTTTGTGTCTACTGTGTGGCCCCATAATCTCTGATTGCCTGGGGGCCCCATAATCTCCTATTGCCTGGGGGCCCCATGAGTTGTCAGTCCGCCCCTGGCTAATGATGACATCTTTAGGTTTGTCTCTGCCTTCTTCCCATGTAGGCAACTCTCTGCAAGCAAATCCCTCCCCATTCCCCCAGGGAAGAGGGCAGAGCCCAGAAAAGACTGGGAAACGTTAGAGATGGGTTTAACCCCTTCCCAGCCTGGGCAGCCTATCTCAATTGCTAAATAAAGCATTACCCTTGAAGGCAACCTGCCTACAACCTCTTTTTGAATATGTACATTTCCTGACTGTTATGCTGGGCTAAAAGCCTCAATACTGTAAGCCACTGACTCAGAAAATGTATTCAGATGAGGAAAGTCAGAAAAAAGTTATTTACATAGGCAGAGCTTCATCTTCTGCATCTTCCAGACAATCAGCAGGTGTCAGCGGACATCCATTGGCCAGCACCCGCTGATCAACTTCTGCTTTGATTTGTCATACCCATGCCCTACATCAGGGATAGGCAATCTCAGCCTTTCAGCTGTTTTGAAACTACAAGTCCCATGAGACATTGCAAGACCCTGACACTCACAAGCATGACTCCTAGAGGCAGAGGCATGATGGGGTTTGTGGTTTCACCACAGCTGGAGGGCCGAGTTTGTCTACCCCTGCCCTTCATGATTGTGCACAGGATGGCCACCCTGTGGCTGTAAATCTGGTATAGGGTGGTTGTTAAGTGGTTAAGGCTGGGTTCACACCGCTGCGGCTGGGAGACCCGGATGTGATTCGCACCGCACTGCAGTGCAAATCACATCCGATCTCTGTGCGATGCGAGTTCAGCCATACAGATAGTATGGCTGAATTCGCATTGCACCCGCCGCAAACTCGCACAGGACCCTTTTTTTGGTTCGCAGCAGAATCGGATCGCATGGGTGTTCACACCATGCGATCCGATTCCTGTCCGAGTTTGCAGATCGCACTGCGATATGCGGACTGATCTGGGGGTGTCATTAACATTTCACTGACACTCCCAGCAGTCCGCATAGGGCAGTGTGAGCTGCCGTTCCCGCATCGCTCCGGTGTGAACCTAGCCTTAAGTGGAACTTCACTCTCCAAATCAACATTAGCTATTGTTAATCCTCATGCTACTAGCATTAGTAAACAGGTAGAAAAGTATATTATAATTACTCATTTTAAACTTTATTTTTTTAATTTCGTCTCTTACTTTCTGGTTTCTTGCCTAGGCAAATGATATCATACATCCCAGGGGTCTTCAGGAGGGGAGAAGAGAAGAGGAGGAGGGGTTTTCTCAGCTAAGCACTCTCTCCAGCATGCATGCTTGAGCTCAGAGCAGATGGATTCCAGGAAGTAAATGCTACATGAATCAGTTAACCTTACACAAGATGGCCACAGGCAGAAATGCTAGGGGGAGTGTTTTTCAAAGTGATTTATCAACAAAATAGAGCATGGAGACATGGATAGATAGTAAAGTTTGCTTTGAATATTAAAAATGAATAAATAGTGTTTTCAGTTTGTGGCGCACAGATGCAGCGAAGATCAACTTTAAGTAAATCTGACTTTAGCACAATTGCAGGGTTTTGTTGAGTTGCATTAGCGATTGGTTTCATTCAAATTGCTCTTTAATACTAATAGAATACCAGCATTTTGGTGGATTAGACCAGAGTCTGATTATCTACTAATCTTGCACTGCTGTATGGCACACCAGAGCAGAGGTCTGTCCAAAAATGGCAGTTTCAGAATGATAGCTTAGTTTTTAATCTACAGGGTATAGTGAAACCTCTAGAGCACAGGTGTCAAACTGACGCTCTCCCGCTGTTGCCAAACTACAAGTCCCATGAAGCAATGCAAGGCTGACAGTTACAAGCATTACTCCCAAAGCATGATGGGACTTCTGCAATGTAGTTCTGCAACAGCTGGAGGGCCGCAGTTTGAGGGTTAACCAATGGAGTCCTAAATTACAATTTAGACCCATCAGAGAACTGAACAATTCAGAATTCCGCACAAATTCAATTTTTCTTGACTACGGTGACCAGATGTCCCCGGTTTCCCCGTTTCTGTCCCCGCTTTTGCTGCAGGCACTTGGGCAGGCAGCCCCCCGGTGGACAGGGGCCACGTTGGCTGTGAGAGGAGTCAAAGCTGTGGTCGTGGTAGTATTCGCAGAGCAGGAGAGGAGGAGCTGGAGCAGCTGTGTGCTACTGTAGCCGCCATTCCTCCTCCCCATTTGTCAGTTGAAGATCCGCAGTGATCCCGGGGACCCTTCTCCCAGCATCCCATCCCTCTTCTCCTACCTCTACTCCCTCCTTCAATCACTCCCACGGTAGAATAGGGGAGAGAACAGAGCACAGCGTTCCTCCCCCCTCCCTTCTGTACTGCAAGGAACTATGGGTATTGTAGTCCAGAGGGGTGGCATTGCCTGGGGCTACAGATACCCTTAGTTCCTTGCAGTACAGTAGGGAGGGGGAGGAACGCTGTGTTCTGTTCTCTCCCCTATGCTGCCAGGAGAGTGATTGGAGGAGGGAGCAGTAATGGCCACAAGCACAAGAAGCAGGTGAGTTTCTGTGTATTATAACATAATAAGTATTTTTTTCCTTCACTGATGGGCACTGATAGGCAGCACTGATGGGCACTCATACAGTGGCACTGGTGGCACTGATAGGTGGCACTGATGAGGCTGAGCTGATGGGCACTGGTGATGCTGCATTGATGGACACTGGTGAGGCTGCATTGATGGGCACTGGTGAGGCTGCATTGATGGGCACTGATCAGGTTGCATTGATGGACACTGATCAGGCTGCAGTGATGGACACTGATCAGGCTGCATTGATGGGCACTGGTGAGGTAGCATTGATTGGCACTGGTAAGGCTGCATTGATTGGCACTGGTGAGGCTGCACTGATGATGCTGCGCTGATGAGCACTGATGAGTACAATACACTCTTCAAATGTGCTTTAAAATGCATGATTTTCCCTTTTATGAACAAGAAAATAATGACGTTAGGCAAATAGACTGTGCAGTTTGCAATTACAGTTGCACTCTACAAGTGCAGTGGCTCCAGTGCTTAGTAAATGAGCTTAATTTTACAAGGGATACCCAATCGCATACAAAGAAAATAAAAAACAGCAGTTTTGCTTTCACATGATTGAATGATGGGAGTCAGCAGTCTGACCTTTATCCCATTTACTAAGCTCTGGAGCAACTGCGCTTGCAGAGTGCAAATGCACACCTCCCAACTTTTTGAGATGGGAATGAGAGTAAAAGTAAAAGTATGCAGGCATAGGACACACCCCCTGCCATGCCCCCTTAAAGGAGAATTGTACAAAAAAACAAGATTTGTTAAACCCACAAATGCTTTTTCTTACCACTAATATTGTATATTGACTTTTGGAATTTACAAATGCAGTAATTTAGAAATCAGATAAAAGGTTAGAGCTGGAAAACACTTTTTGATAGATAAAAAGTGCATTTTATATACAACTAGAAAATGCATTTCCTGCAAAAATGTGTGGGAATGCTGAATAGCGTCAAAACTGACCCATCATATTGCCCTCATCAAAACTGCCCATCATATTCCTCTATTATAAATCAGTACATGGTGTCTGTGCTCTCCCCCACCGCCCACCACTTTGGTAACCATGGAAACAAAACAGACAACAAAAGCCTGGATGCCCTAAATTGAATTGAAATGATCACTAAACTTAAAAAGCTTTTTCACAAAAAACTGTAAAAGATATCAAACTGAAAATATATAGCCAGATAGCTGAATATTTTGTGAACATTTTAAAGTTTGTTTGGCATCTGTAGGTGAAAGTATGAAGGAGCTGAAACTTTTGGTAGCGGAAGAAGATTTTAAGGATTTTAAGCATGCTCTCATTGACTTCAATGTTAAAAAAAAGTGTTAAAAAGCTTAATATTTTAAAAAGTATAAATAGTAGAAAAAAATGCAGAAGTTACGCAGAGCCAAAAATGGTACATAATAATAATAATAAGATGATTAATACATAAAAATGAATAACTAACTATATATATCAGATCAAAATAAGGCACAAATGAGGAGGAATGAGGGATAGAGGAACATTGCTCAAAATTAGGGACAGTCCCTCGAAATCAGGGGCAGTAGGGGGCTATGCAAATGCCCCTGTAATGTGCACAACATTTTGCCTTTAGCAAGTCAACCCCTTAGGGTTCTTGAAGCCGAACAAATATTGCCTGAACAAGGGCTTTCACTAGTTATTCTTTAAAGGAGATTGATAGGCACAGCATGAACTTTAATTTTATAACATCAGCATTGTAACAGCAATACCATTTTTTTTTTTTGCCAATCTAAATGTACTTGCAAAATCTGCCTGTCACTGTATATCACTTTCCACAACTTCCTGGAATCACGGTTTGCAGCTTCCCCTCTGCTCATTACTTTGGTTTACTTTAATTTTCTAAGGACTACATATCCCATGGTACCTTGCTGCCTGCATGTAGTGATTCCTGTACTGACCCCACCTCATGAAACGTCTTCTCTCAGCACCTCTGTAGTACAGAAGGCAGGCTCTGTGAAATGTGTGACACAACAGTAGCTACTCACAGGGTGTAGTTAATATGTGTCACAGAATGCAAGGAAGTAAATGTTTGAGATTTCTCAAAAGTATGGTAGTTGAGATTAAAGTGATTGTAAAGGTTGTCATTTTTTATTTATTTTTTTAAATAACAAACACATTATTCTTACCTGCTCTGTGCAATGGTTTTGCAGAGAGCAGCCCCAATCCTCTTCTTTTTGGGTTCCTCGTCAACGGTCCTGGCTCCTCCCCCCCTACCAAGTGCCCCCAAGTCTCTTGCTATGGGGTACTCGAGCAGGTTCGATCCTGGGCCGCACTCCCAAGCCACACTCCTGTGAATGAACATTGTCCCCCCACTCCTCATTGGCTGACTGGCTGTGATTGACAGCAGCAAGAGCCAATGGCTCCAGCTGCTGTGTGAGCCAATGAGGAGAGAATGAGACCGGGAAGAACCGCTACTCTCATACATGTCACTGGATCAAGATGGGCTCAGGTAAATATAAGGGGAGCTGGGGGGGAGCTGCACCCAGAAGGTTTTTTACCTTAAAGTGGTTGTAAACCCTTACAACACACTTTGACCTACAGGTAAGCCTAGATTAAGGCTTACCTGTAGGTCCAAGAAAAATCTCCTAAACCTACACGGTTTAGGAGATATTTGCCGAAAGACAGGCACCCGTGCGCATGCGCGGAAGTGACGTCATCACGGCTTCGCCGAATGACAGCGGCGGAGCAGCGAGACCCACCGAGAAGATGGATGCGCCAGTTGAAACATTGTTACAGTGTCAGCCCCAGTGCCAATTGTCAGCCCCAGTGCCAATTGTCAGCCCCAGTGCCAGTGCCATCTGTCAGCCCAGTGCCATCTGTCAGCCCAGTGCCATCTGCCAGTAGTGCCAGTGCCGCCAGTGCCACCTGCCAGTGCCACCTGCCAGCGCCAGTGCCACCTGCCAGCGCCAGTGCCATCCTTCAGCCCCAGTGCCGTCAGCCCCAGTGCCGTCAGCGCCAGTGCTGCCAGTGCCAGTGCCGCCAGTGCCAGTGCCACCTGCCAGTGCCAGTGCCACCTGCCAGCGCCAGTGCCATCCGTCAGCCCCAGTGCCGTCAGCCCCAGTGCCGCCAGTGCCACGTGCCAGTGCCACGTGCCAGTGCCACCTGCCAGTGCCAGTGCCACCTGCCAGAGTCAGTGCCACCTGCCAGCGCCAGTGCCATCCTTCAGCCCCAGTGCCGTCAGCCCCAGTGCCGTCAGTGCCAGTGCCGCCAGTGCCAGTGCCAGTGCCAGTGCCACCTGCCAGTGCCACCTGCCAGCGCCAGTGCCACCTGCCAGCGCCAGTGCCACCTGCAGCGCCATCTGCCAGCCGCAGTGCCATCTGCCAGCCCCATTTGCCAGAGCAAATAGCCAGCACCATCTGCCAGTGCCATCTGCCAGTGCCAGCCCCAGTGCCATCTGTCAGCGACATCTGCCAGCGACATCTGTCAGCGACATCTGCCAGCGACATCTGTCAGCCCCATCTGTCAGCCCCATCTGCCTCCAGTGCCATCTGCCTCCAGTGCCATTTGTCAGTGCCACGTGTCGTCAGTGCCACGTGTTGTCAGTGCCACGTGTCGTCAGTGCCACCTGCCACGTCAGTGTCACCTGTGATCAGCGTCACCTGTCAGTGTCACCTGCCACATCAGCGTCACCTGCCACATCAGCGTCACCTGTCAGTGTCATCTGCCAAATCAGCGTCACCTGTCAGTGTCATCTGCCAGATCAGCGTCACCTGTCAGTGCCATTTGTGATCAATAAAAATGTCACAAAGATTGTATTCAGCTGAGGAGGCATATGATATTCTTGCAGCAGACGAGAGCAACGGGGAGGTTTCCGCTTCGGATTCCTCCTCATATTCAGATTGTGACTCTGACGTGGACTACGAGCCTGTCCTCAGCAGCGGTACCATGACAGCCTCAGAGGAGGAAGATGATAGTCCGCCCGTCAGACGAAGGCGCACTGGTGAGGAGGCGGTACCATCCACCAGCACCGCAGAGCCATCCACCGGCAACCCAGTGCCATCCACCGGCACCACAGTACCTCGGCAAAGGCCACATACAAGTGGGGTGTCAACTCGGCCCCAAAGGGTTAGGTCCCATGCCAGCCTTCCCTATTCCCTCCAGAACCCCTTGTGGCTTCCTCCTAACTCAGGAGAAGCTAACGTTCCCCCTTTCACTGCCAACCCAGGAGTCCAGGTGGACACACACAATTTTTCCCTGATGGACTTTTTCCACCTAATTTTTACAGAGGACATGCTTGAATCCATTGTGGTCCAGTCCAACCTATATGCCCCACAATTTATTGAAAGCAACCCAACGTCCTCTTATGCCCGTCCCTACAAGTGGAGAGCCCTAACAGTGGAGGAGTTTAAAAAATTTTTGGGCCTCACATTTTGTATGGGACTAAACAATAAAAATGAAATATGTGCATATTGGTCATCCCGCCCCATCTATCACATGCCCATCTTTTCCTCAATAATGTCCCGGACCAGATATCTAATGATAATGAGATTCCTACACTTTAACGACAATACCCAGTGCCTTCCGCGGAATGACCCAAATTTTGATAAACTTTACAAAATTCGGCCGCTAATAAATTATTTTTCTCAGATTTTCCCCCAGTTGTTTACCCCAGACCAACACATATGTATGGATGAGTCCCTGATCAAATTTTCTGGCAGGCTGGGCCTAAAGCAATTTATTCCCTCCAAAAGGGCCCGCTATGGGGTGAAAATGTATAAATTGTGTGATCGAGCCACAGGGTATACATATTCCTTCATGGTATACGAAGGGAAGGACACCCAGCTACATCCCCCTAATTGCCCCGAATACATCGGATCGAGTGGGAAAGTTGTTTGGGAACTCATAAACCCACTCCTTGAGAAAGGCTACCATCTGTATGTGGACAATTTTTATACCAGTTTACCCCTGTTCCGCAACCTCCATAGAAAGCAAACTCCAGCATGTGGCACCGTAAGAACGAACCGGAAGGGCTTTCCTCAAAGCCTCGTCAACAAAAGGCTAAGAAAAGGCGAAGCGGCGAGTTTACGGAACGAGGAAATTTTGGCTGTGAAGTGGAGGGACAGAAGGGATGTCTACATGCTTTCTTCGATCCACAACAACACTTTTGTTGAGATCACCAGGAGGGATGGCCCAATACAAAAACCCACTTGTATCCATGAGTACAACATGTTCATGGGGGGTGTCAACTTGAACGACCAGATGCTCGAACCCTTTCTTGCCACGAGAAGAACATACAAGTGGTATAAAAAAATTTCAATTTATTTCTTTAATTTGGCCATATACAACACATATGTAATTTATCGTAAATCCACAGAAAGACCCATACCCTTCCTTGGCTACCAGGAGGAAATCACCACTGCCCTTATATACCCCAACGGCCCACCACAAAACATTCAATCCGATGTAATTAGCAGACTCTCTGAACGCCACTTTCCTGATAAAATCCCTCCCAGACCAACAGGCCGAAGACATCAGAAAAAATGTCGGGTGTGCAGCAAACGAGGAGTGAGAAGAGACACCACTTATCATTGTGCCCAATGCCCTTCCCAACCAGGCCTCTGCATAGGTGACTGTTTCGGCCGTTACCATACTTCAGTGAATTATTAGTGAAGTATGGTAACCATAACCCTCACTTCCTGCCATTTACCTTCAAACCCCTTATGCCTCTGCTTGCTCTGTAACTGACCCTGGCTTGTTATTCGACCACGCTTCTGCCTACTGATTCTGTTTATGCCTCTGCTTGATCTGGAACTGACCCTGGACTGTTATTCGACCACGCTTCTGCCTACTGATTCTGTACATACCTCTGCCTGATCTGGAACTGACCCTGGACTGTTTGACCATGCCTTTTGCCTGCCTCTTGGACTGATCTTGTACCCTCTGTGGACTAGTGGGATTCATAACAGGGGTCTCACATATGTGAGGGGCTCCAGAATAGTTTTTTTGGATGAAGAAGACAATTTCCTTTGTTTTCTCATTCCTAGTTTAGGGTCTGGAGACTCGGAGGCTTCAAAGAGATTTGGGTGGGAGAAGCCTCTACCCGTATCCCCATTCTGTCCTGAACAAGGCCCTACTTCTGCCTGCTGCCTGTAGGACCTATACCCTCATGCCTCTGCCTGTCGCATGAACTGACCACACCACATGGATGGACCATGTTCCTGCCTACTACCAGGACCAATATTTTGGCAATTCTGACGATCTCTGCCAGCACTGACCTTGGACTGTATATGGACAGTATGCCTGCCTGCTGCCAATATTGACTATGGACAGTATACCTGCCTGTTGCCTGGAAAATTGTGTTCACTTTTGCTGACCAAGTCCCTGCCTGCTGCCTGGACCAGTGCTATCATCCTGTGGACAACTGCGCTGCTAAAACCACAGGTAATCTTTTGTTTACTCTTTTCTCAGCAGAATGTATTTTGGGGTGTAATTCTTGGTATGCATATGCTATGTGTCCCTGGAACACCTGATGGTGTTCCTTGCATGTTGGGCCTCTGTATGTGGCCAAGCTGTGTAAAAGTCTCACATATTTGGTATTGCCATACTCAGGAGGAGTAGCAGAATGTATTTTGGGGTGTCATTTTTGCTATGTACATGCTATGTGTTGGAAATATCTTATAAATGGACAACTTTGCGTAAAAAAAAATGCGTTTTAATTTTTTTCCACATTTTCCCGAAACTTCTGGAAAAAATAAACCATTCAAAAGACTCAATATGCCTCAGATTATACATTGGGGTGTTAGCTTTCCAAAATGGGGTCACTTTGTGGGAATTTCCATTGTCCTGGTGCTCCAATGCCTTCAAAAATGTAATAGGTGGTTGAGAAATGAGATGTGTAATTTATGCCCCTAGAACGCCTAATGGTGCTATTTCAATATTGGGCCTCTGTATGTGGCCAGGCTGTGTAAAAGTCTCACACATTTGGTATCGTTATACTCAGGAGGAGTAGTAGAACGTATTTTGGGGTGTCATTTTTGCTATGTACATGCTATGCGTTGGAAATATCTTATAAATTGACAACTTTGCGTAAAAAAATGCGTTTTCATATTTTTTCCACATTTTCCCAAAACTTCTGGAAAAAAAATGAACCATTCAAACGACTCAATATGCCTCATAGATTATACGTTGGGGTGTTAGCTTTCCAAAATGGGGTCACTTTGTGGGCATTTCCATTGTCCTGGTGCTCCAGGGCCTTCAAAACTGTAATAGGTGGTTGAGAAATAAGATGTGTAATTTATGCTCCTAGAACGCCTGATGGTGCTATTTCAATATTGGGCCTCTGTATGTGGCCAGGCTGTGTAAAAGTCTCATACATTTGGTATTGTTATACTCAGGAGGAGTAGTAGAATGTATTTTGGGGTGTCATTTTTGCTATGTACATGCTATGTGTTGGAAATATCTTATAAATGGACAACTTTGCGTAAAAAAAATGCGTTTTCATTTTTTTCCACATTTTCCCAAAACTTCTAGAAAAAAAATGAACCATTCAAACGACTCAATATGCATCATAGATTATACGTTGGGGTGTTAGCTTTCCAAAATGGGGTCACTTTGTGGGCATTTCCATTGTCCTGGTGCTCCAGGGCCTTCAAAAATGTAATAGGTGGTTGAGAAATGAGATGTGTAATTTATGCCCCTAGAACGCCTAATGGTGCTATTTCAATATTGGGCCTCTGTATGTGGCCAGGCTGTGTAAAAGTCTCATACATTTGGTATTGTTATACTCAGGAGGAGTAGTAGAATGTATTTTGGGGTGTCATTTTTGCTATGTACATGCTATGTGTTGGAAATATCTTATAAATGGACAACTTTGCGTAAAAAAAATGCGTTTTCATTTTTTTCCACATTTTCCCAAAACTTCTAGAAAAAAAATGAACCATTCAAACGACTCAATATGCATCATAGATTATACGTTGGGGTGTTAGCTTTCCAAAATGGGGTCACTTTGTGGGCATTTCCATTGTCCTGGTGCTCCAGGGCCTTCAAAACTGTAATAGGTGGTTGAGAAATAAGATGTGTAATTTATGCTCCTAGAACGCCTGATGGTGCTATTTCAATATTGGGCCTCTGTATGTGGCCAGGCTGTGTAAAAGTCTCACACATTTGGTATCGTTATACTCAGGAGGAGTAGTAGAATGTATTTTGGGGTGTCATTTTTGCTATGTACATGCTATGTGTTGGAAATATCTTATAAATGGACAACTTTGCGTAAAAAAAATGCGTTTTCATTTTTTTCCCCACATTTTCCCAAAACTTCTGGGAAAAAAATGAACAATTCAAACGACTCAATATGTCTCATAGATTATACGTTGGGGTGTTAGCTTTCCAAAATGGGGTCACTTTGTGGGCATTTCCATTGTCCTGGTGCTCCAGGGCCTTCAAAACTGTAATAGGTGGTTGAGAAAAAAGATGTGTAATTTATGCTCCTAGAACGCCTGATGGTGCTATTTCAATATTGGGCCTCTGTATGTGGCCAGGCTGTGTAAAAGTCTCACACATTTGGTATCGTTATACTCAGGAGGAGTAGTAGAACGTATTTTGGGGTGTCATTTTTGTTATGTACATGCTATGTGTTGGAAATATCTTATAAATGGACAACTTTGCGTAAAAAAAATGCGTTTTCATTTTTTTTCCACATTTTCCCAAAACTTCTGGAAAAAAAATGAACCATTCAAACGACTCAATATGCCTCGTAGATTATACGTTGGGGTGTTAGCTTTCCAAAATGGGGTCACTTTGTGGGCATTTCCATTGTCCTGGTGCTCCAGGGCCTTCAAAACTGTAATAGGTGGTTGAGAAATGAAATGTGTAATTTATGCTCCTAGAACGCCTGATGGTGCTATTTCAATATTGGGCCTCTGTATGTGGCCAGGCTGTGTAAAAGTCTCACACATTTGGTATCGTAATACTCAGAAAGAGTAGCAGAACGTATTTTGGGGTGTCATTTGTGGTATACACATGCCATGTGAGAGAAATAACCTATTACATTGAAAATTTTGTGAGAAAAATAAATAAAAAAATCTTCATTTTGCAAAGAATTGTGGGAAAAAGATGACAACATCAAAAACCTCACCATGCATCTTAGTAAATACCTTGGAATTTCTACTTTCAAAAAAGGGGTCATTTGGGGGGTATTTGTACTTTCCTGACTTGTTCGGGTCGCAAGAAATGAGATAGGCCACCAGTACATCAGGTGTGATCAATTTTTTATGATTCGCACCACAGCTTGTAGACTCTCTAACTTTCACAAAGACCAAATAATATCCACTAATTTGGGTTATTTTTACCAAAGATATGTAGCAGTATAAATTGTGGCCAAAATTTATGAAAAAAAAATTATAATTTGCAAAATTTTATCACAGAAACAAAGAAATATGCGTTTTTTTTCAAAATTTTCGGTCTTTTTTCATTTATAGCGCAAAAAATAAAAACCCCAGAGGTGATCAAATACCACCAAAAGAAAGCTCTATTTGTGGGAAAAAAAGGACACAAAATTAATTTGGGTACAGTGTTGCATGACTGAGTAATTGTCATTCAAAGTGTGAGAGCACCAAAAGCTGAAAATTGGTCTGGTCAGGAAGGGTGTTTAAGTGCCCAGTAAGCAAGTAGTTAATAGGAGTAGGCTTGAAATAATTAAAATACGATGTGGAAATGCTTGTACAATTTTAAATTTTGACCATCCATACACTTTAATGAAAACTGCAGATTTAAAAGGATTGAAAATAACTTTAGTAACTACGTTACATTAGTTGTTTGGTTTACACATACATTAGCCCTAGGGTTGCCACCTTTCTGGGATTCACCCAGACAGTTGGGGCTTGGAACCATGCATCCGGGTTTCAGACTGCCTGAAACCCAGACACAGTAATCAGACTGGACTATGGCCTCCCAGCAGGTTGCTGGCTGCAGTTGTCTAAACTGTCTGTTATGTCGCATACACACGACTGAGCTTTCCGGCAGACTAGATCTGACGGAATCAGTCCGTCGGACAATCCGATCGTGTGTGGGCTAATCCGATCGTTTTTCATAAAAAAACACAGATGGACCTAGAAATAGAACATGTTTCAAATCTGTTCGACGGACTCAATTCCTATCAGGAAAACCGTTTGTCTGTATGCTGGTCCGATGGAGCCAAATACGACACAAGTGAAGCTATTGGCTACTGCCTATTGAACCTTTTTTTAGCCCCGTCTTATGTCATCACGTTCAAAATGAACAGACTTTCAAACGGACCTATTCTGCCGGAAAGTCCGGTCGTGTGTACGCGGTATTACACTTAGGGTTGCCACCTGTGCGGTTTTGACCCGGACAGTCCGTTTTTTGACACATGTGCCCGGGTTTCCGCCTGCTGGAAACCCGGGCACACATTCCACCATCCTGTGGCTGGTGGCAGCCGGATCTCTGTCCCTGGCCGTAACATCTAGATGGGCTGCGCGCATGATCCCGTGCCCGCTATCACTGTCACACAGCGGTGCGCTCTGAGCCAGCGGGTGCCCTCTGATTGGCCGAACAGGCCATGTGTGGGGCGGGCCGGGCAGCAGACATGGGGGTTTGTGAATGGCCTCGCGGAGCTGGTGCTGGTCATGTGTGGGGGATAATCGCGCCAGCTTGCTCTCGGAGTCCTGCCTCACAATGTGTGTTTCCTGAGGTCTCATCTTCTCTGTCAGCTCCTCTGTGTCACCCCCCTTCCTCTATGTCACCCCCCTCCTCTGTGTCACCCCCCTCCTCTTTCTCACCCCCTCCTCTGTGTCAGCCCCCTTTCTCTGTGTCACCCCTCCCTGCTCTGTGTCACCCCTCTGTGTGTCACCCCCCTCGTCTGTGTCAGCTCCGACTCCTCTGTGTCACCCCCTCCTCTGTCAGCTCCCCCTCCTCTGTGTCACCCCCCCTCCTCTGTGTCACCCCCCTCCTCTGTGTCAGCTCCCCCTCCTCTATGTCACCCCCTTTCTCTATGTCACCCCCTCCTCTATGTGAGCCCCCTTCCTCTATGTCACCCCCTTCCTCTGTGTCAGCTCCCCCTCCTCTGTGTCAGCCCCCTCCTCTGTGTCAGACTCCTCCTGTTTCACCCTTCCTCTGTGTCAGCTCCCCCTCCTCTGTGTCAGCCCCCCTCCTCTGTGTCAGCTCCCCCTCCTCTGTGTCCACCTCCTCTCTGTCAGCCCCCTCCTCTGTGTCACCCCCTCCTCTGTGTCACCCTTCCTCTGTGTCAGCTCCCCCTTCTCTGTGTCAGCCCCCCTCTTCTGTGTCAGCCCCCTCTTCTGTGTCAGCTCCCCCTCCTGTGTGTCAGCTCCCCCTCCTGTGTGTCAGCTCCCCCTCCTCTGTATCAGCCTCTCGCTTACCCCCTCTCTCGCACCCACCACTCTTTCTCTAATTCCCCCTCTCTCACCCCCACCCTCTCACCCCCTCTCTCTCCTGCCTCGTTCCCCCTTTCTCTCATCCCCTCACCTCCCCCCAACACTGCCTCTCTCTCACCACCCTCACAACCGCCTCTCTCTCTCACCCTCCTCACCACCGCCTCTCTCTCACCCCCCTCACCACTGCCTCTCTCTCACCTCCTCCTCTTACCTTCCCCTTTCTCACCTCCCTCCCCCCACCTCTTTCCCTCCTCAGGGGATGGGGGCCCCATGAGTATAGCTGTATGGGGTCCCAATAATTGCTAACAGCAGCTTTGTGAGTGAGTGCACCAGTTCGGATGTGTCCTGAATTCTGTGTCTCGCCAACACACTTCTCCCCAAGGCTCCCCACACAATGGAAGGAAGGAAAACAGCACTACAGTAGAGGAGCTCCACCCCCCCCCCCCCACTATGGCTCCCCCACTTCCTGGCTCAAAGCAGCTCTTGGTAAAGCAGTCCAATGAGGGTCTTTCGGGGCAGGGGACACTGATGGGTGGGTTCCCTGATCTAATCGAGAGGGGGGACCGATATAAGGGAAGGGGAGCCTGTGGGGAGTAAGGTGGACGATGTCAGTAGGGCAGTGGATGGTGTCAGTAGGGCAGTGGATGGTGTCAGTAGGGCAGTGGAAGGTGTCAGTAGAGCAGAGGATGGTGTCAGTAGGGCAGAGGACGGTGTCAGTAGAGCAGAGGACGATGTCAGTAGGGCAGTGGACGGTGTCAGTAGGGAAGAGGACCATATCAGTAGGGCAGAGGACGGTGTCAGTAGGGCAGTGGACAGTGTCAGTAGAGTAGTGGACGGTGTCAGTAGGTCAGTGGATGGTACCAGTAGTTACCATCCACACTAAGCATGACGCATTATTGCTCTCCTCCAGGTCTTTAAAATCATATAGTGTATACCACAAAAAAAATGGCCATGCACCGCTAAAGTATTCAGGTTTGACTTGAGGAAAAGGTGGCAACCTTAATTACACTCTCTTTCACACTGCCTAAAGCCAGTACTAACAATCCCCCCCAAACACACACATTATTATTATTACTCAGGATTTATATAGCGCCAACAATTTACGCAGCGCGTTACAATATAAAAGGAGACAATACAGTTACAATACAATAGAATACAAGAGGATTAAGAGGGCCCTGCTCAGAAGAGCTTACAATCATAGATGGGAAAAGAGAGAGGGCGCGATGTGCACCTCTTACTCAAGCCCCTACCCCTCTGTGTCTGCCCACACTCCATTCTCCAGCACCATGCCTCAGAAAAGGAAAGTGGGGGGCTGGAAATTTGAAGTCCAGCAGCCTCAGATACATCTGTATCAGAAGTGCTGCCAAGGGGTGAGTGAGCTCACCATCCATCCCTCTCTCTGACTGAAGTCTTCCCCCTTCTCTCTCCTGCCTCTGAGAGAATACACTAAAGTAAATCAGTGTTCTCAGAGCACCCCTTAGATCAGAGTTCCCCTTTACACCAAAGGGCACAGTGTTCCCCCTTACATCAAAGTCTTCTCCGTACATCAGCGTTATCAGCGTTCCCCCTTAATTTAGAGTTCCCAGAACATACCTTATGTTAGAGTCCCCAGAGTTTTCCCTTACATCAGAGTCTGCAGAGTCTCCCCTTACAGTGAAAGGGAACTCTGCAAGTTCAGATGTAAAAGGTGAACTCTGTGGACTCTGATGTGTAGCGGATGACATTTTGGACAAACTGTCATACGCATGTAAATTTAGTTTTTGCCTCAGAATAGTAGGTGTTCTGAGGGTTAATTGCATTGGTTGGCTTTGACATCAGTCTGGCCAGGCTGTGTTGGAAGTTCTGCCTGGTCATGTGAGCAGTGAGGTGCATATGACAGGCCAGAACCAAGTCTGGTTGGACGTTTTGAGTATCAACCTGCTCGGAACCAATCAGTGGCAGTGCCGGGCCCCGCTGGGGAGTCTGGGAAGGGGTACTTAAGATGTGTGGGTCACGTGTTTAGGAGAGAGGAGTTTGTGAGGCCTGTGTGGTCTGTTCTGGTTCCAGGACCGTGGTAGCCTCGTGAGGTGTTCCGGTCATGGGGTGTTCGACACCACACAACATGTTCCTTTTAGAGGCCCCTGATAGACCTGCCTGGGCTGGGTAGGGATCCGTCTGTCCCCGAGTCTTGGAACCCGCTGGTCTGAGGCACAGTAATTGAGGGAGGATTCAAGGTGTCCGGGTGTGCTCTCGGCTTGGAGAGGCACCACAGCTCGTGGAAGTGACCAGGAGAGGACTCTTCAGAGGAGGACCGGCAAGTGGCATCCTGGGAAGTGCCTGGTTACTGAGTTGGGAAGGACATTGATGAATTCACGTTTTTCCAGTACCATTGAGGATACAGGAAACGTTCCAGGTACTGAGGAAAAAGGTTCCTGCTCACCCTTAATTACAACTTGTACACGTTCATAGGATTGCTTCAAGTTTTGAGTCAACGTGCTGACTGCCATGATCTCTGGCTAGAGATCTGTTCAACCTTGAAGTACCCAGCTGCGAGTGGCTACTCTCCGGGTGGAATTAGAGACTTTGCTAGACCTGCAGTTCAAGGTGCCTGAGTTCTTCACCCGTGCCCTCTGTTCCCATGAGAGACTGTGTTATTGGATGTTACTACTGTAAAATAAAACCTTTTAAAAAGGACTTTATCCGTGTCAGGGTTCAAGTCATTGGGTATCAACCCTGGGAACCCCTAGACGTGGAAGAGCAGGCCAAGAGAAGGTAACTGGTAAGCCCAATAAGTCAAGGCCGCCCTGCAAGGGTTATGGCCGCTACAGATGTAAAGGGGAACTCTTGTTATTAACTTCATATGATTAGAAATGTTATTTAATAGCAAAATATCTGTACAGTTTATACTATATAAAAAAAATTGCTGTGCGTTGCTAAAGTGTTCGGGTTTGACTTGAAGAAAAGGTGGCAACCATAATTAGCCTTCAGTAATCTACTGAGAGCAATTTCTACTTAGCCTAATTCAACCATTTCTAAATAAACTATGAGGAAACAAGTAACACATCGAAATGCTTAATTCAATGTTTTTAAGACCTCTTTCATTTTCGAGGACATTTGCAGGAAGGTCTGCTATAGATTACAGAAACAAGAAACATATTCTTCAATGACATGCTTCAGTAGGCCTTTATCACCAGAAATATAAATTGATTTTCATAACAGTGGCAGACCTATATTACATGTACTGCTGAATACTTATAAAATGTGCTTCTTCATATGCTTGCCAAGAATTCAGCTTTGCGAGCAGTATACCTTGGGTAATACTAAAGCTGTTAGAAGATAATTTCAGAATGTGGGTTCAATCAATTTTTTAAACTGTTTATTGGGAATTTGCAAATAAAGATTCAGACACATAGCTTTGAGGTGAGGGTAACATTTGACTTACAGAGAAAGTAAATATAGATAGGATATATCAGGTGGGTACAATGGACTCCTTTGTGAAGGACCATGAGAAAGAAGGTAAAACCTCCTATGATTATGAATTAAGGAGCAGTAAGTCAGCACAGCATGTACATCACATGTTGAAACCTTGGTACAAATACAACTGCAAATAACTGTTGTTAACCCTATGTTCACACCTATGCTTTTTTGTGCTTTTTCTGTTTTTCAGAGACGCACCACAGGCTTACCGTAATCTGGAAGCCCCCTTTAACAAGGGGGCACCCAGATCCCACCCCCCCATGTGAATGAATATGGGGTATATAGTACCCCTACCCATGCACCAAAAAAGAGTAAAAGTGCATAAACAGTACAAGAGTTTTTGACAATTCCTCTATTAAAAAAAACAAAAAACAATGTTCTTCAATGTAGACCCATCGTCAAAATACCAATGTCACAGGGGGTAGGGCCACCAGGTGACCCCGCCCCATAGCTATTTAAGAAATTACACATGGCGGGGCAGGCAGACCGCATAAGCGATTGTGGCGAGCGGAGCTTTTCTTTTTCCATTTTTAGGGTCCAGCAGTGGTGGCAGCATCATGATTGATGATGGATCTACATCGGGGGACATTGTTTTTTTATTTTTTAATAAAGGATTTGTCAAAAACACTTGTACTGTCTTTATTCACTTATACACTTATTTGGTGAGTGCGTAGGGCAGGGGTGTCCAAACTTTTTTGAAAGAGGGCCAGATTTGATGAAGTGAACATGCCTGAGGTCCGATCATTTTGCCTGTCATTCCTTGAACCATTAAAATTCGGTCTAAGTGTGTTCGACCACTAATAAACTGCCCAACAAGAATTCTCTTGCCTTTGTGGCTGTGTGTGGTGAAGAGATGAGCTTGGGCGTTTTATTTGGCTATACCATATTTATCGGTGTATAACACGCACCTTCACTTTAATAAGAAAGTTTCAGGAAAATAAATGTTTTAAATGAACAACTGTGAAGCAAAATAAGGGTCAGTGCACATGAATGCAGCCTAATCAGTGCCCATCTGCAGTCCCACCGTTGCCATGAATTCTGCCCCACCATTGCCATGAATGTTGCCCCACCGTTGCCATGAATGCAGCCTCATCATTGCCATGAATGCAGCCTCACCGTTGCCATGAATGCAGCCCCACCGTTGCCATGAATGCAGCCCCACCGTTGCCATGAATGCAGCCCCACCGTTGCCATGAATGCAGCCCCACCGTTGCCATGAATGCAGCCCCACCGTTGCCATGAATGCAGCCCCACTGTTGCCATGAATGCAGCCCCACCGTTGCCATGAATGCAGCCCCATCGTTGCCATGAATACAGCCCCACCATTGCCATGACAGCAGACCCAGTGTTGCCATTAATTCAGCCCCACTGCTATGAATGCAGCCTTACCATTGCCAGGAATGCAGCACCCCCATTGCCAGGAATGCAGCACCTTCCATTAACATGAATGCAGACTCACCATTGCCATCAGTGCAGCCTAATCGATGACCTTCCGCAACCTTGTATGGGACAGGGAGGGGGTGGGACGAGCAGTAGCAGATTACATACAGCATGATCTGTTTTCTCTGTGGCCTCTTTAATACAAAGTCCCGACTCCTATGATGGATAGAACAGTCATCCAAAGGCAGTGCAGGAGACGGGACTTCGGGACTTCCTATTACAGGAAGAAGCTCTTGTCCCCATCAACAAAGCAAAGCCCCATAGCACCCCCCCCCCCCCATGTTGAGGGCATGTGGCCTGGTATGGTTTAGGAGGGGGCAACTGGCTCATCCTCTCCCTTTCCTGACCTACTGGTCTGCATACTCAGATGAGGATCTTGTATGGATTTTGGGGGAGACCCCACGCTATTTTTCTTAAAATTGTGCCATGGGATTTCCCTCCAAATCCATACCAGACCCAAAGGGCCTGGTATGGATTTAGGGGGGACCCCACGTTTTTTTTTTCCCCTGATTTTTTTTTTTAATTCTTCCTTTTACATAACTCATCAGTTGTTAAGGATGTGGCAGCTGGCTTCCCGGCCCACTCCTTAGTAACCAGCTATATACGCTGTTTTTAAAGTGAACAAACAAAAAACGCAAAATGCATGCAAAAACACAGGTTTAAAAACACAAAAAGTGCCTGAAAAACGCACTAGCAGCAACTGCATAGATGTGAACCTAGACTAAAGCCTTGACTTTAACAAAGAAGGAAACTACCATTAATTCAACAGTATCCATTCATGTAGATATTAAGGAAGGAGCATAAAAAACTCTGTTTGTGGTCTTTAAGATTTGAAAAGATGCTCGCTCACCAAGGTAAAGAGTGGGCGGACTTTTTCTAGGAATTCTAATGCCCCGTACACACGAGCGGACTTTTCGACATCCAAACTCCGACGGACTGAGTCCGGCGGACTATCCGCTCGTGTGTGGGCTGCAACGGACTTTAGCTTCGCAAAAGTCTGACGGACTTTAGAAATGAAGCATGCTTCAAATTTTCCCGACGGAACTCCGCCGGACCCAGGTCCGATGTAGAAGTCCGCTCGTCTGTATGCTGTTCCGACAGTCCTAAAACGACGCATGCTCTGAAGCAAGTACGAGACGGAAGTGCTCGGTCTTGTAAAACTCCAGTTCGTATTGGAAGTAGCACATTCGTCATGCTGCAAATTCTGTGCTCGTTTAAATGTATAGCGCATCTTCTTTATAATGCTAGAAGAACGAAGCCTTTTTATTTATAATGCTAGAAGAACGAAGTTGCTTTGCTGCTCATATTCACTCACAGAGTTCTCACCAAACACATTTCTGTTTTATTTCTCCTCATCTCATGAATGATCTTGTTTTTATTTTAAAGCCCCATCTCAATATTTTTTATTTTTATTTTTTTTTTAATAATTTTTTTTTACTCCATATTTTTGGTACAATTCTTTACCATGTTTTTCTTGTGATCTCCATATTTAATTATTCTGTCAATTAAAACCAAAAAAAAAAAAAAAAGTTGTTAACTTGACCGAATAATTAAATATGGAGATCACAAGAATAAAAATGTTCATGATTTCACCCAAAAATATTGATGAAAAAATTACTCCAAAAAAATAAAAAAAAACAAGAAAAAATGTTGGTGACTAATTTTTGGCCTACATATTTTTGGTACAATTCTTTACCATTTTTTTTTTATTGTGATCTCCATATTTAATTGTTCCGTCAAGTTAAAACCAAAAACTTTATTTTATTTTATTTTTTTTTCATTACCACAATAACATTTTTATTTTGTTTATAACCTCAAGGAGGTTAGTGTCCCTTGTTAATTTCACATTGTCTTTTCTAGAAAGGTATTTGACCAAAAAACACATAGGCAATTATATTTTCAAACAAAAATATCCATTTATTCTGGTTCTACAAACATAAAAATGAAGGCAACACTGGAGAAAATTGTGACATTTGTGTAGCCTTTTGGCCCCAGGGCAAACGTGAAACTATGTGGACAAGAAAATTCAAATATTACAAAATCCAATATGGTCCCAGAATCCCAGACATCAAGAGCAGCATCAGATGGTATATATGTCCCCAGGCTGTGGTTGGTCGGACCAGAGTGAAGCCAGGTCATCACCTTCTTCTCTTCGCTCCACCCTTCACTGCACCCTTCCCTGCAGACTTCCCTGTAGCCTTCCTGGGAGGCTGTGTCTCCGGTGGTGGACTCGTGGCAGGAGGAGGAGGAGGAGGAGGAACAGGAGGAACTTGCTCCACAATATTACTGTTGGCAGATAATTCTCCACTGAACCCCTTCTGTAACGCCAGGAAAATGAGCCTTTCACAGTGTAGACGTTGGCCCATCTCTAGTTGCTGGAGCCGGCTGGCGATGTAGCAGCCATAGGCCTCTTCTGCGTCAGGGGGGCTGTTTAAAACATTAGTAGCCTCTCTAATTAGTCGCAGGGATTCCTCTTGGGCCTGCGTATTTTTTTTGGCCCTTTTGGATGGAAGACGGAGGGGAGGCACTTGAGATGTTGTCATGCTTCTACTAGGCCCGGCCACCTCCTGCCTGACAGAGGGCATGGACTCCTCCTGGCTGAGAGTGGGCATAGCCTCCTCCTGCCTGCCACTTTCCCCACCTTCCTCCTGGCTGAGCTCCTCCTGTGTATAAAAAAGGGACATTGTTTTAGTTTTTTGTTCATCAATCCTAAACATTTTTCAGCTCCTGACTTCAAAATTCTGTTAATACATATAAAAGAGTATCATTATGACACCACTATTTCTTGTTTCTGCTGGTGACAAACATTTGTGGCCACTACTGTAAATTGATATGTCCAAATTTTAACTATTTTTTAACATCAATAATAGCGTACAAATTCGAATAACATCTAGTTAACATCATTAATATTCTGAATATCACTATTTTTGGTAAAAAAATACCTGGCTCCAGCTGGGTGCATCCGCTTCTTCCAGGATGGAAGGCTCATCAGCCTCTGCTGAGGTGGAGGGAATGCTGCAGGGAAGGGTGGAGGGAAGGGTGGAGGGAAGAGTAGAAAGCGACTCCCTGGGTCTACACCGGTCGTCCAGGAACCGTAGCTTTTCAAAGTACCACAGCCTGGGTACATATACATCACCTGGTGCTGCTCCTGATGTTTGGGATTGAGCGATTTTCCTCTTTTCCTTTCGGAACATATTTTGCAATATTTGAATTTTCTTATCCACAAAGTCCACGTCTGCCTCTGGGATCCAAGTCTGCACAAATGTCACAAATCTCTCCAGTGTTGCCCTCCTTACTTGTTTATTAAAATAATCCTTGTGCTTGGTATGCCACAGATTTGACATCTCTTTATACTTGTCGATAAACAGACTTAAAAATTCTGGATCCCTGAATTTTTTATTCATTTTTCTGCAAGACAATACACAAGCCAAAAAACATAATGTTAGCTCAGACTCTCCTAATCTTAGCCCAAGATAGACTCCAGGATCTGCCACTTATTTGGGGAAATGGTTTAAACTTACCTTCGTTTTTCTTGCTCCCAACTTCTGTTCCTATTTTCGCAAACGAACATACGACATGTGATTTTTGTCGTTATATACAGTGCGTACGCGTAGAACTACGCCTGCGTTGCCCGCCCCTGACGTTCTTTTAGTCAAGTTCATGTTTTCCCGCCCCTTTCTGCGCACTTAACGTACGTACGACATGTGCATTTTGGCTTAAGATCCAGTGCGTACGCGTAGAACTACGCCTGCGTTGCCCGCCCCTGACGTTCTTTTAGTCAAGTTCATGGTTTCCCGCCCTTTCTGCGCACTTAACGTACGTACGACGTGTGATTTTGTCGTAAGATCCAGTGCGTACGCGTAGAACTACGCCTGCTTTGCCCGCCCATGACGTTCTTTTACAAGAATATTTCCCGCCCCCTTTTCTCTACGGTGCGCAGTAGGAGAAACATGGCGGAAACACAACAGGTGCTTGATATGAACGACTCCAGTAGTCAGGAATCCCCGGAGCCACAAACGTCCCGATCCGGAAAGAGGAGATTTAAGGCCTCAAATATGGCATTTCAAGAGATGGTGGAGATGGTGGGAATCTTGCGAAGTAAGGATTATGATGGCAAGCATGGACCATACACCCATCCGAACTTGCGCAAGGCCAGAATCATGGCCAAAGTAGTTAAGACCCTGCATAATCGTTTTGGGGTACGACGGTCAAAAGACCAATTGAGGAAACGGTGGTCCGACCTGAAATTGAGGGAGCCGGATCAATACAGAAGGATCAAGAAAGTTCTGAAAAAAAGTAAGTACTTGTCGTGTGTTCCTATTTTATGATTATTGCATACAGATCCATATGCTTTACCTTTGTACAATGTAAAAAATTGCTGCTTTCATGTTGTATACAGTAAAAGAATCGTATCGGTTTTTTTTAAACCCTCGTAAATTGTTCGTGGCAAACCTCGTTTATGATACAGGGTTTGAACAGCATTTTTTGGGTGTGTAATTTTTAGGACACAAAAAATGATTAGGACATTGTGGTTTAGATGTGTTTCAAAATACAATGACTAGAAAAGAACATTCAGTGTAATTGAAGGAGAGGACACTTGGCAGCTGGGTAAAAACACATCTGCACTCATGAGCAAAGGTGTGGGACACCAGAGAACATTTATTAGGGTAAACCACACGCCACACGGGGTTCCCTGGTATGCTTGGGGGGGGGGGGGGTTGGGCATGTCTGAACCTTCGCACAAAAAGCAAATTATTTGCTTTTTTGTCAAAGTGAATTGATTTCTCATGTCTTCACATTTTGCATCTCTTCATAAACCGACAATTGTACAACACTTCTAATCAAGGTTTCATCTTCCTAGTTCTGGCCTTAAATATCTGTGTGCTAAAGTATACCTTTTTGTTTGTTAATTTCTCATAGGGGAGAAAAGCCTCACAAAGCAGGATCCCAGGGACCGCCACCCTTGCCAGCAGGAATGTGAGGTTAGCCCCATCCCCCCCGTGGATGTGCATGTGGAGGAAGGAGAGGTGGAAGAAGGAGAGGAGATGGGCACCCCACCAGGTGAGTGTCTGACACCACAGCTTCAGGTAATCGATGTATACCTGCATATTTCCAAACACATTTTTTTACATCTATTTTAGGTGATGTTGTGGTTGTGGAAAGCGACACATTTCCAAGCACCAGTGCCCCCCCCCGAGGATGTCGAGGAAGGAGAGGTGGAGGAAGTAGGGGAGCTGGGCACCCCACCAGGTGAGTGTCTGACACCCCAGCTTGTTGAAATCCATGTATGACTGCATAATTTTTGACCCAATTTTTCCCATCTATTGTAGGTGATGTTCTGTTTGTGGAAAGGGCCCCATTTTCCAGTGACAGCGCACAAAGGCTGATTGGCCAGATAATGGGCTGGAATGGGGAACTAGATGACATGCGAACTAGCCTGGATCTCATGAAGACTCAGATTGACAATATGCAGCTGGAAATGAAGAACATGATCGATATTTTGGGGAGAATATAATCCGTTTCTCCATAATATCGATCATGTTCTTCATTTCCCTTGTTTTAGTTCAAAGATTGTTACTTCACCAATTTTTACGATTGTGGCTGATTGTTGTTTTATACATTTTTCATATTTTTTATAGAAAAATAAAAAGCACAAAAAAAAAAAAAAAAAAAAGTTTTTAAAAAATTGAAAAAAAAGCAAACCAAAAAATGTTTGGCAAAGAAAGTTAAATAAACCCCAAAAAAAAATTTAGATCACTAAATATTCAATGGCACATGTGAATGTGGCCAAATTAAAATTTTGAATAATCAACAATGTGTGGCGTATTCTTTCAATGCTTAATACCAGTTTGGGAAAAGGGATTTTGTGTATCCAGTGACAATGGGCCTTATTGAATTTAATGAAAATACACTTGGCACTACAAGTGCACTAGGATAACATAGGAGACAGCACAAACCAAAAGCAAGCAAGAAAACACATTTCAGATTTGAGGTTATTTTATTATTTTCCTCTTTTTAAAAATTAAATATTGGGTGGCATTGCAATGGCCCCCCTACCGTTAAAATAAGTGACATATCTTTCGCGCACTTCACGTGCACTTTGGGGGGCCAAGCCAGTACGGCCAGTATCCAGGCCTGTCATGGATTCTGGACCAACTCCAGCCTCCGGCATTATTCCTGATAAGTAAGTATTGGAGTATTTGTGCAAAAAGTTGTGCAAAATGCAGCACGTAAGGATGACATAGTTCAGTTTGTATTCCGCTAGGTTTAGAGCCGTCAGAAATACACGGAACCGGCTGGCCATTATTCCAAAAGCATTTTCCACCACTCTTCTCGCTCTGGCCAGCCGGTAGTTGAAAACCCTCCTCTCCGGGGTGAGGGCTCTTTGGGGGAATGGCCGCATTATGTGGTTGTCAAGAGCAAAAGCCTCATCCGCGATGAATACGAAGGGTAGTTCCTCCACATTCTCCGAATCAGGTGGCAAGCCCAGGCCACCTGTCTGTAGACGGCGGTAGAACTCCGTCTGGGCGAAGACTCCTCCATCCGACATGCGGCCATTCTTCCCCACGTCCACATAGAGAAATTCATACTGTGCCGACACCACCGCCATTAACACAATACTGTGAAACCCCTTGTAATTAAAAAAGTATGACCCCGAATGGGGTGGTGGCACAATGTGGACGTGCTTCCCATCTATGGCACCACCGCAGTTAGGAAAGTCCCACCGGGTGGCAAAATGGGATGCCACAGTCTGCCATTCCTGTGGCGATGAAGGAAACTGGGGAGGCAAAAAGAAGAAAAAAAACAAAATAAGTACTTTTGCACATTAAACATTGTACATTACAACACAAACTTTATTTCACGCTTCTGCCTAGTCACATGACACCTATCGTCTGCTCCCTGTCATTGGGAGCAGTGATCAGGGTCATGTCACTGCTAGCCCATCCCCCAGACAGTTAAGAAAAACACTCACCCAGAACACACTTTAAACCATTCCTTGGCCCCCTTGTGCTTAATAAAACACCTTCACTGCATGTGACATTTTTACAGTAATCAAGACAATTTTTGACAGCATTGATCACTGTATTAATGACAATGGTCACAAAAATGTTTGGAAATTGGCCAATGTGTCCGCCATAATGTGGCAGTCACCAGAAAAACAAAAAACAAAAAAAAAAAAAAAAAACGGTTAGCAACGCCATTACTATTTTCAAAAATGGCAAGATTTTACAAATGCCAGCAAAATAGACCATATTTACGAAACGATTGAACTTTTAACCAAAACAATCAAGAAACGCTTAAATTGTGATTCATTTTAACACATTTTTGTTTACTAAAAGACTACGTATCAGCATCAAATGATGTCCCAAAAAATCATGGTGATATATTTTTGTGCCTATCTTTCTTTAGAGCGAAAAGAGAGAAAAAAATGCATATTTAGAAAAATGCATTTTGGGTTTGTTGGTGGTTAATCACCAAAACTAAAAAAGCAGAGGTGATCAAAGACAACCAAATACAAAATCGCTTTGTGCTAATAAAATGAAGATAATTTACTAGGAGGAGCCATGTTACAAGGACGCACAATTGTCAATTCAAACAACGCACTGCCAAATCACCCAAAAAAGTGATGAAGGTCAGGAAGGGGGGAAAATCATTCCAGGGTTGAAGTGTGTTAAAAATACAATATATAATTCAACATTAATTTAAGGACACACAGACTCGTTGGAATTATATTAAGTGTGTGTGGGGGGGGGGGGGGGGGGGGATCCAGTTAAAGGACACACAGACCATTTGGGATACTATTAAGGGGGGGGGGGGGGATTCAGTTAAGGGGACACAGACCATTTGGAATAAGCTTTAAAATGTTTGGTTTTAGGATAAAGCAATAGAATGGAGCTGACAAAAGACATTTTAAGTGACTAGACTAGGTGGATATGGGCCTACCATAGCATGTTGGTGAGGTTTAATGAAGGCAAATATGCATGAAAAACAAAAAAGGAGCATTAAAAGATTGCAGCATGCATGAGGACAAAGGGGACATTCACAGCATATTGCAATCATGGTAATTAGAGATTGAGGAAAGAAATACAAGGCATTAGCAAACATTAAAGACAATAAAATGTGATGTTAAATGCTAAATCTTACCTTAATATAGTCCTCCTGCAGGACCTGTATAATGGCAGAACAGGTCTCTGGGATAATGATCCCCAGAGCCTGGGGGGAGATGCCTGTCGAGAACTTCAAGTCCTGAAGGCTTCTCCCTGTCGCCAAGTAGCGCAACGTGGCGACGAGCCTCTGCTCCGGAGTGATGGCTTGCCGCATGCAGGTATCCTGCCTGCTGATATAAGGGGTCAGCAAAGCCAGCAGACGGTGAAAAACGGGGTCCGTCATCCGGAGATAATTCCTGAAATCATCAGGATTATTCTCCCGGATCTCACGAAGCAAAGGCATGTGCGAGAACTGGTCACGCTGGAGCAACCAATTCTTCGTCCATGAACTCCTCAACACCCCGTCCAAGGACTGTTCTTGGGTTGCAGAATGAACTACAACACCAAGCGCAAGCAAAGCACGAACTCGACGACGAGTACGTACACGCAACATGGCTTCAAAACGGTCGGATTGTCAGAGCGGACTTAACAGACGTCACTGAAGAACAGCAAGGCCTGTGAAGAGCGAGCTGAAAGTCAGCGAGCGCAGTTAGATCGCACTGCAAAATACAGACACGAACTGACTACACGCACTAAAAAACAGATACAAACCTCACAAGCACAAACTGAAAAGCAGTGAAAAACGGTCTGAAAAATACGAGTCTGAAAAACGCGAATCGTCTCTCACCAAACTTCTACTAACACGAGATAAACACGAAATTAGCAGAAGGAGCCCAAAGGGTGGCGCACTTGGTATTGAACTTCCGTTTTATAGTCTCGTCGGACCTGGTGTACGTCACAGCGGACCAGACGGGCGGACTTTAGTGGGATCGTGTGTAGGCAAGTCCGTTGCGTCGGAACTCTGTCGGAACTCCGGCGGAACTCCGGCGGAACTCCGGCGGAAACTCCTTCGGATTTAAGTCCGCTCGTGTGTACGGGGCATTAGACTCCCAGTGTTCCTTTCATTTTTTCATTGTTGTACCAAGAAGAGTATTTAAATAAGTTTAAACGTCTTTGAGTCGTGCTCGTATTAAAGTATGAATCAAGTATGAGGTCCATGTGTTGAAGACTTTTTTGTGAGAGCCTTCTGATGATTGGAGGCTTCTTTTTTAACAAAAAAAAATCAGCTTATTTATCTTTTGAAAATGGTCTAGGATTGAAGGGGACTGTGATCTGATCCAGTTTGTTCAAATGAGTTTGTTTGTAGCCAGGATGTATAGATCTTCTAATTTGGTTAAATAGGGGTTTCCTCTGCTTTTTGAGAGGGATAGCTTGCAGTAATATTAGTGTGAAGAGAGAGTATAGTCACCCCGCCATGTAGATGACAATTTGAGACCATAGTGATTGGATCTGTGGTCAACATATATAGGTATATAGGTATACAGGTATATAGTTTGTCCATTGTGACCATGCTAGGCCCCACCACTGTGTGAGTATAGAAAAAAAGCGACACTGGGGGAGTATTTACGAAAGGCACATCCAATCATGTGCAAGCTAAAATGCTGTTTTTTTATTTTGCATGTCCCCCTCGGATCTACAGCGAATCCACTTCCAAGTGCACTTGTAGTGCAAAGTGAATTTGCCTTTCGTAAATAACCCGCCAGGGTTTGTACCAATGCAGAGTGGGGGGCTTGAGGGTATTGTGTCTAACTAGAGAATATTGAGGTTTCAGTTTTCTTTGCATTATGTAATCCTGGATCAAGGTCTGAAGCTTGGAGAATTTAAAGAGCTTTGGGTGGGAAGAAGCCTTCAATCCTGTGTCCAGGTATTAAGGGAGACATGCAGGTTGTTAACACTCAATATAGGCAAGGCATGGCCAAAGCTCAGGGTTCCTGTTAGGAGACAATTGGGTGCTCCTCCCAGGAGACAGGTGCATTCCCATTAGGAGAGGTGATCTACTCAAGAAACTGTAATCCATGTTGGAGATATTACTTACCTACAGGACTAGGCGAGTTAAGACAGCTGAGTGAGTCTGGAGGACTGGGAGAGCTGAGGCGACAAGGCAAGTCCAGGGGACTGAGGGAGTCTGTGAGTCTTGGAGGAGTGAAAGAGCCTGGGATGTCTATTGAGAGGCCATTGGATGGGCCCATTCTACAGGGAGCAGTAGGTGGACATTTGCATTACAGTGGATGCAGGGAGCAGCAAATGAACCCTATTGTGCCATTGACTCACCATCTGCAACTAAAGGCCGATAGCCAGGAGAACCCTAGGAGCCAGGAGAGCTGGGTGAGAGGTCAAGTCAAAGCCAAAAGCCAAGGTTTTGGGCCTCACCAGGCTGTGTGAAGCTAACACCTCTGTGTTGGCAACCTGATGTAAGGACTTTACTTTTCCTTTTTCAATAAAGGTGGGCTGACAAGACCTTAAACAGAGTTTGTACTGATCATTACTGAAGAAATGGCTCCACTCCAAGATCCATCAAAATTCTTATTTAATAACGAACATCGCAAGTGTTGCAGACAGTTCAAATGGTAGACGCATTTCACACGCTAACAGGTGCGCTTATAAATTACAGTAATGAAGTAATGAATAAGCGCATCTGCACCTGTGATATCATTTGGCTTCCTGTCTCACCTGGAGCAGAGAGTTCTTTTGTTTGGATACACAGTTTGTACTGATGTGGACTCGCTGAAACGCATCTACCTCTGAGCTAAACAACCCCTATATCACACCATGTTACAGTACTAGGAAGAAAGCTGGGGTTGAGCGGATTGGGAGGAAGAACTTATTAAAATTTAAGTTAGAAAAGATTTTACAGGTTTTGTTCAATTAGAGGGTGTCTCTACAGCGAATATCTGATTTCCGTAGGATAGGTGGATGAAGGACTGGAAAGTGGACAGGTCCAAATAACAACGATGGTGAATCAACTGCTTTTGTGAATGCAGATTGGCCCCATTCACATGGGGAGACTATTTGTGTATCCTGTACATGGCAATGTTTTGTCGGCACAAGGACGCACAGGTTTTGCGTGCATCCCCATGCCGGCAGTCCAATAGATGTCTATTGGGACATGCGGCTGCACAGACAAAACCGCTGAGTCCCAACGTGACATCCATGCCAGTGCAGGTGCATGTTCCTGAACGCACCCAGGGTAAGTGCCCCAATAGACATCTATAGGACTGCTGTAACGGAGATGCACGCAACACCCTGCACAAGGCACGCAAATAATCACCCCGTGTGAAGGAGTGTCCATCCAATCCCTGATATAATATAGAATACAGTTTCATCAGCAATACTTGGGTAAACATTCTAATGGCAACTTGATCTGTTTGAGTTGTTAGCACAACTTGATGTATCTGTAATCATTGCAAGAATGATCAGTTTTCAAATCCTTCATTATAACTGACCAAACATCTGCAATGTATTTTTAATTTAACTTAGGCCGACCATAGCTGGTTATTTTTTTTAGATTCCGCCAATCACACAAACTAGGTAAATAAATGAATCTTAGGCCCCATACACACTATTAGATTTTCTGCAGATTTTTGTCTTCAGATTTACCAAAACCATGTAGTACAAGGGCCTGCCTGATTGCATACAAATTCAAACTCTTAAGCCTCATAGACAGACGCTTAGATTTTCAGACGATCAAACGTCCGTTTTTTTGTGGCATGCTAGTCTCATGTCAAAAGTGAAGAGGTTACTCACAATATTTGTACGATAGAATACAAAGTCATAAGTAACATAATGGGGGTTATTTACTAAAAGAAAATCCACTTTGCACTGCAAGTGCACTTGGAAGTAAAGTTGCTGTAGATCTGAGGGGGACATGCAAGGAAAATAAAAAAGAGCATTTTAGCTTGCACATGATTGGATGATAAAATCAGCAGAGCTTTCACTCATTTCAGATCTTCCTCTTAGATTTAGAGCAAGTGCACTTCCAAGTGCACTTCCAAGTGCATTTGCAGTGTGAAGTGGATTTGCCTTTCGTAAATAACCCCCAATGTGTTAAATAGTTTTATATGTGTTCTTTTGTTTCTGAGCATGCGTATTCTTGCTTTTACTTTTTTTTTTTTTGCACAATACTAATGATCCAAAAATAGGAAGACAGCTTGTTATACATATTTTTCCATACGATTTTCGTATCGTGTGTACGGGCCTTTGAGGTTTGACCTCATATTACATGGTTTTGGTAAATCTGAAGACAAAAATCTGCAGAAAATCTAATAGTGTGTATGGGGCCTTACCCTGCAGGGACATTGTATTCTGATCAATAAGGATGAGCTCAGGCGTGTTCACATGCTCCACATGCAGAGCCCACCAGGAAGACGGCACAGTGCTGCGCTAATCACAGGCAGTGAGACATTGCCCGATCTCTGCAGCCGCACATTGGCGCAGTGCCTGGCTGACTTCCTGGTGGGCACTGCACGTGGACCATGCGAACATGCCTGAGCTCATCCTTATTGAGCAGCATTTTCAGCAGATTGGCTGCAGCTGCTGAAATCATGTCCCTTCTGAACCAGCTAAAGTGCGATCAGTGTATGGCCAGCTTTATAATGCACTGGACTGAATTTAAAAAAAAAATTTTTTAAAAGCAACACTATCAAGTAAACACAAATTTCCAGAAAGATTGTAAAAGTAGTAAATGCCTATCTTTCCTGCATTGCTGAACACCACTTAGTTGAAGAGAAAAACTTCCTCTGAAGTCTGCTGAGAAACCAACACTTCCAGCAGTCAATCTCCTGGGTTCCCCGCTGTGCTCAGAGGATCCTCCCACCAATTCCCACATCACCACAGTACACAGGGATAAAATTGCACTTTCCTTTTCCATTCATATATGAAGTAAAAAAACGAATTAACTGAATGAATACAAAATTTGCCGAAAGACACATGATTTTATGCAGATCTCTAAAAATGTAATTAGTAAGTCTAAAGAGCTGCTGGTTAGACAGAGAGTTTATGAGACAAAAAACTATTACTAAGGGCAGCTAAGTGTGGAAAAATGTGTTGGAGTAATTATGGTGCAGTAGGGCTCTGGGATTGTTGATCTTCAGATTTACAGAAGTCGTATGTAAGCTGACAGATAATGGTAACAAGGTTTCTTAAGCATGGGAGAAGTTCTGCCCTTCCACTAGACCAATGTTTCTCAATTCCAGTCCTCAAGGCGCACCAAGTCATGTTTTCAGGATTTACCTTAAATGAAACAGCTATGGTAATTACTAAGGCAGTGAAACTGATCAAATCACCTGTGCAAAATAATGGAGAGCCTGAAAACATGACCTGTTGGTGTGCCTTCAGGACTGAAATTGAGAAACATTGCAGACAATGCTGAATATTGCCTGTGGTGTACTGATCTATTTTTTATTAAGCTAGCTGCATAGAGTAGTGGGCCAGACCAACACAATGTGGGTTATTTACGAAAGGCAAATCCACTTTTCACTACGGGTGCAAACTACAAGTGCAAAGTGCACTTGAAATTGCACTGAAAGTGCACTTGGAAGTAAAGTCGCTGTAGATCTGAAGGGGACATGCAAGGAAAAAAAAAAAACAGCATTTTAGCTTGCACAAGATTGGATGATAAAATGAGTTTCCCCTCATTTCTGATCTACCCCTCAGATTTACAGCGACTGAACTTCCAAGTGCACTTTCAGTGCAATTTCAAGTGCACTTTGCACTTGAAGTTTGTACTTGTAGTGCAAAGTGGATTTCCTTTTGAAAATAACCCCCATGGCTCGATTGTCGTACAACCAAGCATTGATTTTTGTCAAAAGGGCATGTGCAGGGTTTTGTCTAGCATACTAACTATCTGCAAATTGTCGTTTGACAAACACGAACGTAGTGACGTACTATGAGAGTATAAAGAGGAAGTTCATTTCTTGAGCGCCACCCTTCTGCTAATTTCATGTTAGTAGAAGTTTGGTGAACGTTGATTTGTGATTTTCAAATCATTCCTGATCTTCAAATAACAGTTTGGGAGTATGCAGTTACATTAAAAACAACACAATGGAAAATTAACAAGGGACACCAACATCGTTGTATCTTTGATCATAAAAACTACGATATAATGGTGTTGTGGTAACTTCCCCAATAAATCAAACAACCATAATATCAATATTATTTATATCACAAAACAAATACCTTTTAAAATACCTTTGGCATAACTACATCAGTATCACTAGCAAAGCAGCTTCATTATTATCCCATTAACCGCTTGCCGACTAGCCGCCGCAGTTGTACTGCGGCAACATGGCTCAGCTGCACGAATTGCCGTCATGTTACGTCGGTAACATAGACAGCCACTAGGGGGGCGCGTGCGCATGCCCCCTGCTTGCCCATGGAGCCAATGCGAGTGCCCCGCATCAGCGATCACCGCCGGGTTCTCGTGATCGCTCCGGGCACACGGAGAACCAGGATCTCTGTGTGTAAACACACAGCTTCTAGTTCTCTGAGGGGAAAACAAATTGTCTGTTCATAGAGTATGAACAGTGATCTGTCATCTCCCCTGCATAGTCCCACCCCCCCCCCTTCAGTTAGAACACAAACAAGGACACACTTAACTCCTTCACTGCCCCCTGGTGGTTAACCCCTTCACTGCCAGTTACATTTTTACAGTAATCAATGCAATTTTATAGCATTGATTGCTGTAAAAAATGCCAATGGTCCCAAAAATGTGTCAAAATTGGCCGACGTGTATAATGTCACAGTCCTGATAAAAATTGCAGATCGCCGCCATTACTAGTAAAAAAAAAAAAAGTTTAAATAAAAAGCCATAAAATTATCCCCTATTTTGTAGACACTATAACTTTTGCGTAAACCAATCAATATACACTTATTGCGATTTTTTTTTTTCTTTTTACCAAAAATATGTAGAAGTATACATATTGGCCTAAACTGAGGGGAAACATTTTTATTTATATATTTTTGGGGGATATTTATTATAGCAAACAGTGAAAAATATTGAGTTTTTTTCAAAATCGACGCTCTTTTTTTTGTTTATAGCGCAAAAAATAAAAACTGCAGAGACGATCAAATACCACCAAAAGAAAGCTCTATTTGTGGGAAAAAAAGGACGTCAATTTTGTTTGGGTGCAACGTCGCACGACCGTGCAATTGTCAGTTAAAATGATGCAGTGCTGAATTGCAAAAAGTGCTCTGGTCAGGAAGGGGGTAAAATCTTCCGGGGCTGAAGCGGTTAAAGAAGATGAGAATGTGCGCTGCATTTCGACATTTCATCAATTGCCATGCCATGGATGTTAATTCTAGATTACGAACAGTAGTTTACAAGACCAAACTCTTCCCGGTCATTCCTTGATTCCAATCATACGTGTTTGTAATTTTGACTTTTGTGTGATGGGAGATGGACAGCAGGCGAGAAGGCGGAGATTGCCACAAGCACAACAACCAAACCCCCCCCCCCCCGGCAGTTAGATGGACCCTACCTTAGGAGTCAAGGGAAGGAAGAGCTTGGCCATTGCTATTGTCACACAACTGGGTGGGCTCAGGGCGCAGGGCACTGAGCCCACCCTTTTTTGAAGCCAATTGGAGCCTCGGGTTATAATCATGTGCTTCAAAAAAGAAAAAACCCCATTGAAATCCATGCATCCGGTACCCTGCATGTAGATTAGGGGCCGGCGCATGGATTAGGGGGCGGTTCTCCTGCAGCCCTAATGGACGGGCTGCCACTGATCCTCTCCCAGAATCCTAAGTATTCACAATTTGGAGACTTAATCGTCCCCTCTAGATTTTCTCTTTGATAGTGTTTCTGTTGGGCGCTTTGCTGCCTTTCTTGACCTTGATTTTGTGTTTTAGTTCTGTTTTTTTGTGCTGAACTTTCCTGATTTTTTCCTGAATTGGAACCAGAGCTGTGCTAACCGTCTCTATTGGGAGTCGGGCACACTCTCCTCAGGTAGGGATGGGGTTGAATGTTTGAGTCGAACGTGAGTTTGACTCGAACATCAGTTGTTGGTAGAAAAAACAAACATATGGGAGACTTGCGGCAAGTACGCCCACCGCAGAGCACCCCATAATGCACTGCGGGATCGGCTGCTGATTGGCCAGAGCATGCACCTGACCTGCATGCTTTGGCCAATCGCAGTGCAATTTGCTGTGACAGCCTATCATAGCTCAGGGGCTAAGACCACGCCCCACACTATGTAAGGCTACTGGTTACACAGCAGCCGTATATATTGAATGAATAGAGATTAGGCAGATAGTTAGTGTATAGTGCAGTCAAGGTAGTATATATAATACAGTTCAGAGTATATAGTTCAGTCAGTGTAGTATATATAATACAGTTCAGAGTATACAGTGCTGTCTGTTTAGTATATATAATACAGTGGAGAGTATATAGTGTAGTCCGTGTAGTATATATAATACAGTTCAATGTATATAGTGCAGTCTGTGTAGTATATATAATACAGTTCAGAGTGTATAGTGCAGTCGGTGTAGTACATAATATACAGTTCAGAGTATATAGAGTAGTATATATAATACAGTTCAGAGTATATAGTGCAGCCCCTTTAGTATATATTATACAGTTAAGAGTATTTAGTACTGTTCGTGTAGTATATGGTTTCAGTCTGTATAGTATATATAATACAGTTCAGAGTATATAGTGCAGTCAGTGTAGTATATATAATACAGTTCAGAGTGTATAGTGAAGTCCATGTAGTATATATAAAACAGTTCAGATTATATAGTGCAGTCCGTGTAGTGTATATATAATACATTGCGGAGTATATAGTGCAGTCATTGTAGTATATATAATACTGTGGAGAATATATAGTGCAGTCAGTGTAGTATATATAATACAGTACAGGGTATATAGTGCAGAAATGTTGGTTTTAATTTCTCTGTTATGTTTAATTTCTATTGATATTCCATTTTCATTGTATATATTATGTCACAAAGCAGCAGCTGTGAACTCAGTCGGGGGTACCAGCTGACATTTTTTCATTTGACTTGCGTGGCACTGCGCTGGAGTGGTGCAGTGCTGTGCAACTCAAATTAGGAACTGTCACCCCCAACTGAGTATGCACCCGGTGCAAACTGCAACCCTCGCACCCACATTGGTACGCCTCTGTGTTTTAAAGTTTCCAATTAGGGCCAGGTCATACTAGTGATTCTAGTGCCAGTAGTAACACGCCAGCAAAAGAACTGGTAAGAGAACACTCATCTGCTCCTAAGGCTTTCCAAAATAGCTGGTGAACGAGATGTGCAGTGTGACAAGCAGCAAAAGAATGATACCGTGGAGCAGTTTTTTTTTTTTTTTTTTTCAGTAAACCCATTGTGAAAGGACCACTAATGTGTCATGGACTTAAAGAGGAACTGCATTCTGCTCACATAATTTATAATAAAAACATCTTTGCCATTTTGAAGCTTCCTTCCAATCACTTTGTATATTATTTTATATATACTGTTATTCTGTACTTGTGAAATATTTTGCATAAATCTCCCTCTACTAAGTCTGTCTGCAGCCATTTTAACTGGGCAGCTGAAGCTGCTGTCTGTTCACTTCCTGGATTTCTACAGACATATAGAGGCACAACTCTTATGACTCATCCCCTCCTCCATTTCTGGCAAACCCTCCGTGAATTTCCCAGATAACTTGAATGCCAGCCATCTTCCCCAAATCCTATTATATCTTTCCACCTGTACTTTGTCTCTGGTGCTTAGGTATTCCATCTTACAGGTATAATTCATTTTTCCAACCACTCTTTTATACTTGGTTTTCCTACATATAACCATTTTTTTGGTATTAATCCCTTTGCAACGTTTAATAGAAATGGGTTTAGCATTTTCCTATAGTGCTTTTTTGCGTTTTTTTGTACTGCGAAACAGACAGGTCCATGGATTATTTGAAATCTCCTCCCTCGTTATCTCTTCTATATATTCTTGAATTTCCTGCTAGTATTCTTTTATTTTTAGGCAATCCCACCAGATGTGTGTCATTGTGCCAATTTGTCCACATTCCCTTCAACATTGTAGGAATTTGTCTTGGTATTTATGGATTTTCTCTGGCATTAGGTACCATCTTACTAAACACTTATAGTTTGCTTCTATTGTATTTATATCTGTTGCATAATTATGCACTGCTCCTATCATTTTCTCTATTTGTGTTTCCTCCAATTTTATACCCATTTCCTGTTCCCATTTTCCTATAAAAGGTAGTGGCCCTTGTCCCTCTAGGTCTGTCAGAAATCCATATACTTGGGATATCCCATGTTTTAACAGTGTTTGTATATTGCAAAGTTTTTCTAATGGATTCAACTCCTTTCCATACCTAAGTGGTTGAGGAAGTGTACTTACAAAATGTTTTAACTGTGTTAGAAGATTTTGAGTCAATTAATATTTTAAGTGATAAAAGTTTCTGAAAAATATATGAAACACATGAATGTTATAATGTAATTAGTGTTGGTTTCTGAAGGTCACAGAACACACTGGGACAGAGCAAAGACAGAAGTGGTTTTGCTGTGTAGATAATTATATTCTGAGTTACTATGTCAGGACAATGGGTGGAGGTTTGCAACTTATCTATAGACTGAAGCCATATAAAGCATATATGCAAAAATGGGTGTTACTCTAGGATATGCTGACATAAAATTATGAAACAGTATGAGAATCTAAGAAGGTTAAATGGTAGTGGAGAAGAGAGGTAGGAAGAGAGTGAAGGAATCCTACACTTTGGAGAATGTAACATCTGATATCTCTTCCTCCCTCCAAAACCATCACCATACCATATGTTACCAGATGTTGTCATTATGTAAGTCTTGTCTTTGCTTATCTTTATGAAGAATAAAACAACTTTTCTTGAAGTATTGAAAGGATTCTAGAATTTCTCATATGAAACAAATTCCTAAAAGTAATGCCGGGTACACACGATTGGACATTCCGGCAGACTTGGTCCAGCGGACCAGAATGCATCGGACAATTCGATCGTGTGTGGGCTCCAGCGGACTTTTTTTCCCAAAAGTCCAATGGACCTAGAAATAAAACATGTTTCAAATCTATCCGACGGACTAAAAATCTGGAAAACCGGTCGTCTGTGTGCTAGTCCAACGGACCAAATACGACACAAGACCAGCTATTGGCTACTGGCTATTGAACTTCCTTGTTCAGTCCCGTTTATATCATCATGTTCAAAACGAACTGACTTTCGAACGGACTCAGTCCAGTCACGTGTGGCCAAGTGTGCACGTTCAGAAAGTCTGTGGGACCTCCGCCGAAAGTCCGTCGGGAAGACTGTAAGGTGGATAAGGTGGAGATGCGGCCTTGGATAAAGACAGACACACTTCTCCTTTACACAGCCTCTAGGAGAGTGGACACTGACATATTTACACACAACGATTTTGCTATTCATCCAGAAATGCCCCTAAGATACAAGAATAGTAGAATAATAGTATTTATACTTTTCTTCAAACTGTAAATATTCCCACTCGCTAATCTACTGCCACCCATTCATATACTTTAGTTGCTGGAGTATCCTTATTCTCCACTGTTCGGTAACATCTTTTAATTGTGCATTACCCATTCTACTACCAAAAAGTGTCTCCTTCCCTGGAATAAAAAAAATAGTACTTAATTAGTAATTAAGGGTGAATATATTTCCATTTTCCCTGGCAGTATATTAAGTCCCATATTTTGAATACATTCCTAGTCAGTTTATGTGAATCTGTGCCTAATGTTCTAAATTTCCGTGGTATCCAAATGTCATGCTTAAAGTGTCTTCCATCCTAACCCACCTCTTTTCACTGTTTACATTTGCCCGTTCCACCATGCATGCCATTATAACCACTTTATAGTATCTTTTTATATCAGGTGCTGCTAGACCTCCATATTTTTTGTTTCTACTAAGTAGTGCAAACTTTACTCTAGATTTTTTATTTTGCCATATGTATTTTAACATCATGTGTTTTTATTATTCGAAAGCCCCATACACACTATCAGATTTTCTGCTGATTTTTTCCTTCAGATTTACCAAAACCATGTAGTGCAAGGGCATGCCTGATTGCATACAAATTGAAACTCCTAAGGTTTGACCTCATATTATATGGTTTTGGTACATCCGAAGGAAAAAATCAGTAGAAAATCTGATGGGGCTTTAAAAAACTTTGTGGTATTGCTATCGGTAACATTTGGAACTTGTATAATTTTTATGCAGGTCAGTTTTATTCCTAAGTATGTTAATTCTTTTCCCTCCGCCGTAAATGGGAATTCCCTTTGTAGTGCTTGCTCTTCTTTTTTATCTACTCCTATAGTTAATATTTCTGTTTTTATTGGGTTAATCTTGAAGTTCGTAAGTTCCCCGGATTTTTTTAATTCTCTCATTATATTAGGCAGTGTCAACCTAGGTTTGGTTACATATAATAGAATTTCATCTGCATATGCCACCGCCTTATGTTCCGCTTCACCCACTCTCAGCCACCCCCCATATCGACACTATTTTGCAATGTTGCCAAAAGTGGTTCCAACGATAACACATATAGGAGTGGTGAGAGCGAGCATCCCTGTCTTCTTCCGTTAAACATTTCAAAAGGTAGTGACAAACTTCCATTCACCTTTACCATTGATGATTATACAAGTATTTGATACAGCGCATAATTTTTGATCCCATGTCCAGGTGTTGGAGGGTATCCATCATGAATCCCCAGTCTACCCTGTAAAAATGCTTTTTCTGCGTTGACAGGAGTAGTGCTGCGGACCCCCTGTTTTTCCCTTTCGGCAGCATTAACATTGTACTTATGCTATTATCTCTGCCCTCTCTTCCCGGTATGAATCCTGTTTGATCTATATTTATCAATTCTGGCATCAGATTTTTTTAATCTTGTTGCCAGAATGTTTTCATATAGCTTTGTATCTACGTTTAGCAAAGCTATTGGCCTATAATTGGAGCAGGTAGTTGTATCCTTTCCCTTATTAGGTATTATTGTAATATGGGCCAGCAGTGACTCTCTTCTTATTTATTCTCTCTTATTTCTTCATTCTCCCCTATTTTATTAATTTTAGTAATCACAGATTTTTGGTACTAGTTGTTCTTTGAATTTTTTGTAATATTTAATCGTAAATCCATATGGACCTGGACTTTTCCCTGATGATGCTTCCTTTAATGCCTTTCTAAATTCCTCCTGTGTGATTGGATCATCTATTCTAGAGCCTTCGATCTTTTCGGTAATTTGGCATCTACTAAATATTCCTGAATTTTTATTTTCTTATTTTCTTATTTTCTTTATTTTCTTATTTCATCATCCTTTTGTATCTCTTTGTTTCTGACCGCATATAAAGCACTGTAATATGTTTGAAAGGCCTTTGCAATATCTGTTATTTAATGTATCATCTCCCCCTTCTAATTTTGTATCTTTTCTATATAATTTTAAGTTTTAAAAATGTTTCTTAAAGTTTTTGCAAGATATTTCCTAGGACTATTTCCCCATTTATATCTTTCCTTTGCAACGCTGTTAAATACTTTTCTTGTTTCCTGTTCCATTAGGTCCTTTAGTTGGTCTCTTTTTATGATTAGTGCCTGTTTAATTTTTGGCCTCTAATTGCATTTTATGTCTTTGTTCTAATTCATATATTTATTTTATTATTTTTTTCATAGTGCTTGCTCTTTCCTTCTTTTTTTCCTGCCCCGATAGAGATCATCTTCCCCTTGATGTATACCTTATGACACAGGTGTCAAACACAAGGCCCACAGGTTGAATCCGGCCCTCCATGCCATTTCATGTGGCCCTTGCACCTTTCCTGCAGCTGCTGGAGAGCTCCAGCCCTCCTGTGGTCCTCCTCCAGACCCCTACTTTCTGCTTTCAAGCAATTCATCCAGCTTCTTCCCAGCAGCAGCATAAGGAAAGGGGGTGCACTGTGATGTAGGGGAGAGTGATGGACTCAACTTCTGATGGTGGGTTGGCTCTTGACATCTAATGTAAGGGGAGGCGATGCACTGGACATCTAATCTTACAGATGCAACCAGCCCTTTTGAGAGCAATCATAATGCTTATGTGGCCCACGAGGAAATTGAGTTTGACACCCCTGCCTTATGGGCTTCCCATATTGTTGCCTTTGTTAGTTCTGGCATCTCATTGAATGTAAAAAAAAAAAAAAGTTTTTTCCTACTTCTTTATCTTCTATCAGATCTTCGTTTTAAACCTCCATGTACCCTTCCTGTATTCTATCTCGTTAAACCTCAACTTCATCATTACCGGTGCATGGTCTGAAATCAATGTTATTCCAATTGAGGTTTCAACTATATATTCCAATACGCCATGCTCCTCGAGTATATAGTCCAACCTGGAGTACGTGTCTTGCACTGCCAAGTGATATGCACAAACTTTTGTGCTTGGATGCTGTATTCTCCAGACATTGACAAGCTGATAATTATGTGTTTTGTTCTTTACTAATTTTAACCACTTGACCACTGGGCACTTAAACCCCCTTAATAACCAGACAAATTTTCAGCTTTCGGTGCTCTCACATTTTGAATGACAATTACTCAGTCATGCAACATTGTACCTATATGAAATTTTTATCCTTTTTTTCACACAAATAGAGCTTTCTTTTGGTGGTATTTAATCACCGCTGGGTTTTTTATATTTTGTGCTATAAAAGAAAAAAGACCGAAAACTCTGTAAAAAAAAATATTTTTCTTTGTTTTTGTTATAAAATTTAGAAAATTTGTATTTTTTCTTCATAAATTTTGGCCAAAATTTATACTACTATGTATCTTTGATAAAAATAAGTACGAATTGGTGGATAGTATTTGGTCTTCACAAAATTGTCATATTTTCAGGTTATTTCTCACACACAGCATATGCATACCACAAATTACACACCAAAACACACTCTGCTATTACTCCCGAGTATGGTGATACCACATGTGTGAGACTTCTATACAGTGTGGCCACATACAGAGGCCCAACATGCCGGGAGCGCCATCAGGTGTTCTGGAGCACCCAGGCCAATTCTGACATTTCTCTCCTACATGTAAAAATCATCATTTATTTGCTAGAAAATTACATAGAACCCCAAAACATTATATATTTTTTTTTAGAAAAGACCCTGGAGAATACAATGTCGGTTGTTGCAACTTTATATCTCGCACGGTATTTGCGCAGCAATTTTTAGAACGCTTTTTTTGGAAAAAAAAAACTGTTTTGTGCTTAAAAAAAAAAAAAACAGTAAATGCTTTTGCATAATGTGAAAGATGAAGTTCCGCCCAGTAAATGGATACCCAACATGTCACCCTTCAAAATTGCACACACCCGTGGGATGGCGCCAAACGTCGCCACTTAAAAATCCCCATAGGCGACGCTTTAAAATTTTTTACAGGTTGCATGTTTTGAGTTACAGAGGAGGTCTAGGGCCAAAATTATTGCTCTCGCTCTAGCGATCGCAGAAATACCTCACGTGTGTGCTTTCAAAAACAGTTTTCATATGTGGGGGGGACTTAAGTATGCATTCTGCATGTGAGCATATTGTTCATTTTACTTTATTTATTCTAGTTTGACACTTTTTTCCCCAAAAATACATTTTTTGATCACTTTTATTCCTATTACAAGGAATGTAAACATCCCTTGTAATAGGAATATGGCATAACAGGTCCTCTTGACAGTGAGATATGGGGTCAATAAGACCCTACATCTCACCTCTAGGCTGGGAAGCCTGAAATAAAAAAAATGTAAAAAACGATCCTGGCTTTGATTGTAGTGCTCAGTCAGTAGAAGCACCGGATGGCAGCGGGAGGGGGGGTAAGAACTATCAAGCAGAGGAACAGCCGCTATGTTCATTTTTATGGTATTGGGAATCACCGGCTGAAAAAGCTATATCTGAATGATGCCTGTAGCTGCAGGCATCATTCAGATATCCCCCCACAAACTCAAGGATGTCATATGACGGCCAGTGGGCGAGAAGTGGTTAAAATGCTTCTTTTTTTTTTAAAACACAAAGTTGTCCATTTATACAATATTTCTAACACATAGCATGTACATACCAAAAATGACAAAATAGATTCTCCTACTCCTCCTGAGTACGGCGATACCACATGTGTGAGACTTCCATAGTCTGGCCACATACAGAGGCCAAGCATGGCCAAGCATGGCTGAGCAGGGCGGAGCATGGCCGAGCATGGCTGGGTATGGCCGAGTATGGCCGAGTATGGCCGAGCATGGCTGGGTATGGCCGAGCATGGCTGAGAATGGCCGAGCATGGCCAGGTATTGCAGGGTATCACCGAGTATGGCTGAGTATGGCCGGGTATTGCAGGGTATCATCGAGTATGGCTGAGCATGGCCAGGTATGGCTGGGTATTGCAGGGTATCGCCGAATATGGCTGAGCATGGCCAAGTATGGCTGGGTATCGCAGGGTATCGCTGGGTATCACCGAGTATGGCTGAGCATGGCCGAGTATGGCTGAGCATGGCCAAGTATGGCTGGGTGTTGCACAGTATGGCTGAGTGTTGCAGGGTATGGCTGGGTATTGCAGGGTATCACCGAGTATGGCTGGGTATTGCAGAGTATTGCTGGGTATTGCTGGGTATTGCAGAGTATTGGCAGTCTATTGCTGGGTATTGCAGAGTATTGGCGGGGTATTGCTGGGTATTGCAGAGTATTGCTGGGTATTGCAGAGTATTGGCAGGGCATTGCTGGATATTGCAGAGTACTGGCAGGGAATTGCAGGGTTAATTGTCGGTGGGCAGCGCTGTGGACACCACAGATCTAGCCCACATCTAGCCCACAGCGCTGCTGTCACCGATCTCTCCCCTCCACTGTACCGATCGGTACAGAAAGAGGAGGGAGAAACCGGCGACATAACATGATTGTTTACAAGTGATCGCTCTGTAAATGGACCCAGCGGTCACGGATGTGCTCGAGTTAAGCAACCGCCCTGTAGCCGTCATTCGGCTAGGTTGTTAAGTGGTTAATTGTTTATTTTCTCTATTCAGTGCACCCGACCTACTATCCAGTTTATGGTCCATGGAAAAGTTTGAATCCCCAGCCAGAATTAGGTAACCCTGTTTAAATTCCACTAACACATTCATGATCCCTTTTAAATATTTTTTTTGGCTCTTTATTGCGATAGTATATATTTGCAAGCGTGTACTTCACCCCCTGTAAGACGCCCTTCAAAAAAAGAAAATTACCTTCTGGATCTATCTTCCTCTCCTCCAAGATGAAAGTAACCTTTTTCCCTATCTCAATGGCTACTACTTTTGCCCTTTTACTTGCAGAATCTAGATACAACCATGTTGGAATGGCCTTTGAATATAATTTAGTATTTGTGTCTTGTGCTATATGTGTCTCTTGTAGGAATATTATTAATGGAGAGTATCTTTCCAGTTCCCTTAACGCCATATGTCTTTTTTCTGGGGAACCCCCCCCCCCCCCACCGCGCATCCCGTGGGTCCCCTCCCCAAACAGCACCCGAGAGATGGCCAGTACATGTACATCCACAAACCATATCTCTACCCCCCAATCCCCTTCCCCAAACCCTACCCCTTATTTGTTGGCATTTGGACCTCTTGGTCTTTGAGCAGATTTCTAATACTTTCTTTAAGCACTGCCTTGCCCCTCTGCTCTTTCAGGTGGAATTCTATCTAGCGCTGTAGCTCAACCTCACCTACTGTGGGAGAGGTGATTCCAGGGCCCACCGAGTGTCTGAGTCTCCATCCCAACCCTGTATGTCTTTTTCCCCTTTCTTCTGTCCTCCCTCCCCTACCTCCCCCAGCCCCCCTCCCCTCCCCTCCCCCCAGTCCAGACTTCACCATTTTAATTGAATATTAGGTTCATTTTGTTGTTGTTGCTCTATAGTTATGTTTTTCCTAGGGATCAACTGCCACTGATCTTCTTGTGTAGATCTTTCTTATCTTAAAGTTGTCTCCCTTGTACTGTCCGGTATTGTTCCAATTTTTTACTGAAATCAGTAGTTGCTTCTATGAACCTAAGTTTTGCAGTACGTCCATTTCTCCTACCAATCAAACATGCGGGGAAGCCCCAATTATATTGGATTTCTTGTTCCTGTAGTACCCTCAATAGAGGTTTTAATGTCCTACTTATTCTTAAAGTTTCTTGTGAAAGGTCCTGAAAAATTTGTATAGTCTTTTTTTCTCAAATTTAATTGGTGACTTACCTCTCATGTTTCCCCATATTCGCCATTTCCCCATTTTTTTCCTCCCAATTATCGAATCTAACTATAATATCTCTTGGACTTTCCACTGGAATTCCTTTCGGTCTTCTTATTCTATGGGCTCTTTCAATTTTTATTGGGTTTTCTTCTTCTTTACCAAGTATTGGGTTAAATATGTTCCTTATTATTTCTGTTCAATCTTCTGTCTGGGTGAATTCGGGAAGGCCTCGTACTCTTAAATTTTTCCTTCTGTCTCTGTTTGCTTGATCTTATAACCTATAAGCCTGTTCCTGTTGTTCCATTTTTAAAGATTTTAATTCTCCTTTTAGTTATTTTATTATATTTGTGTGGCACTCCATTTTTTTCCACTTCCTCTACTTGTAAGCATATGTCCCAGATCCTTGTTGGATTATTGCCATTTCTGTTTTTAGGGAATTTTCCAGGGCCACAAACATAGTTTCCATATCTATTTTTGTTGGCAGTTGGGCTATCCTCTGTTGTCCGTCTTTCCCTGCCCCAAGGTCTAGGTCAAGATCTTGTTCTATTCTGGATTCTGAAAGTGTACTTATTTCTTAAGGAATGCAATGCAAAGTGGTAGGTGGTGCCACTATGTAGGATATAGGGACCTCCTAATCTATATCGCTCTATTGTTAACATAAACGTGGAATCACCTGATCTCATTGTATATATATGTAACCTAGCACTACCTTGCTGTCAGTGTATAATTCAATATCTTTGGACTCAATGTGTGCTTCAGCTACTACAGCAGCACAGAGTTCTGATCTGGTAATAGTGTGCTCAGGAAGTGGAGCCAGTTTTGCTTTGCCCAAAATAAACCCTAAGTGATATAGTACTTTAATGTCCACAGTTTTTACTTAGGCAACTGCAGCTATTGTTTTGACAGAAGCATTACGGTATAGGCAAAGACAAATGGTTTTGGAGTATCCTAGTCAGATGTTTAAGAAATTAAATCTCTAAGTACAGCTTTACCTTGGATTGTGGCCGGGTCTTCAAAACCTTATGGATCATATGGGCTATTAATTCCACACCAGATATCTCTGAAAAGTTGAAAGGTTTTACCTATCTGTTTATGGGAGGTAATATGTCAGATTTTAAGTACCAGAGAAGACCAAGACTGTATTACACAGGTAAAGTTATCCTTAAAGTGGAAGTCCAGTCAAAAATGAAAATGTTTGACATTATTAATTTTCTCTATAGCTGATTGTTTTTCTTTGATAAGACCTTCTAAGCTAGGCAATCTGCTTCTTCCTGTTCTTCACCGACAACCTTATTTCCCTTTATCTGAATTCTGCATGCTGCCTGTCCCTTCCTGAAAACGTTGTTGTTCTCTCCTACACAGGCAGGCCTACTGTTCGTTCTAATTGTCCCTGTCTTGTCCAGCCCCACCCCCATCCCTACTATCCTTATCCATATTCCCCACATATCTTATAGAGCTGAGATGATGAGAACATATGAGACAGACACATAGGGGGGAGATTAACTAAAACTGGTCACTTAAAATCTGGTGCAGTCATGTATGGCCAATCAGCTTCTAACGTCAGCTTGTTCAATTAAGCTTTGACAATAAAAACTGGAATCTGATTCTTTTTTATTCAGAGCTTCACCAGATTTTGCACTCTCCAGTTTTAGTAAATCTCCCCCACAGTGACATATGCCCCTCAAATGAGAAATAGATTGAGTCTAATGCATTCAAATTACGCTGCCATACAGCCAGCATGTAGCATCAATTCCTTTCAAATTTAAGTTTGCCTGTGTGCCCGAAGCCAGAAGTGACGTATGGCTGGGTACCACATCCATTCCAGAAACTAGATATTCAAGGAGGAACATGCCCAGCAGCTGGGGACTAATGGCACGCCTAGCTACTGTAAATGGTGGAGGGAGTTGGGGAAGGACGATCATGTGACTGGCAATATTTAGCAACTAAATAAGGTGGGTGCGTGAAGAGCAGCTGAAGTTTGAGACCTAACCACGTGTAAAGGGGCTCTGCCGGAGGGAGCCTGGTCGATGCAGGGAGGCATGAGAGAGGAAGTTGCCAGAGGGTCAACACCTCTTGTTGCCAGTTGCAGGTTGGGAGGGATGAAGTTCTGAAGGAGTACCAGAGGGGACTCTTCATAAGCCGGGGACTATGAAGTGGCTGGGAAAGCTTCAGGAGAGAACTCATCCTAGGAAATTCAGTGAGATACTGTGAGTTAAGTTGCTGCTACAGGAGAGAACTTTTGCTATAGAAGACAGATCGCTGGGTTCAGCTTAAAGGCACTTGACTGGAGTACTGCAGACTTACCGGCTGCCGTGGCCCATACCTCAAAAACCCCCAACAACCTTAGTAATAAATTAAAACACCACAAATATCTATGGGTTTTAAATGGCCATAGCAGCCTTTTATTAAACATATTGTAAAAAACATAACCAACATTATATATATATATATTCCTGAGACTAAACTGGCTCTTGAAAGCAGGTGTTTTGAAGGGGAAGCATGGTCTACCACTTTTTGCTGTACCAGCCTGATACAGCCCCAATACCAAAATTGTCAAGATGACGTCACTGAATTATAGGAAGGTCCCATACCACAGATGAGACCCTCCCACCATACACCACCTAACCCCTTGACCATGCCCACCTTCAAAACCCTGAAACCCCTGCCACTGCTATGACAACCTCAATCCACAACCTGGTATAACACCCCCAAAGTACCAAAACGGACACACCGTGGAACCTCACATTCAAGGGAGGGAGGGAGGGAAATTCTCCTTCCCTGGCTAATTACCAACTGACCCTGTCAACCCCCCTTACAGCCTACACCCTCTTAGACTCCGCCCTGACTTGACCTACTCCCCCTACCACGCCTTCCCCTGACCCAATGCCTGTGTACCTCAATTTTTTGTCCAACCCCTTTTAACATCTGCCCAGCTACAGCCTACCCTGCCCCCCAAGTCATGAGGGTCTTCCACTATCATGCTCTGCATTACATTCCAGGCCTTCTCCTTGACTGGAGTACTGCAGACTTACCGGCTGCCGTGGCCCATACCTCAAAAACCCCCAACAACCTTAGTAATAAATTAAAACACCACAAATATCTATAGGTTTTAAATGGCCATAGCAGTCTTTTATTAAACATATTGTAAAAAACATAACCAACATTATATATATATATTCCTGAGACTAAACTGGCTCTTGAAAGCAGGTGTTTTGAAGGGGAAGCATGGTCTACCTCGAGGACACTTTTATAAAACCTTACCAGCCTGATACAGCCCCAATACCAAAATTGTCAAGATGACGTCACTGAATTATAGGAGGGTCCCATACCACAGATGAGACCCTCTTACCATACACCACCTAACCTCTTGACCATGCCCACCTTCAAAACCCTAAAACCCCTGCCACCGACGCCACAAGTGAGAAACCTCACACTTGTGCAGTCCACCACACACTCAAGGCCTGCTGGATTCCATCCTGCAGGCCCAAGCACCACATGTCTATCCCAACAGCGTTCAAATGAACCCTGTCACCCCTCAGGTAGAGCCAGTTATCCCCCTCCAATTCAGCATGACGCACAGCAAGGCCACCATTCCGTACAAAAAATCTAGCCACCTCCTTATTGAGCTTGATCCGAACCTTATTCAGCCTCTCCACCGATCTCGCAAGACGCCAGGAGGCCCTACCCACAATGTCGGACCAAACCAGAAGAGTCTGTGGAAAAAAAGAGCGTAAACTTTATGTCCCTGATCAATTCCCTAGCAGGACGGAGTCCTAGATCATTCCCCCCAGCGTGCACTACTAAAATATCAGGAGGCCGGTCCAATCTGGCATATCGGTGAACCTCTTTGAACGCCCTTGACCACACCATCCCCGGGACTCCAATCCAGCGCACTCTTGCCAACCTTCTAGGGAAGCCGAATTGGCGGCCGTCCGGGCGACCCGCAGCCCGCTTTGCACCCCAAAACACATAGGAGTGTCCGATAATCCACACCAAACACTCGCTCTCTGAAAGACAAAATGCAGTAAAAACAAACAACACTTAGACAAACACCACCAACACGTGCAAACACAAGACACTCCACAACACGACCACCGAAAACACACCCAGGTATACACGATACAGGACACATCACAGGAGATGTGGACACACATACAAACGAAAACGCCGGGATTCCCAACGACCAATCCGCTGTAAGATTTGGTCGTCTAAACCCCACCTGGCCGCCTCAGTGGCCGCCCCAATACGAAATTAATGAGAGGCATAAGCCCCAGGATCCAAACCACCCGCCCGCAGACATTTCCGAAAAACAGCCACGAATTGAAAACGGGACAACGCAGAACCGTCAGCGTGAGTCAACAACGGGCCCGGACCTGCAGTCCGCAACCCTAACCAACGTGCCACGGTCGCTACTGGGCAAGCCGGAGAGGAACCAACCCGACCGAGCACCACCGTAAGTCCCCGGCCCGCCTGATCAGTTTTAGATCTCCTTATACGCAAGTACAACCGGTCCCCTTGCAAAGTAACGTCGTCAACTCCCAAACCCCCGGCGACTTTATTGGAGGGGCTCACTAACTCCCCTATCCTCATCGCCCCAAAAAAGGCCAAGACAAAAGCCGTCTTGAACAAGACCGCTTCCAAAGGCGTCAAACAGACCCCTGGCAATTTATCCAAAAGCATTCCAAGAATGTCAAAAGACACCGGGCGTCTAGAATCGGGCAACTGCTGCCCTTTCCTATAACCCCTCAAAGCCTTGCACACCAAGAAAGATTTTGTAAGATCCCCCAACCCGGAAAGCTGGAAAAAGAACGCCAGCCCCGCCGTTTTCCTATTCAAGGACGCGATCGAAAACCCCTTCCTCAAAGTTCTTTCCGATAAAATAGAGTAACACATGCAACTTATCCTCGTCATTTAAAACCTCACCCACCAAACTCACCAGCCTTTGCCATTCATCCCAAACTCGCTCATAAGCTGCCCAAGTACTGGAACAAACTGACCTGCGAATTAAACCAGTCACGGTGGAGAAACGATCTTCCACAGGGAATTCCAAACCGCTCCGCTTCTGGCGCCAACTGACGGAATTTGTCTCACTGTTGACGAGAAAGTGCATCCGCCACAGTATTAGCCACCCCCGGTAAATGTACCGCATACACAAATAAATTCAAACTCAAACACTGTAGCACCAAATGCCACAGCAAGCACACCACAGGCGGAGATGAAGAACTCACCGAGTTGATCGCTTGCACTACTGCCAGATTAACGCGTTTGTTCCGAAAGTCCTGACCCCAAATCTCCACCGCTAAAACTATGGGGAACAGCTCCAGCAGAACCAAATTGCGAATTAAGGCCGAATCTCTCCATTCTGCCGGCCAACACCCTGCACTCCACCTCCCACCCAAATAGGCTGCATACCCGACAGACCCAGCCGCATCGGTATAAAGATCAAAACTGGACACCGCCGCATCCATCCACAAAGATCTCCCATTATAATGAGCAAGAAAAGTCTTCCAAACCCGCAGATCCTCCCGATGCGACCGAGGCAGCCTAATGTAATGATGCAGAGAAGTCACCCCAGCGGTGGCCGCTGCCAACCGCCTGCAAAAAACCCTCCCCATGGGCATAATGCGACAAGCAAAATTCAGCTTGCCCAAAAGAGATTTCAGTGCCCTCAACTGCAATTTTTTACAATCGCACGCGAGCTCCACCTCTCTGCAAAGATCCGCCAATTTACCCACGGGCAGCCTACATTCCATCTTCCGCGTATCAATCGTGATACCCAAAAATTTCAGCTCCTCTGACGGGCCCTCCATCTTCTCAGGCGCCAACGGCACCCCAAATTTTTGGAACAGATGCTGCAAAGTAGACAACAGGATCTGGCATATCCGAGTCCCTGGGGGACCCACTACCAGAAAATCGTCCAAGTAATGCACTACAGATTGTCACCCGGAGACATCACGGACAACCCACTCCAGAAAGGAGCTAAAAGTTTCAAAGAATGCACAGGAGATAGCGCAGCCCATGGGTAAACAGCGATCCACAAAATACATTCCCTCCCAAACACACCCGAGGAAACGAAAGCTCTCCGGGTGAACCGGTAGTAGGCGAAAAGCCGATTCGATGTCAGTTTTCGCCAGCAAGGCTCCTTGCCCAAAGGCCCGCACCCATTTGATGACACCATCAAACGAGGCGTAAGAAACCACACATAACTGAGGATCAATGGCATCATTGACTGAACCACCCCGTGGATGAGACAGATGGTGAATAAGACGAAATTTGTTGTGCTCTTTCTTGGGAACCACCCCAAGCGGTGACACCACCAAATTCTCCAATGGGGGGGAAGAAAAAGGCCCCGCCATCCACCCGAGGGCCACCTCCTTTTCCAATTTGTCGGAAACCACCACCGAATGGACTCTAGCCGATCTCAAATTATCGCTCTGGGAAGGCACCGTGGATAAAGTACAGGGAATCTCAAAACCTTCGGGAAAACCTTGGAAAAGAAAATGCGCCGCGGCCCTATCGGGATATCTATTGAGGAAGGGGACCATGTTTTCCACCTTCACCGGGGTTCTCCCTTTTTCCAACCTCAGGTGCCTTACCTTTTCCGTGTTGGACAAAGGGTGGGCACCGCCACATCCGGAACACTCATGCCGGAAACGACACGAAACCCGAACTTGCAAGAGCTGTCGTTGAACCGCCAGCAGTACCCCTTACGATTTGCGGCCGATTGAGCCGAGGCACTGGCACCCCCAGCCCCCCCAGGAAAGGGTTGTGGTGCCAATCTCGCCTGCGTCATCAGCTTCATCCACAACCCTATATCCTTGTGGTCCCAGCGCAGCGAAGGCCGAACCGCCTTCCGTTGCCGAAATTGTTCGTCGTAGCACAACCACGCTACGCCCCCATAAACCCGCTGAGCCTAACTAATGGAGTCCAGGTAGCAAAAAAGGGGGGAACAGCACTCCGGCGATTTTTCGATAATCACGCTATTGTAAATGGTGAAAGCCTGTAGCCAGTTGCTGAAAGTTCTGGGAATCAGGCGATACCGGCGTTTTTCTTCTTCCTTCTTTTTACTGTCGTCCGGCTTAACCTTGTCCAGATTAAATTTTTTCAGCGGCAACAACACGAAGATCTCCACTTAGTCCCCTCTCCAGATGCGTTCCTTCACCTCCGGCTTCAAGTGTGCCCCGAGGGGTCCCTCGAAGCACACATAAACCTCCCCTCTGGCAGCGTCCGCCATCCGTATCCCGTCCGCCGTCCCTTCCGTAGGCCTGAGATCCACCAGAGCCTGCGCTGCACTTGGTCCAGCTACTGCCTCCACCGTCGTCACAGTCCGACCGCTGGATCCATCCAACGAGCTTCCCGCGGCGAGCTGTCCACTGTCCCCCACCAACATCCAAGCTTCACTGGCGACACCCCTGGAGCTGGAGCGCGGCTGGACCCACCAGCCAGCAACTCCTTGCAGCCCGCCAACCAAGTGTGCAGCATGCGCTCCACCATAGGCATAGCCGCAGCCCCCCCCAGCCCTCCCCACTTACCGCATTACCAAGCACCCCTCAGCCCCCCACCTTTCCCAGCTGGGACTCTGTAGTGCAAGGAACCAACACTGGGAGGAGAGGGGCGGGCAACAGAGGAGGGGGGACAGACACTGATACAGCAGGGGGCACAGCAGTCACAGGTAAAACAGAAGCAGGAGACATAGACAACACAGGGACAGAGACAGAGACAGAACACTTACCAGGCTGCCCTGGAACAAGACTCCGTCCAGCCGCTGCTCCTGCCGCCTGACGTCCAGCTTCCCCAGCTCCTCATCCCCGGACACGCTGAGCTCCCCTTCCGATCAGTCTTCTCCTCCACTCTGCGCTATGGGCTGGAAATCGCTCGGTCCGTTTCCCCCTGCCGGGCGCATGCTGATTATGTCATCCTCTTCAGCCTCAGATGCATGGCCGCATGCTCCACTCCTCCCACGCTGTGCGCTCTGCCTCTCTCGTCCCGAGACATTCGCCGCTCTCCTCTCCTGCAATGGAGGCGGCGATCGGGACTCCTCACATCCGCCCATCTGTCTTCTGTCCCGGGGGCTCGCAGCCGCCTCAGTAGCCAGGCCAGCACCCGCCGAAGACACTCTCCCCGCCGAGCTCTGCCAACAGGAAGGGCCCCCCCGCGTAGCAGCAGCCGCTGTCCGTCTCCTGGAAGGCTCAGTGCAGGCATCAGTAGTGTTGTTGGTACACCTGCCCGGGTCCCGCCGAAAAAGAGGATTCCTCCCAGCCCCAGAGACAGTAGAGGGAGTGTGCCTCTTAGCCCTGGGTGCCGAAGGGTCAAGTTTGCCGGGGCTCCTAGTGCGGCGGCCGACCCTAGGGGTCAATTCAGGGCTCAAGCGCTCAGGAGGGTGAGACCTCCTAGCGTGCTGTGCACGTGGGGCAGGACCAGCTTGAACCTGCCCCGACCCCTGCAGTATGCCAGCGAGCTGCTGTTCAAGCCACTGGGGCCCATTCACTAATGCTGCCACCCGCAGCTGGCCTAACATGCCCTCTACATCAGCCATCCTTAAATTCCCAGCACTGACCTGTAACCGCAAATTCTCCTTCCCTGGCTAATTACCAACTGACCCTGTCAACCCCCCTTACAGCCTACACCCTCTTAGACTCTGCCCTGACTTGACCTACTCCCCCTACCACGCCTTCCCCTGACCCAATGCCTGTGTACCTCAATTTTTTGTCCTAACCCCTTTTAACATCTGCCCAGCTACAGCCTACCCTGCCCCCCCCAGTCATGAGGGCCTTCCACTATCATGTTCTGCATTACATTCCAGACCTTCTCCTTTTTCTGTATTGCTGTCTGCATTGTTCTGCATTTTTGTCTGAGGAGTCTGCTAGTCTGCTAAATTGCCATTGCATTTGCCTAAGGGTGTCCCAAGCCCTACCCCTCTCCCACATTTTCTTGTTAAGAGAAATAAACTTCTTTTTGTTCATGTTTAAAAGTGACTGGCGCCCATCTTTCCATTCTGCACCACACCCACCATGCCTAGTAACCTGCACCCAGTGAAAGAATGTCAGTCCTCCCTGTCTCTGGGAGTCACCACCAGGCCTCTGCAGGTAGGGTGCTACAAAGGTAAAGAAACATTTTATATTTCTCTGTTCGCCCCCTTCCCTGTGTAAAAAGGAAGAGAGGAGAGCAGAGATCCAGTGCTGTGCATGGCTACATCTCTTCTCCCCACTCTTCCTCTTCCCAGAGGGCGCCAAACAGCAGCAGGAGCTATTGGCTCCTGCTGCTATCAATCAGATGCAGTAAGGAGGAAGTGGGGGGGGGGCTAAGTGCCGTTGTGTGTGTCTATGGAGCTTCGTAGGAGCAAACAGCTTGCTATGGGGACACACGAAGAAGAGGCGTAGCCAAGATCGCTGGTGGGGGACCTGACATGAGTCGGATTGGGCCGCTTTGCGCAATGCCTGAGTTAGGGGCAGATGGATTCCAAGACATAAATACTACATGAATTATCTTCCTTTACTCAAGATGACCATGGCCACAAATCACATCTGAACTAAATAGTTTTTTTAAGTTTGTGGTGCTCACATGCGGTGTCGTTCTGCTTGAAAATTAACTTTTTTGTTGCTGATTTGCAAATTTTGGAGTTGTCATACCTCATCGTGATCACATAAGTCTCTCTAGATGTGTATCTAGAAAGACTTTCTGCATTTCTGTGGAGCCTACTGAGTGTCTTCTCAGCAAGTGTAATTTGTGCATTTGTATTTCTAATGATGTCTCTCGCTGTATCTGTTCAGCCTTGTATTATGCCCCCTCACCTCTAACTGTGCTTTCTTTTTCTTCATGGCTGCTCGAACTTTTGCGGTTTCAGCTTTTGCGTGGGGAATAGCAAGTGTGTTACTTGAGAATGAGGATCTAGGGGAACTGAAGGAACTTGAGACCTTGTCTTGCATGAAGATGTCCTAATCTTAGACATGTCATTTGTGGAGGCGCATGACTGTGTAGAGACTGCTGTATTGCCGTATGAGGGTGATTGCGCTGACAGGACAGCAGTCCTCTGTTTGGTGAGCATTCTATCTTCCAAATGCTTGGTAGCAGCTGTTTCACTGTCCTGTCCTCACTACACATTACCCTGTGACCTATGGGCAGCTTGACATGAATCCCTCCTATCCAATACACCAGACTGTGACAAATAATAACAAACATTATGAAAACCATGTGTTAGAAGCATGAAAATTACTACATTGACTTCCTCTTTTTAAAGGTGTAACTCCTAGATGTTCAGAAAATAGCAATCAGGCTTTGAAGGCCAATAAAGTCATTGTAGTTTCTTACTTCCTAATCTGTGGAAAACTGATACATGCTGAGTGCTGACACTTAAAGGGGAACTAAATTCAAGTTTATAAGGGCCCATTCACTGCCCATGCTAAACGCTTTGTTTTAGTATATGGGCAACTGTCAGTATTGGACGGCATTACGTTGCAGCAGGAGACGATGTGAAAGTTACACAAGAGTGTGTTTTAAGATTCCAAAAAAAATAACTACACCTCTGTTCCCCCATCTTGGCATGTAAATGTGCACGTAGGTCCCACACACATGTAAATAGTGGTTATACCACACATGGTATCTTAAGAAAGACGGACTGAGCTGTATTAAATCATAGGCAAGAAAATACTATGGCTTCGGTTTATATCTGCTGCAAGGCTCTTCAATGCCTTTATGCCTGTTTTGGGATTTGTACCAGTTTTCACTATGTGCATTCCCCTCCACAATGTTAAAATAAGAAAGCCCCACACAATGAGATAGTGTTCAAAAATGTAGTCACATTATACTGCTTATAAATCAAGATCTATATATTGTATACTGATATATGGCACATAGCTGGGTGTAATATAACAGCCCATTATCTCAACTCCTGCTGCACTGTGTACACTGAGGTATTTATACAGATGATATGACACATAGTGATGCGAATAGTAAGAATAGTAACAGCCAATTGTTGTTACAGTATATACCGTATATACTCAAGTATAAGCCGAGATTTTCAGCCTCTTTTTTGAGGCTGAAAGTGCCCCCCTCGGCTTATACTCGAGTCATCGCTGTCTGCCCGCTCGATCAGCGTGTCGAGCAGACAGACAGCGGCCATTCTAGAATTCAAAAGCCGCGCCTCCGGCTCCGCCTTCGCCTGTGATAGGCGGAACACTGAATTTCCCAGCAGCCTGTGTTCCGCCTATCACGGGCATCGTCTCATCCTCGTACTACGGACGAGGATGAGACGATGCCCGTGATAGGCGGAACACAGGCTGCTGGGAAATTGAGTGTTCCGCCTATCACGGACATCCGATAGGCGGAACAGCAGGCAGTGGGAAATTGAGTGTTCCGCCTATCACCGACGGAGGCGCGGCTTTTGAATCCTAGAATGGCCGCCGACGAAGAGCTGAAGGACGGAGGCTCGGCTCGGGACGGGACGGGCCGGGCCGGGACGGGCCGGGACGGGCCGGGCCGGGCCGGGCCGGGACGGGACGCAGGCTGGACGGGACGCAGGCTGGACGGGACGCAGGCTGGACGGGACGCAGGCTGGACGGGACGCAGGCTGGACGGACACAGGCAGGCTGGACACAGGTAGGCTGCACGGACACACACACACACACACACACACACACACACACACACACACACAGATGCATGGACACACACACACACACACACGGATGCATGGACACACACACAGGGATGGATGGACCCACAGGGATGGACGGACACACAGGGATGGACAGGCATGTCTCACCCTCGGCTTATACACGAGTCAATAATTTTTTCCAGTTTTTTGGGGGTAAATTGGGGGCCTCGGCTTATATTCGGGTCGGCCTATACTCGAGTATATACGGTATCTCATAAATACAACACTGACTAATTTTTTTGCTGAGAGATCCTATTTGTGCCATTTCCCACTAACCTCATCAACTCAGTTATCCTTCTTATACCTAAAGAGGCCCTGTGTCTAGTACAGCAGGGCAAATGGTGTATTTCTGTCATGAGCCCCTCAACTGCCCAGGCCTCTCAATACCTTATCCCCCTTCAACCTCCAACCATGTCAGTGAGGTCAATTTAAATGGAGCACTATGACTATGCAAGAGACATGGGGAAAGAAGTTACACTTTTAGGAAGCATGGTGATTTGATAAGTAACGTGGAGTAAGGTCAGTTCATGGATGCTAAGGTGGCTGCTTGGAAGTATAGCAAGGAGAAGGTGGCCCAGTAAGGAAAACTGGGTACCAAATGCTGGTAAAACAGAGAAAATCCAGAACAGACAAGTACATGGCCTGGTAGATGATAACCATGTTTGAATATAGGCTGCACACCTACACTATATTGCCAAAGGTATTGGGATACCCCTCCAAATCATTGGATGCAGGTGTTTCATTTACCTCCATGGCCACAGGTGTATAAAATCAAGCACCTAGGCATGCAGACTGCTTTTACAAACATTTGTGAAAGAATGAGTCCCTTTTAGAGCCGGTTCACACTGGGACAAGTCGCATCCCGTTCTGTACAATGGAACCGTTCTAATCGGAGCGACTCAAAAAGGTTCCTGTATGACTTTGGGGCGACTTGAGGCGACTTGCATTGACTTCTATAGAGAAGTCGTTTTGCAAGTCGCCGCTGCTGTCGTGTCCAGGTCACCTGAGGCAGTCACGCTGCAAGTCATGCTGCCTCAGTGTGAACCGGCACTCAGGAGCTCAGTGAATTCAAGCATGGCACTGTGATAGGTTGCCACCTGTGCAAAAAAGTTAATTTGTGAAATTCCCTTAATATTCCACGGTCAACTGTTAGTGGTATTACAACAAAGTAGAAGCAACTGAGAACAACAGCAACACAGCCACGAAGTTGTAGGCCATGTAAAATTATACAGCGGGGTCAGTGCATGCTGAAGCTCACAGTGCACAGAAGTAGCCAACTTTCTGCAGCGTCAATAGCTACAGACCTCCAAACTTTGTGTGGCCTCCAGATTAGCACAACAACACTACATAGAGAGCTTAATGGAATGGGTTTCCATGGCCGAGTAGCTGCATCTAAGTCTTGAATCACCAAGTGCAATGCAAAGCACGCCGCCACTGAACTCTAGAGCAGGGGAAACGTGTTCTCTGAAGTGATGAATCATGATTCAATTCTCTGTCTGGTAATCTGATGGACGTGTCTGGGTTTGGTGGTTGCAAGAAGAATGGTGCTTGCCTGACTGCATTGTGCCAAGCGTAAAGTTTGGTGGAGGGGGAATTATGGCATGGGGTTGTGTTTCAGGGGTTGGGCTTGGCTCCTTAGTTCCAGTGAAGGGAACTCTTAAGGTGTCAACATACTAAGACATTTTGGACAATTTCATGCTCCAAACTTTGAGGGAATAGTCTGGGGATGGTTCCCTCTTGTTCCAACATGCCTGCACACCAGTGCACAAATCAAGGTCCATAAAGACTTGGATGAGTGAGTTTGGGGTGGAGGAACTTGACTGGCCTGTACAGAGTCCTGACCTCAACCCGATAGAACATCTTTGCAATGAATTAGAGCGAAGACTGCGAGCCAGGCCTTCTCATCAACCTCACAAATGCACTTCTGGAAGAATGGTCAAACATTCCCATAGACAAACTCCTAAACCTTGTGGACAGCCTTCAAAGAAGAGTTGAAGCTGTTATAGCTGCAAAGGGGGGGCCAACTCAATATTGAACCCTAAGGACTAAGACCGGGATGGCATTAAAGTTCACGTGCATGTAAAGGCAGGCATCCCAATACTTTTGTCAATATAGTGCATGTGTCATGGTAACATGGGCTTTTTAACACGCGGTAAAGCATGCACCCCAGAGCAGTGTATTGTGGTGTCATTCAATTCGGATCACATGCCAACATACTAAATCAATGCATCTCCAATACACCTGTGTTGCAGATCACTGTGCAGGATATTGCACTACTGTAATTTTTGGTGTGGTGTATTGGCAAAAATTCTGCAGGGAAAATGGAAAAGGAAAATAGCGGTACTCCAAAAAACAGGCTTCTTTATTTATTCAATCCATGCAGATAAAAAAAGACAAAAAAAGCACGGCTCCAGGACAGCCAATAAACGTGTTTCACATGCCAGTGCTTATTCATTACTGACATGTGAATTGCGTTTATTTTTAACAAAAAGGTTGGTCTTTATTAGAAAGAGAACATACAATTGACAAGTATTACATATCAACGTTCCATATCACAAATACAAAACAATGTACATAAACAGAATAAGTAGCCAGAGATTCAACCATCTTACCAGCACAGGGCTCACCCACCTCAGATGGAGGACAGGAAGATAGGGGAGGGGGGGGGGGGCAGGGAGGAGAGAAAGGGTAATAAGAGGAGAGGGTGGAAGGCGGGGGAGGGAAAGAGGGGGGGAGGGGGAGGAAAGAAGGGGAAAGGTAAGAGAGGGAGAAGGGTAGCCAGTGTATCCTCCCCAGTCTCCACCCCGCGATGCCCGGGTGAACAGAGCAAAGAAGGACCTACGACCGTTAATCCATCGAGCCCACCCAAGGTTGCCACACTCGTGTAAATTTCTGGGGACAACCTCTACTGGCATAGGTTAATTTCTACATTGGCAACACCTCATCAATGGCCTTTTCCCAAGCTCTTCTTGTAGGCGGGAGAGGCGAGATCCAGTTAATAAGAATTTGTTTTTTGGCATAGAAAAGCAATAGCGAGATCAGCATTTTGGTGTGTCTGGGCCTCTGCTCGTCATCGTGGATAGCCAACAGCGCCAGCTCTGCTGTTAGTGGGACGCTCAACTGAAGACGTTCATTAATGCATTCCATAACCGCAGACCAGTACTGCGATATGCGCGGGCATGTCCAGAACATATGTAAAAACGAGCCTTCAGAGGAGCGACATCTGGGGCAATTTGGGGATCTGTTTGTGAATTGCGTTTATAGGAGATGTGTGTTTTTGTCTTTTTTTTAATCTGCATGGATTAAATAAAGAAAAAATCAGATACAAGGATTTTTTTCTACGTAGGGGAAGAGCCATTTTGGTTGTTTCTGTGTGCTATGTAACGGGGTGTGTGTCCCTTTCCTCCAATCAGAAGTCAGAGCTCTCCCCACTAGCTCTGCAGTGTGTAATTTCAGCTCTCCATACCCTTTTTTCTGAAATCTCAGACAAGCTTTGTAAATTCTGCACTCTGAACTAATGTAGAGAAGACTGCAGGTAAACAGGCACAACTTATGTTGGGGGATTTGTTTGATCTCAAGAATTACCCACTGTTTTTTCACCGGCCAGAATGTGACCCATTCAAGTAAATGGACCTGTCATCGCATTCTACACAGGTGCAGCACTGTGGTGCAGGCTTTTAGGGGATAAAACAGGGAGCGAAAAGGCAACATAATGTCTCCTTGATGCCTGTCAAAGCCCCTCTGAAAAGCAGTTTACTGTAGATTACCCTTCAGAGGGCTATTGCACGTGTAAACAAGCCTTTAGGCTGCTTTCACACCGACGTGCTTTGCAGGCGCTAAAGTGCTAAAAATAGCGCCTGCAAAGCTCCCTGAAACAGCTACTGCTGTGTCTGCAGTACTGGAGCGATGCGCTTGCAGGGCAGTCAAAAAAGTCCTGCAAGCCACATCTTTGGAGCGCTGTTGGAGTGGTGTATTTACCGCTCCTAAAGCGCCCCTTCCCATTGAAAACAATGGGGCAGAGCTGCAAACCCGCCTGCAAAGCACCGCTGCAGCAGCGCTTTACGGGCGGTTTTAACCCTTTTTCGGCCACTAGCAGGGGTTAAAACTGCCCCACTAGCGGCCGCATAGCGCCGCTAAAACAATGGTAAAGCGCAGCTAAATATAGCGCCGCTTTACCACCAGCGCATGCAACGCACCAGTGTGAAAGTAGCCTAAGTGATTTTTCTTTTTTTACTTTGCAGTATGCTTTTATGGATAGTGTTGACTTTGCAAGTGTCTTTAAAATGACTCTAATAGCAGAATTGATATCCATTTTTTTTTTTTTTTTGGCAGTGATGTTTGAGGTGTGGTAAAGTGTGACTAAATAGCAGAATGTTAGGGCAGTAAAAAGTGTCCCTCTTTTTGTTCTTAGAAAATTAGAAGACATGCTATTGTCGAAAGAAAAATTGATCTGTAGGGAAAGACATTGCCTGAACAGCAGAACATGCAGAGCCATGTAAACAAACGGGCAATAGGTTACCATGGCAACTGGAAGGGGACTGCAGACAGGAGCATTGATATTCCATTTTAAACTAGGCCATTCAGAGGCCTGAATGAAACCTACATCATATATAAAGCAAATTAACCTATTCAGTCCTGCCAAATACACTGCTAGACAAATTGAAGCATATAAATACATTCTTTAAAAATAAAGTGATGCTCATTAAGGAGCCATTGTTTCATTACAACATAGCAGCAATGTTGCGTCATGGTTTTTTTTTTTGTTTTGTTTTTTGTATCCGATTGCATTACATATAAACAATGCTATTATTTCTCTCATTATATTTTCACTCATTTTTTGGATGGGTTTCTCTTTTACTTGTAACAGAAATCTGAAAAATAAGTTAATTAACAGTATTGTGAAATGCATATGGTATTTCTTTATTTATTTGAAGTAAAGGCTGCATTTAAACATGCTTAAAATGACTGCTTCCTCCATTGTCGACTGTTCTATGATACGGGGAGCCGCAGCTTCTACATCAGGGATAGGATTGAACTAAACGATTCACACAGATCTTTTACTGGCACTGTAAAGCATTGGTAGTAGAAGGGGGCAAGCAGTGATTTTAACCATATTAATATGTGCCATTTACTTCCACTTTAAATTGGGGGGGAAAATGTCAGGCAAGTGAGGCCCCCTAAAGCAGCAAGAGCCACACAGTCCAGGCATGACAGTTAAGCTGCAGGTTAATCTCCATCTTTCCCTGCTGCTGATGATGAACAAGCCTACTGAAAGGGACAGAGAGGTTGGAGTGGCCACATTGACGGGTGCACTTGGTCCCTTAGAGCTGGGACGTGTGGTGAGGTCAGTGGCTGGTGAGGCACTGGCTAGTATCAGAGCCAGATACACACAGGTTACATACATTACGATCGTTAGAGCGAGAGTAATAATTCTAGCACTAGACCTCCTCTGTAACTGTAAACATCTAACCTGTAAAAAATGTTGAAGCGTCACCTATTGAGATTTTTACATACTGAAATTTGGCGCCATTCCGAAAGTGTGCGCAATTTTAAAGTGTGATATGTTAGCTATCTGTTTACTCAGCGTAGCATCCTCTTTCACATTAATTCAAAAAAATCAGACTAACGTTACTACGTACGTTACTATGACCCTCAATTTTTTTTTTTTTGTGAAAAAAACTGCATGTCCTTTCCTTAGAGGGAACATAATAAGAGGAAGCAGATCTCAGTAAGGCTGGGTCACCACTGGAAATGGAAGGAGAACAAACAAGCAGCTCTATATGGAGTCATTACTACATGTAGGGGCTCCCCCAGATTCCCTGGCCCTTTCCAAAGAGTGATGAACAAGTCTGAAGATGTCAGCAGAATCAGTCTGCTCATTGAGAATACCACTATGGTGATTGGTGAATGAATTTGGTGAGTAAAAGGTCTCCAGCCAGGGAGGTGGCTTTTGAAGTAAGGAAGAACTGTAGCTAGAGGTGAATGGCATACAGTAGCTGTGGGGAGATCGGACATTGTCAAATTTATATGTTTCTGTGCTATGGTCAAATTAATTACATGTTACAGAACTTCCTGCCTGATAAGCTGTTTTGAAACTCCAATGAGTCAATCTCCCAAAATGCACAACAGTCAGTTTAGACTTCATTCGAAGTACCACCAAAAGAAAGAGAGGTGCAAGCTCAGACAGTCAGTCCTCCAACCACATCTGCCTGCTCAAGTAGAGAACATTTACACAAGGGCTGTTCTCAACATTGGTTTCTATGACAAGCACCTGACTTACCTGCCCCTTCGGGAATGATAAGATTTAGGAAACCGGGGGCATTGTGGTGGAGAAAAGTCCTTAAAACAGGTACGTATAGGTCAGGCTGTCATTCGACCTCTTAGACATCAGAATAACTAGCCAGCGCATGTTACCAGCCACAAAGAGCTCTTTAATCATAGGGTCAAACAAGGATCTGGTAGGACAACTCTTGTCTCCCATAGTCCTCAATCATGAATTCATCATAGGGTGTGCACTCCATGCCGTGGCCAGTGTACCTGTTATTGATTCAAGAACAGAAGACCACATCAAAAAGAGTGGGAATATTATGGCGTCTGAAGAAAACAGAGAAAGTGTTACAATGTGGCTTGTTTTTGAGCCTCAGTGAACTTAGGTTGGAAGCAGCTAGGGCTTTCTGTTGTGCTAGAAACACATCTGGACAGAAAGAGAGACTCCAGGATATGATCCCTAAAGTAATTTCAACAAAAGTGCTGCAGGGGGTCGGAGAAAGAGTCCCAGTCTGTTTCGATAACACCACTGACACCCCAGTGCAACTATGGGGTGTGCAAAGAGTTCCCAGCATTGCATGCATTTGCAGTAAGCTAAGGCCCCTTAAGGAAGAGATCTCAGCAAATCCCTTTAGGAGATCTGGAGGATTTTAGAAAACAACATGCAGAACTAAGAACTGAGATCATCAGAGAATCTAAATGCTCATATCTCTCGCCCATAGTGGTGGTCCGGAAGTAAAATGGCTCCATTAGAATGTGTAGTGATTACCAGACACTAAATTGAAGAACCATTCTAGATTAGAACACAACTCCAAAAATGAAGGGGAAAGTGGTTCAGGGTGCTGGGTTTAGGGAGAGGATACCATCAGATCCCCATGCATCCAATAGACAGGATGAAGATCATGTTCATATGCCATTGGGTTTCCATAAATTAAATATTTAATAGAATGCCTCAAGGGCTTTCAGCAGTTGATGGAGCAAACTGTTCTGCCTTGTACACATGACCGGACTTTCCGGCAGACTAGGTCCGACGGTCTTCCCTACGGACTGTCTTCCCTACGGACTTTTGGCGGACTTCCGATGGACTTTCCGACCGAACGGACTTGGCCACACACAATCACACCAAAGTCTGACGGATTCGATCATGATGATGTACGACTAGACTAGAATAAGGAAGTTCATAGCCAGTAGCCAATAGCTGCCCTAGCGTCGGTTTTTGTCCGTCGGACTAGCATACACACCAACGGATTTCTCGGTCCGGCGGAGTTCCGGCCGAAAAATTTAAAACATGTTCTATTTCTAAAGTCCGCCGGATTTTTGGCAAGCAAAGGTCCGATGGAGCCCACACAAGATCGAATTGTCCGAAGGACTCGTTCCGTCGGACCTTTGCTGTCAAAAAGTCCAGTCGTGTGTACGCGGCATAACAGGTTTTTTTTCTAAGATTGCCCTGTATTTGGCTCGATCCATCTTCCCACCAACTCTGACCAGCTTCCTTGTCCCTGCTGAAGAAAAGTATCCCCACAACATGATGCTGCCACCACCATGATTGTGGGCTCAGGGAGATGCGCAGTCTTAGTTTTCAGCCACACATAGCATTTTGCTTTTAGGCCAAAAAGTTAAATTTTGGTCTCATCTGACCAGAGCACCTTCTTCCACATGTTTGTTGTGTCCTCCTCATGGCTTCTTACAAACTGCAAACAGAACTTCTTATGGCTTTCTTTCAACAATGGCTTTCTTCTTGCCACTCTTCCATAAAGGCCAGATTTGTGGAGTGCACGACTAATACTGGATGTGCAGTGTTAGTTTTCTGCCACATACAGCGTTTTGCTTTCAGGATCAAAAGTTCAATGTTGGTCTTATCTGTGCAGAGCACCTTCTTTCACATGTTTGCTGTGTCCCACACATGGCTTCTTGCAAACTGCAAATGTGACTTCTTGTGGCTTTCTTTCAACAATGGCTTTCTTCTTGCCACTTTCCATGAAAAACAGATTTGTGGAGTGCACAACTAAAAGTTGTCATGTGGACAGATTCTCCCACCTGATCTCTGTAGCTCCTCCAGAGTTACCATGGACCTCTTGGCTGCTTCTCTGATTAATGCTCTCCTTGCCATCCTGTCAGTTTAGGTGGACGGCCATGTCTTGGTAGGTCTGCAGTTGTGCCATACCCTTTCCATTTTCTGATGATGGATTGAACAGTGCTCCATGAGATGTTCAAAGCTTGAGATATTTTTTATAACCGAACCCTGCTTTAAACTTCTCCACAACTTTATCCCTGACCTGTCTCGTGCGTTCCTTGGCCTTCATGATGCTGTCTGTTCAATACGGTTCTCTAACAAACCACTGAGGGCTTCACAGAACAGCTGTATTTATACTGAGATTAAATTACACACAGATGGACTCTATTTATTAACTAGGTGACTTCTGAAGGCAATTGGTTGTACTAGATTTTAGTTAGGAGTATCAGAGTAAAGGGGGCTGAATGCAAATGCACGCCACACTTTTCAGATATTTATTTGGAAAAAAAGTTTGAAAATCATTTGGTAATTATGTGCCACTTCACTTCCATTTCATAATTATGTGCCACTTTGTGTTGGTCTATCACATAAAATCCCAATAAAATACATTTATGTTTTTGGTTGTAACATGACAAAATGTGAAAAATTTCAATGGGTATGGATACTTTTTCAAGGCACTGTATGTCCCAGATTCTCTTTATTTCCTGTTCTTAAGATGCATCAAGAAATAAAAGAAAATCTCCCTAAAGTGAGAGTACACTTGTCACTGGAACAAGTTTCCTCAATGGAAGCCTAACCCTCACCTCTTCCTCTCACTTTCTCACTTTCTGTCTCGATGACTATCGTCACCAGGACAAATAGATGAGCATAATGCCTCAACAGGGATGCAGGCAGCAATAAAAAAAACTTGACACGGAGCCTAACTGTTCCCTTCTCTCTCCAAAGCTGAAAATAGTTTGCCTTTAGATACACATTAATTTTAATATAATTAAATCATTTTTATATTTTCAAGGACATATAAGGGTCCTTTCACACGGGATGGATCCGTGATGATCCGCCCTGTGAACATCCTCTCGCTCTGTCGATCCCCGCTGAGCAAGAAGATGACACACTGTGCAGGGACTGACCTGTCAGAGCGCCACTCTCCCCTATGGGGGATTGGATGAGGATGGACCGCAGAGTCCGTCGTCACCCGATCCAATCCACAGACAGAGGGAAAAGTAGGTTCTTCCTCCGTCACACTTTTTCGGATCAGAGCGGGTCGGATGTCAGCAGACGTCAGAGGTCTATGGAGAATCCGTTCAGGTCCACCTACAAAACTGACAGGCGGACCTGAACAGATCGTTTGTGTGAAAGAGGCCTAAGGCTTTTATTTTGTGTATTAAAAGCTTTGCTTTTTATTAAAGGCTGACAATTGCATGGGTATGTGAAATAAAAATATATATCTGCGGCGCAGGGGCTTTTTTGTGAATGAAAACTTTAATCTGCGTGTGATCACTATGTTATACTTGACAAAGTGGTCACATGATTAGGAACCACTCTGATCATTCAGATGAGCGCTGACTCGCTGAGACCAATCTTCTGTGCAGATCTGCTTTTTGCTGCTATCAGGGCTGGGCTCAGCCCTTCCTTTTCAAAGCAACCACTCAGCTGTCGGCTAATTGCCAGCTCCTATCTCTCCACAGTGACTCACCTGTTGATGATATCCTGCTCGTCAGTCCTGCCTACTTAAGCCGTCCAGTCCAGATGTTCTCTGCCTTCGCCTTGGTTTTAGAACATATTAAGTATATGTGGATATGGATGTTATAGTGGTCGTACCATGCCAAGTGTGATATGTTTTGATACTGACAAAAATCAATAAAGAAACAGAAATAAAAAAAATAAAAAAAAAATAAGGTGAGTATTTCATGATGTGCTACTCTGCAATGGGGAACTTTTTATTTTTAACTTTTTTACTGTATCAGTTTACAACCGCTTTAAAGCATTTCTTAACTCCCAAAATTATTATAATGCAGCTTACCAACCTTTACATAAAGTGATTGAATTCGTTTTCATTTTCTAGGCTTTTTTTCTTTACTTTCACTTTGTAATTTTGTGAATAACATACTTCCTGTCCTTGGGTGGCTACCTACCCTCACTACTTGATTGTATCTAAGGCATACCTCCCAGACGGGAATGAAGGACACCTTTTAGCAAAAGTATGTAGACATAGTACACACCCCGTGCCATGCCCTCTTAAAAAAGAAATATACCAAAAAAAAAATATTAGTTACACTCACAGGTTTTTTCTTTTACCACTACTATTCATTTATACTGGCTGTTGAAATTTACAAAGGCAGCCATTTAGAAATTAGATGAAAGGTTTAGCGCAGGGAAACACTTTTCAAAAGATCAGACCAAAATGAGGGACAAATGAGGAGGAAAGAGGGACAGAGAGACTTTATTCCAAATCAGGGACAGTCCCTCGAAAATCAGGGATAGTTGGGAACTATGAAGGGGGGGGGGGGGTTGAGTACCCTAAGCCAGCGCAAATGGTGATAAGTGTAAACAAATAATATTGGTGAGAGTAGCTGATTATAAATAAAACATATGTGAGAAATAATTAATTGGTGAATTAATTTGAACCGTGCTCTCTCTTAAAGCAAAAAAACTTAAATGTACTAAAAAGTGCAAGTGCATAAAAAGTACATAACAAACAATGTCAGCAAACAATTTCATATAATCCAAAATAAGACGCCCATAAATAACAAAATCTAGTGAATGCACAAAATAAATTCAATTAATTTCTGTGCATGTGAATCTGCTTAATTCTGGTGAACAATAAGGAGTGATTGTAGGTCTTCCACCACCATCACCTGACACATATCCTACTCACCAGAACTCCATGACACCCATTACAGGTAGTCAAAAGTGCTGAAAAGATTATGCCAATAGAGGGATTCTCCCAAACTTAACACCGACCTCAAAGGAAGAAGAGAGCTCCCTTAGTGAAGTATATCACAATTTTTTTCAAAAATGGAAAAATAAAAACAAATATCCATCACATCTAAACATCCATGTGTGAAAGAACGCTGTTTGTGCTCCAGCTGTGTTACAATGGGCGGAAGCAGGGCAGGACTCAGGGTGGTGGGGGCCCCTGGGCTTGAGTCACTTTCGGGCCCTACCTTCTATACATTACCGTATTTATCGGCATATAATACGCGCCGGCGTATAACATGCACCCCAAGTTTAGGAGGGAATTTTAAGGAAAAAAACTTTTAGGAGGGAAGTTTAAGGAAAAAATTACATTTAAATGCCCATCAATGCCGCCTTATCAGTGTCCATCTGCAGCCTTGCTCATCCATCTGCAGCCTTGTCCAGTGTCATTGCAGCCTTGTCAGTGTCATTTGCAGCCTTGTCAGTGTCATTTGCAGCCTTGCCCCAGTGTCATTTGCAGCCTTGTCATGTTTCAGCCTTGTCATTGCAGTCTTGAAGTTTAAAAATGGCGCCGCCAAGATACAGAATCCTGTGTCCTCGGGTCCTCGGGTCCTCTCACAGTCCCAAGTGGAGCCTAGAGTAACCGAGTGTACTCGGCTCACAGTCATGCCCAGTCCCTGGGCGAGACTGGGCGTGACTGTGAGCCAAGTCGAGTACACTCGGCTATGTATCTCGGCGGGGCCCCTATTGGGCGGGGCCCATGGGCTTGAGCCCAGTCAAGCCCAATGGTAAGTCCGGCCCTGGGCGGAAGTGAGGTATCGCGCTCATGGCACTCTACGCGTCATCAGGGGTCATGTGATCTGATACATCCCGTCCTAATTTATACAAATCCACCATTGAAGGATATCCAATCCAAATCAATCCTTGCTTAATAATTAATCTAAACTTGAATTTTAATCCACAATGGTATAAGACAATAATGAAAAATATAAAAAACATTAAATTAATGGATTTGTTACAAAATCCTATTATTGAAATGGTTGGGTGGGGTTCCAAGACCAATTATCAGTGGCATAAATTCATTTTTTTCTAGGATAGGCGAATATTTTGACTATTTTCTGCAGCCTATTGATCAAACCTACCCTTCCTATCTGAGAGACAGTAAGCATTTAATGAATCTGTTAAAAGATGTTCCTATACTTGTCACAATTGACATTGTGTCGCTTTATACCAATCTTATACAACAGGATGTTTTATCAACAACAAAAAGAGCTTTAGACGTGAAGTCTGACCTTAAGAAAGAACAGAAGCGGTTCTTGATAGAGGCCTTAGAGCTAGCTATGTCTATCAATTACTTTTGGCATAAGGGATCATGCTTTAAACAGGTCAAAGGAGTGGCCATGGGAGCCAAATACGCTCTGAGTGCAGCAAACATACTAATGAGTCAATAGTTGGAGCAGAGCATTTTTGGTTTTCCTATACCAGAAATGTCGCTATACAAAAGATACATTGACGACATTGTTATTTAATGGGATGGTACAGTAGATGCCCTGAAAACATTCTTGATGGATATTAATAAAAACTGTTATGGATTAAAATTCCCAGGGAGTTGGGATCTGTCACAACTCAGTTTCTTTGATTTCGTTTTGGTGAAAAATAATGGGCATGTCCAAACTAAGACTCATTTTAAGGGAACAGATAAAAACAGCTACATCCCTACGGCTAACTGCCATCATCCAAGATGGTTGGGTGGGGTTCCAAAAGGCCAATTAATGAGGATCAGGCATAATTGCGATAACAAGTCTAATTATTTACATGAGTCTGAAATTGTGGTTAATAAATTCAAAGAAAGGGGGTACCGTGACCTAGATCTTAGACCCATTCAACAACGGATTATAGATATGGACAGAGGACAATTATTGTAGGACAAGCCAAAAAAGAAGCCAGAACAAGACTTTTTTGCATTTTTGACTAATTTAATTTGAGATTATAAAACTTTGGAGCAGATAGTTATAAAACATTGGCCACTACTTTTGAGGGATAAAACATTATTAAAAGTGTTACCCAATTGCCCAAGGTTCATCTATCGATGGGCTCTTAATTTAAGGAATAAATTATGCCCCAATGTGTTAGACCCCCCAAGAAAAAAGGCACCTTTTTGGATGTAACAGGGTTTTGTTACTGTAAAAAATGTAAAGCATGCAAATTGATGAGAAAGGATGCCAGAAAAGTAACACAAGTTGTATCATTTAGCACAGGAAATTAGTTCAAAATTGATAAATTTATCACACGCAAATCGACCCACGTAACCTACCTCATTATTTGCCCATGCAGGCTACAATATGTGGGACACACTAAAAGGAATCTAAGTACCCGCATTAACGAACATCTAAATAATACCAAAAATGGGTTTCCAAAACAGCCTTTTTAATCACTTTAGGAGACATCATAATAAGGATAATAAGAATCCCAGTTTAGCAAAATTTTTTGGGATTGACAAAATAGACCCAGATTGGAGAGAAGGTAATATGATCCAGAAAATATCAAACAACGGACAAATTAAATACACTCACTCGTGTGGGAATAAACGTAGATATAGACTTAAATTGTTATTTATCTATCTTGATTTGGATATCCTTCAATGGTGGATTTGTATAAATTAGGAAGGGATGCACCCGATCATATTACATAGTTACATAGTAGGTGAGGTTGAAAAAAGACACAAGTCCATTAAGTCCAACCTGTGTGTGATTATATGTCAGTATTACATTGTATATCCCTATATGTTGTGGTCGTTCAGGTGCTTATCTAATAGTTTCTTGAAACTATCAATGCCCCCCCCCCCCCGCTGAGACCACCGCCTCCTTGCTGCTCTTACAGTAAAGAACCCTCTACGTAGTTTAAGGACCACTGATGACGTCAGAGCGTGCTGATGAAATGCGTAGGGTGCCTTGAGTGTGATACGTGGTGGAAGACCTACAGTCACTCCTTATTGTTCACCAGAATTAAGAAGATTCACATGCATAGAATTAAATTTATTTTGGGCATTCGCTAGATTTTGTTATTTATGGGCATTTTATTTTGGATTATATAAAATTATTTGCTGACATTGCTTGTTATGCACTTTTTACACACTTGCACTTTATAGTACATTAAAAAATTTTTTTCATTAAGAGAGAGTTTGGTTCAAATTAATTGATCAATTAATTTTTTTTCTCACAGTTGGGAGCTATGTCTAAGTAACCACGGCTATTACCCAGGTTAGCCTCCCAACATATCTGTCTATTTTCAGCCCCAATAAATGGGGGGATTGTGAGATTAAGGCTAAGTTTGCACCTAGCGTATTGTGAATATGCATTAGTATGTGGCTTTTTGATGTGTGTTTGCACATTTATTGCAGAATTTTAATGGGCTGCCCTATGCACGATAAACGCCAAAGAAGCTGCTGTATGTTTTCAGGTGTTAAGCTTCACACATTCTTTATCTGCCTGTTTTCATGTGGAAATGCACTGCTGCATCTGCTTGCTGCACTTGAGGTACCATTAACTAAAAATGGCACTGCAAGTACAATGCACATTTTTGAGCATTCTGTGAACACATGTGCAAGCATATGCTTTTGCGTATGTACACGGAACACTCAGATGTGAATGGAGCCTAATAGTTTGTTTTTGCTTCCAGTTTATCTCACATGACATTAGAAAGACACATTTCTGGCAAAATCAACAGGTATTTTCTGTACTTGATAAAAAAATGTTCTTAAGCCTGAAAAATGAAAACTAGCTCAGCCATCACATCCAATAGGGTGGTAAGCTGCAATAAATCACTTTTTTTCTTGGGTTTAGTTATCTGTATAGTGCTGTAAAAAGCATTAACAGAGGCGAGGAAGGGATCGGAAGAGTTCTTATTTGGAAATTCAGTCCGGTATGTAATTTGAGCTTGGTTTTTAAGCTCAAGGGTTTATGGTTAGGCTAGTATTCATGTCAAAAGTAACCTAGGGCCAGAAGGCTGGCTGGAAATCCAAAATATGAAATAAACATTTGTTCTATTTTTATCTGACCACCAAAAAAAATTTCAGTTGATTGTTTAAAAAACCAGGCCTGGATTCTTGCACAAAATATAACTAGATACGAATATTTATAGTTAAAGGAGTTGTAAACGTACCTGCTCTGTGCCAATGGCTCCCGCTGCTATCAATCTTTCCAATGAGGAGAGAGACAGCGGCTGGAGCCACTGAGATTGTGCACATTGTTGGATCGGATCAGGCTCAGGTAAGAAAAGGGGTGGGGTCTGGGGGGAGCTACAGCACAGAAAGTTTTTCACCTTAATGCATAGAAAGCATTAGGGTGAAAAACCTTGAGGCTTTGCAACCACTTTAAAGTTAATCCAGGGAATATCTGATTGGCTCTTGGGGAATCAGAAAGGAATTTTGTTCCCACACTAAAGCAAATTGTATCATGCTTTATTGTTTTTTTTGCCTTCCTCTGGATCAACTGTGGCTATAGGTTCATTTACATGGAGGTTTTGGATTTGGGCGTGTTTGTTTGTTTTTTTGGATTGAACTGGGTGGACTTTTTTCAGATTAACCATGAACTATAGTCAAATCTGTTATGTACTGGTACCCTAGGGTTAGGTGTACCAATATAACCACTAATATTGTGTCATCCATCCCTACTTTGATCATTTTGACCACTTTAGTGTCTATTTCTCTTTCTTTGCCTGCTGCCACATGTAGCACCCTGATGTTTAGGCAGGGTTGCTATCAAATTTAGTTGCCAGGCAATAATTGTCTTGGCCAATTGTTAGGAGATCAATTGATTTCTCTCTAAATCTGGACTTGTTGCACCCTTTATCTTCTGTCACGAGGTGGCACTATGCTGGTGACATTAGATAAGACAAGGACTTTGCAAGCTCAGACATGAATGGATGGGGTGTCTCAGCCAATGGGCAGGATGTACTTTGGTCCCTTGGCCTGCTGGGAGAGCCTATACATTTGGGTGGAGTCATGTGATCGTGGTTCTGTGCCACCTGGACGGCTGCCTGAGTGGACGTGTGTTGTAATGCCACGGGCTGCTAGGCCCGGAAGTCACCGTCCCTGCTGGGAACTGCATTGAGAGTCCACCCGCTATCACCCGGCTTGTGAGAGAAGCTGCTCCAGAATCCAGTTACCCCTTGAGTTGGGGGTCGGGCCCACCTACTCTCCTTGATGGTGGAACCACCGGGGGAAAAGACGACAGAGTCGGGTAAGCCTGCAAAAGTTGAAGTTAGTGTCCCAGTGGGGGAGGTGATACCTGTAGCCATTAAGGGAGACAATGCGGTTGTGCCAAATAAAGCCAGATCCACGAGCAAGAATGTTCCACTGTTTCCAATTCGGATATTCCATCCAATGGGGTCTCTGAACTACTTTGGGACACTTTGTCGTGGACTGATAGCAATAAGGAGCAATTGTGCTATTTAGAGGAGGATGAAACTCCCTCTGTGTCCATAGCTAGTGTCAAAGTTGAATTGTGTGCCAGTGCAGCTCCCTTCTTATGCATTATTAAGTCCTTTGAGGAGGACTGTTGGGCAAAATGGGTTCCTAAAGTTGCATTGAACAAACCAATCCCGTTGATTAAGTCTGACTGCAAGCCAGATATTTTTTCCTTCTTTGGTTGATTTCATCATTGTTTGTTTCTGATATAATTTATTATTGATAGGCACCGTAATAATCCCTTCCTCCCAGCACCACACTTTTTCAATTTGCAAGCCAGATATTGTTGCCGGATACCCAGTTCAATGTGCACCAGATGCACAGGTCCTACGTGGGTATGGAGATCCTAAGACACTGCCCAGGTTGTCCAGGACACAGCGCATAATTATTAAGAAAGTGGCTAAGGAGTATGGATATCTGTATCCCCATATACCAGCCCCTCTAGAGGAAGAGATCCAGGACAAAGAAACACAATGGGTAGATGAAGCTGTGCAGAGTTTCCATCGGATCCCTTTGCGGGCTGGATTTCCAATAGTTGTCGCCCCAAGATAGCTGAGAGGTATACATCAGTATTGCAAACCTAGAGCTATGGTCGCAAAATTGACTCAGACAGTGTGGTTATCCGCAGGCCAAACAAGAAGGACATTCAACATTACATTACTACGGTAAATGCCAAATCACAGATACTAATGGTAATTACTATCGAATTGTGTTTTCCCTGACACCATATGGATTACAAATGTGTGCTTGTGGAGTTAAGACACATCGCTGAAAACCATTCTTCCTTGTGTACAGAAAGTGTTGTTAGTGGGGGCATTCCTGTTGGCTGTATTGCTGGGACTGAGTTGAACTGTGTGCTGCCGGCAGATACAGGGAGTGCCCACTTGAGCCATGCTGACTGGTGCTCTGGAATTGCCAGTATACCTCCCTTGAAAAGTAGCATGTTGATCTGACATTTAGTGTTTGTTTCTTAAACCAATGAGGAAATTCGTTCTCAGTCCACCAGCTGTTGTGTGGACAGACTGAGATTACCTAATTTTCACCGAGACAGGTGCTCTCACTCTCACACAGTGTTCTGACACCATTCCTCTCCAATCACCATTAATGGTACTTGTAAGCTTAGCCATACCAACCTATGAGTCTATAGAAAATGCTGCAGAGTTCTATAGAGAGCTTGTCCTAAAAGTACGTAGTCAGAATGTGTTTGGATGATTTTTTAGCTGATGAGTAGCCCAGGTTTGTTATATCCCATGTTACCAGTACAGTACAGTATAAGGCAGTAACTTAGCAAGTTATAATTGGAGTAGCGAACAATACTTTTTAATGACACCATTATGGTTACAAGTGGTTTCAAGAGTATTCAAGCAATTGCAAACCCCCTGCTAAGTAGTCAGATGTTTACATGAGATTGTAGGATCAACAAAGCAAGGTGCAGAGCAGGCACCCTGGAATTTCACATCCCAGAAGAGGATAAACTTGTAATAAATAATGGCATAGCTGAAAATGTGGTTCTATTATGTTCTGGCTGTACTAACTGATGCACTATTTAGCAATCCTGCCCTGCTGAGTTGCCTCCTACAAGTCAAGGGTTAATTTTTCTGGTCAGGTTTTCTTTGGCTTTTTGGTAGTATCTCCCTCTGCTGGGGGAAACTAGATATAAGGAGGGAGCCATCTTGAGAATGTGTGGGAAGAGAACGAGAGATTTTTTTTGTGCTCACACCCGCATCCCCCCCCCCCCCCCCGGGTGGGAACATGGTTCCAGGATATGGACTAATGGATTTGAGCTAGGATTTTAGAGATATTTTCTACAATTTAAAAGGTATAACTACCTCCATGGACAGGGGCACCAGGAGACACTAAGCTAGCACTTTGTAAGAGGAATGGAATGGACGTAAAGAGTTGACTGTAACATTCTTTATTATTTGAATAACTTCCAGTGAAGGTGACTTTGTTGTTAGCATAATTTGGCCTGGTTGGAAGTTACTTGAAGACACACACAAAGGGGTGCATGCAAGGAGTATCACACTAATGGTTCACACCAGTGGACAAGAAAGTAGTAGAAGAGAGGCAGTACCAGTGTCTGATTAAGGGTCAAGCTAACCAGAGAAGGCTATATTGCCAATGCCGGTGATTACAGCACTGGAGTCTGTGTGCATATAGCAGCCAGCCAGTTAAGGTGACTTGGCATAGGTAACAGAAGGCCCTGGTAGTGAAGGAGCTTGTGTGCTTAGGCTCCTTCCTTAGTGATCCACACCCCAGTCTTGGGTCCAGATTGCATTATGGGCCATCCTAGCCTGTGTTTCACTAAGGATAGAGTGAGGCCTCATTGGAAGTAAGCACAGGTTCTGAATGGAGTTGAGCTTCCTGTGATTAAAGTTTCATCACAAGTAGAGTCAAGAGTTAAACATATGGATCAGTGTCACTGGGATGAGGTGACAGGTAACTGGGATGGTGGAGTCTGGTACACATCACTGATAGCACTGGCACAGAAATGCTGCACAGAAGAGATAGACGTGTAAAGAAGAATATTATTCATAGTGTATAGTGTATAAAACTAAAGAATTGTACCCTGGAATCTAAAGAGTTAAACTACTGCCTGTGTGGAGAAGTGCTGCTCATCACTGAGAGCGCCACCTTAACACTATGGGGGTGATTTACTAAAGGCAAATCCACTTTGCACTGCAAGTGCACTTGTAAGTGTACTGAAAGTGAAATGCAAATGATTGGATGATAAAATCAGCAGAGCTTCCACTCATTTCAGATCTACCCCTTAGATTTAGAGAGACTACACTTTTAAGTGCACTTCCAAGTGCACTTGCAGTGCAAAGTGGATTTGCCTTTTGTGAATAACCCCCTATGCAGGGGCGTAACTACAGGGGGTGCAGCAGTTGCGACCGCAACTGGGCCCTGTGCTGCAGAGGGCCCATGCAGCCCCCTCTACATATGGCCGGCAGCAGCATAGGCAGCTAGGGGTACCAGTGCACCATGCACACGGGTGGCTGGAGGTGGAGGGTGACTAGCAGAGCTCCATGCTCGACTATCGCACTGGCTGCTCTTTAGTTGTGCATTCCCTGCATGACCTGTGTCCTCGGCCGGCTCCTCAGAGTACCCCTCTCCTGCTCCATGCATTGCCGCACTGTCTGATGTCTGTTCTCCCCAGCCAGAGTCCCGTCCCCCCGAGTCCGGCCCACATTGCACTGCATACTTCTCCCGAGTAAACAAACTTTAAGCACACAGATGCAGTGCAGCCCTATGAGAGCCAGCTCCCGGAGGACACTGCAGGCTTGTCTGCCAGGCCCCCTCCTCCCATGTCATACACAGATGATGAAAGGTCTTTCTGGAAGATATGCTGATCACCTGTCCAGCACACTGGATGGAGCCCAGGCCAACATTGATGAGTGCGTGGCCTGCAGCTTGGTCATGGTGAGTGAGAGCACCCCATCCCCCACACACCATTACATACCCCCTCCATCTCCCCCTGGGGACAGGGGCCCCTTCTCACGTGGGGACAGGGACCCCCATCTCCCCTGGGGACATGGACCCCTTCTCATCTGGGGGCAGTAACTTCATCTGCCCTGGAGAAAAGGACCTCATCTCTTCTGGGGACGGGGAACCCATCCTGCCTAGGGACAGTCCCCCAATGGGGCACCTAAAAATTAAAAAAAAAAATAATAAAAAAACTACTGATGCCAGTGGTGGAACTACAGGGCTCACAAAGGTCATACCTGTGACCACGCCCTGGAGTTCCACCGCCGGACTCGGAGGGAAGGGCCCTGGCTGGGATTCAGGGGGGCCCTTCATGGTTTCTTGCATCGGGGCCCTGAAGGTTCTAGTTACGCCACTGCGCCCTATGTCTGTGTTTCAGCATATGCCTTTGTCAACTTCTTGAGGCATGAGCAATCACTCTTCCTGCTGCCATCTGGGCACCATACACAAACACACACACTACAACTTTACAACTTTTTAAATACTTTTAAGGCACGTCAAGAAATTATGCTTCCATGACTTACTAACAGAAAGGTGTGCTCTTTTATTTTGTACTTGCAGCATGAAAATGTTGACATATTTGTGCAGCTTGTCAATTGCGTTTGGGTTGATGGTATTGTTTTTTTTTTTTTCACTTTTAGCAGGCACAAGCCAACATGGACTGGCACTTTTCACAGGCCCAAAGACCAGGAACCAGTGGGTTAGTAGACATTTTTTTAACTGTTCTGTAACTGTGTTTACATGATAATGTTATTATATGTATATGCATCTGCCTCATTTGGTCACATTCTTTAACAAAAATTTCAGACCTTATTTAAAGGAGAAGTGTGAAAATTAAAAAACAAACATACATACTCTCTCCTATGGCTGCAGCATTGCTGTGGTGCTGCAGCTGTCCCCCTGTCAGCTCTTAGCCTGAGAACTGAGCAATCACATGACCATTGAGCACTCAGTTTTCAGTCTGCTCTGAGCAGAGAGTGGTGACTGTCAGTCACCGCTCTCTTCCCTGCACCTGCAGGGAGAAGCTGGTTCAGGCTCTCAGCAGTGCACTGAGAGGCTGAGCCAGATGCCATTCAGGCATTTGGGTGGATCACAACATTATTACTGGTAGACTTTCATAACCTGGAGTGGGTCTGTGACTTTGGCCAGTTGTCAGACAAACCTGGGTCACAGGAGTGCAAAAGTAAGCTTTGGTTCTACTTCTCTTTTAAGAGAAAAATGTAGAGCTTTCGAAATCACTAAATACTAGAAACTTACACCTTTTACCTTGCAATGAGAAAGCATATAATGTTCAGTTCACTACTCACCACAATCATTTCAAGGCACTGCATCATAGGATGTTTTTTTTCCTAAGTCAAACTCACTCAACAATTCAACATGTGTTCAGTGTCCCCCGCTCTGCACATGCTCCATGCCTCTTTATTTTCGGCACTGTGCCTAAAATCAGAGCCACTAGAGGTCGATCTGCTAACAGCTTTGAGGTGTACTGTTGCTGAAGAGGAAAGAAAGCAACAGGAAAGACACAAACTGTACTGAGGGAACATAGATTAGGGAGGGAGAAAAGAAAAGCAGGTGTTAGGACAAACTCTTCTGCCAGGGAGACACAAAATAGTTAAAATTACAAGGATACGGATAAGGATCTTATCTGATATTCTCTCCTTTCTCCCTATTTGGCATCCCTGAACTTCAGCAATGTAAGTAAAAAGCAGGCACCTTTTTTTGGAACTGCACTGCAACCGCATCATATGGTAATTTTGTACCATGCAATCCGATGCGGACAAACCACGCTGTGTTTGCAATCCTTTTGAGGTGTCGTTAAGTTTGTATTGACACCCGCAGCAGACTAGGGGGAGGATAGGGAGAGGGAATAAGGGGTGGAGAGCTGATGTTTGAGGGCTCAAGTTAGGTGTTTCTATTAAAGTCTATGGGGCCAAAAATGCTTGTAATCTGACAAAAAGAAGCTCAAGTATTTTTTTTGAGTGACAGGCATTTTGCTTCAGACGACAGAATACTTATATGTGAAAAGGGGCCATTGAAATTTATAGACTTTGACTTATTGAGCATTTTAGAGTTACAAGCTTCAAGCAGAAAATCGCTTAAGTCTGAACTGGGCCTTATAGTGTGAACTGGGGCTTACATTGCTGAAGTTCAGGGATGCCAAATAGGGAGAAAGGAGAGAATATCAGATAAGATCCTTATCCGTATCCTTGTAATTTTAACTATTTTGTGTCTCCCTGGCAGAAGAGTTTGTCCTAACACCTGCTTTTCTTTTCTCCCTCCCTAATCTATGTTCCCTCAGTACAGTTTGTGTCTTTCCTGTTGCTTTCTTTCCTCTTCAGCAACAGTACACCTCAAAGCTGTTAGCAGATCGACCTCTAGTGGCTCTGATTTTAGGCACAGTGCCGAAAATAAAGAGGCATGGAGCATGTGCAGAGCGGGGGACACTGAACACATGTTGAATTGTTGAGTGAGTTTGACTTAGGAAAAAAAACATCCTATGATGCAGTGCCTTGAAATGATTGTGGTGAGTAGTGAACTGAACATTATATGCTTTCTCATTGCAAGGTAAAAGGTGTAAGTTTCATTGTCTTCAAGAGGGTTTTGGATTCACACACAAGTCTATGGAAATGCAAAACCTGCTTGAAGCAAGTCAAATATATCAAATGCAAGACAAAAGGAGATCACATTTACCTGTCAACTGATTTTGAATGACCTCGAAAGCATCTCAAACTGATGTTGTCAGAGTGATGTCATCAACAAGAGTCCAAAGCTTGTCAACACTGGCTATTATCTAACTTTGTGACTGAGCTCTGCCAACTTCCATTTCACTATTCTATCTGAGCATCCATTGTGGATATCTCACTGGGGGAGTGATATGACTGTTGTCAATTTATAATAATAAATGGTTCACTTTTTTAATTGAAAAACAGAACAGTATTAAAGTATTAATATGAGAAATATGACTGTTGTGAATGCTTACCTGCATCTCAAAATGATAATTGCCTGGGTGTTTTTGTCAACAATACTTCGGAGACAAATGTCTGAAACAAGAAGAAAACAAATTAGAGTCTAGGAAATGTCAGAAATTATTATCACTATACTTTGTCAAGGGTGGGAGATTTAAAAAAGCACTGAATCCAAAGCATCAAAATGTCATCTGAGGCAGGCCATAGACGGTGAAAAGCATTATTCCCCCCATCAGCACAGTCAGTGTTGACATGGGAATCCCTCCTGCCAAGCAATGGTATTCTCCCGGGGGGGGGAGGGGGCAGGCAGGGAGGGAGAATACAGTTATTCGGCTATGGCAGCCACTAGTGATGATAGCAGTCAGTCTGCCCATGCACAGTTCGAATCTTGGCCAGTTCCCGCTGAACCGGCCGAGATTCAAACCGCTTATGGCCAACCTAAATAACTAGCATTTTTTTATAGAGAGGTTATCAATGGAAGTCTCTACATTTTTATCATGACCAGCGTGCCCCAAAAACCTATAGGTTCTATAGACAGCTTAGAACACACTGCTTCTTCCCATTTATTTCAAGTGGTATTGACTTATGCCACGTACACACGTAGCAGACTATCCGGTGGACTTTCCGAACGAGCTACCTGCCCACACACGGTACTTTTGCGGCAGACTAATACGGCGTGCTAAGTCCGCCGTACTTTTGAAATGAAAGGACTCGCCCACACATGCGGAGGAAAGTCCGCTCATTTTGAGCACGTCTCCAGGTAGCCGGGACCAGCGAAGGAGGCATCGCTGGCCCTGTCAACTGGTATGGACTTAAAGGGGAATCCCTACGCCAAAAAATTGGCGTGGGGGTCCCCCCTAGGTCCATATCAGACCCTTATCTGAGCACGCTACCCGGCCGGTCAGGAAAAGGGGTGGGGACGAGCAAGCGCCCCCCCTCCTGAGCCGTACCAGGCCGCGTGCCCTCAACATGGGGGGCGGCCCCCCCACCCCAAAGCACCTTGTCTCCATGTTGATGAGGACAAGGGCCTCTTCCTGTCAACCCTGGCCGTTGGTTGTCGGGGTCTGCGGGTGGGGGGCTTATCGGAATCCGTGAGCCCCCTTTAATAAGGGGGCCCCCGGATCCCAGCCCCCCACCCTATGTGAATGAGTATGGGTGGTACCCCTACCCATTCACCTGTTTAAAAAAGTAAAAAAAAAAAACACAACCCACAAGGGTTAAAATAGTTTATTGCACAGCTCCGGGTGTCTTCTTCCGTCTTCGGGGGTCTTCTCGCCGGACTCCTCCGCTATCTTCTGCTATCTCTCTTTCTAGCGGCGGAGCCCAGCTTTCTTCTTCGCCACCGCCCTCTTCTTCCGACTTTGGGGGTCTTGTCCCCCTCTTCGGGGGTCTTGTCCCCCTCTTCGGTTCTTCTTGCCGGGCCACTGCGCCTTCTTCTAGCTGTTTTGCAAGCGGTGGCCCGGTCTTCTGTCGCCGCTGCCGATGTCGCCGTCTTCTGTTCTTCTCTTCTTCTCTTCTGGAGACGTTGCCTCGTCGCTGTCTCCGGTCACAATGGAAGGGACGCGGCATGCGGCGACTTATATAGGGACATCACCGGATGATGTCCCCGCCCATTATGATGTCACAGTCCCAGAGGATCATTATGAGGTCCCAGTCCTCATCAACATGGGGACAAGGTGCTTTGGGGTGGGGGGGCCGCGTGGCCCCCCCTTCCCCAAGGCACCCCCCATGTTGAGGGCACGCGGCCTGGTACAGCACAGGAGGGGGGGCACTTGCTCGTCCCCACCCCCTTTCCTGGACGGCCAGGTAGAGTGCTCGGATAAGGGTCTGATATGGACCTAGGGGGGACCCTCACGACGATTTTTCGGCATAGGGATTCCCCTTTAAGTCCATACCAGGTGACGGGGCCAGCAACGCTACTTGGAGCCGCGCTCAAAATGAGCGGACTTTTCTCCACACACACGGCCGTACTGTCTGCTGAAATGCAAGTCCGGTGGACAGATTGGAGTGCAAAACTGCTTTCTTAGCCCGCCAGACTTTTGGGTAAAAAAAGTCCGCCGGAGCCCACACACAGGCGGATTGTCCGGCGGACTTGAGTCAGCCGGACTTTTCCATCGGATTGTTTGATCGTGTGTATGAGGCATTAGAATGAATGAGACCTCATGGTGTTGCATTAGGCATTTGCTTGTCAGGGCAGGGTTGTGTATGGTATTTATGTATTACATACAATAAGTTTAACACCTGCATATGGTTTGTACCTGCTAGGGAGAAAACAATTGTTTTGTTTTCTTGAAACATATTAAGTTTTGGTCTGGGTTCTGTCACCCGGAGAAGTTGTAGAGCTTTGGGTGGGATAAAGTCTCCATTGTCCACATCTTACCTGGCAGCCAGACCTCATTATTAATCAGCTGATTGAAGCAAGATAGTCAGAAACATTGCAGACTGTTCTGAAATAGACGGAGGGTCTGAGGGGACCATAAATAGCCAAAAGGCTGAATTGTTGTGTGGTTCAGTGTAATGCAAAAAAATTCTGCATGGGAAAATCCTTGTAAATTACCTTTTGATTATGAATAAAAGTGGGCGGAAACCCCTTAAACTAATAGCTGGTGAGTGAATTAAGCCCTTGCAGCTCTACATTTGAGTTTAAACTATAATGAGGTAAATGCTGTACTTTTTTTGTTTTAACATATTTCCACTTTGATTAATAGCACTCAAAATAACGAGGAAGGTGGAGTGTGGCCAAATAATCCAGTGGAAACAGAAAGGCTTCAGGCAATGATCCTGGCATCAGCAACTGGTTAGTCTCAAAAACGATGTTGCATGTCTAACAAGTACATTTCTTTGTATTTTTATTAGACAAAGACAGGTGCAGGCAATCTAAAGGTGCCAATCCAAATGCCAATTATTGGCAAAGTAAGATGTTTTATTCCCTATTTTTTACTGCTCAACATGTCTCCAGGTTTTTACAGATTTTGCTGCAAGATCATAGACTAAGCAATCCCTACCTACTAGTTTGCTCAAAAACAGAATTTTTCATGGCAACGTCTTCAAAAACAGTCTTATTTTTGTGGCAGATTTGTCTGAGACAACTTTGATTTCATCTCCTTGTGCTCAATCAAAATCATTTTATATCTGTGATTATTTTTCATCTTTAACAAAAAAATTAAACTGAAAGTTTACTTGCTCTATCAAATTTCCATGTGTATGGATAGCTAAAAGCTATCTGAAAATAGCAGTAGAATAGAACCAGTGTGTTTATTAGTTATTGATTTGTATGATTTATACAGCAAGCTCACTATCTACTCTTTATTTCCAAACATCCCATACAGTAGAGATCGAGTGAGTAGCCAAGATTGTCAAAGCCTTTGCCACTGCTGCTTACAGTACATGATGATTTCTCAGCTCAATGGTAGCTTTTCCTCCACACCATTTCTATCACACCCCTTGACAATTTAGTCACTGCCCTCTCTCTTCAACAGTCCATGGTAATCTCTTCTGTGCCTCCATTTTTTCTCTTGCCCTTGTCCTTGAATAGCTTATAGTACATCTCATATCTCATTCCACTGTCTATGGCCATCTACTTTCAACATTACCTTACTGTCTTTGGTACTCAATCTGCTCAATCTGCTCACCCTATACCTTCTTTTTTTCTTCCCAGTTAGATACTGCTCTGACCTCTCTATCTTTCCTAATGTTCCATGGTCAGCTACTGCTTCTAACTCCCCCCATCCACCCCCTTCTTCTTTCATAATCCATGATCAATACCATTCTTCCAGTGATCTATAATCTTTGCATCCTATACTTCTCAGGATCACAGTCAATTTACACTCCCCTATCAGCAGTTCTATTATGATGTCTCACTTGACCAAATAATACATCTGTCTAAATACTGTTTAATACACTAGCAATGCATCTCGGTTTGTAATGATACACGTACACTCAGAGGCCAAAGACCATTAGGTTTGAAGCTGGCCTTGAGTACTATCAAGGGCCAGATCTTGGCCTTGTCAGTGTTTTTTCAACGGCCTCTTGCTTCCCACTCTCTGGTGCGTAGCTTTATTCAGAGGGTAACACGAATTAATCTCCCTATCAAGGCACCTCTAAATTCTTGGGATTTAAATTTGGTCTTATTGGCTTTTCAGAATCAGCCTTTTGAACCTTTAGGGGAAATTCCCTTGGTTCTTTTGACAAGAAAGTTAATCTTTTTGATTGCCATTTCTTCTGCTAGAAGAGTAACGGAACTAGCGGCTCTGTCTTGTAAAGAGCCATATTTGACCATGCATAAGGATAAGGTGGTTTTGCGTCATCATTCTGAATTCCTACCAAAAGTGGTTACAGGTTTTAATTTAAACCAGGATATTATTCTTCCTTCTTTCTTCCCAGAGCCTCAATCTAGGGAAGAGAAGGCACTACATTCTCTTGATGTAGTAAGAGTGATCAGAGTCTATTTAAAGGCAACCGCTCAGGTTCGCAAAACAGATGTTTTGTTTATTCTGCCAGAAAGTCCAAAAAGGAGACAGGCAGCATCAAAATCTACTATTTCCAAATGGATTTGTCAAGTGATTGTTCAAGCTTATGGTTTAAGAAAGGAAATTCCTCCTTTTCATGTTAAAGCATAATCAACCAGGGCGGTTAGTGCCTCTTGGGCGGTGCATCATCAGGCCTCTATGGCTCAGATCTGTAAGGCAGCAACTTGGTTTTCAGTTCATACATTTACCAGATTTTATCAAATCAAAGTTAAAGGTCATGAGGATATTGCCTTTGGGTGCAGTGTACTGCAGACTGCAGACTGTAGTCTGTAGTCCTCTAGCCTCTTTTTGCCCTACTTTTTTTGTTGTGTCTCCCTCCCTTCAGTTGCCATTGCTATGGGACATCCCACATAGTTACATAGTTACATAGTTAGTCAGGTTGAAAAAAGACACAAGTCCATCCAGTTCAACCTTAAAAACAAATAAATAAAATAAAAAATAATCGTACAATCCAATATACCCAATTTTATGCCCACAATTGATCCAGAGGAAGGCGAAATAAACCCCAGCAGAGCATGCTCCAATTTGCTACAGCAGGGGAAAAAAATTCCTTCCTGATCCCCCAAGAGGCAATCGGATTTTCCCTGGATCAACTTTACCTATGTTAGTACCCAGTTATATTATGTACATTCAGGAAAGTATCCAGGCCTTTCTTAAAGCAATCTACTGAGCTGGCCAGAACCACCTCTGGCGGGAGTCTATTCCACATTTTCACAGCTCTAACTGTGAAGAAACCTTTCCATACTTGAAGATGAAATCTCTTTTCCTCTAGATGTAAAGAGTGTCCCCGTGTCCTCTGGGTTGACCGTACAGAGAATAACTCAACACCAAGTTCACTATATGGACCCCTAATATATTTGAACATGTTGATCATATCCCCCCTTATTCACCTCTTCTCAAGAGTGAATAAGTTTAGTTCCTCTAATCTCTCCTCATAGCTGAGCTCCTCCATGCCTCTTATCAGTTTGGTTGCCCTTCTCTGCACTTTCTCCAGTTCCCCGATATCCTTTTTGAGAACTGGTGCCCAAAACTGAACTGCATATTCCAGGTGAGGTCTTACTAATGATTTGTACAGGGGCAAAATTATATCTCTCTCTCTGGAGTCCATACCTCTCTTAATACAAGAAAGTACTTTGCTCGCTTTGGAAACAGCAGCTTGGCATTGCATGTTGTTATTGAGATTATTATCTACCAAAACCCCCAGATCCTTCTCCACTATGGATTCCCCCAGTTGTACTCCCCCTAGCATGTATGATGCATGCGTATTCTTAGCCCCCAAGTGCATAACTTTACATTTATCAGCATTAAACCTCATCTGCCACATAGTCGCCCAATTAGACAGAGCATTGAGGTCGGCTTGTAAATTGGAGACATCCTGTAAGGACGTTATTCCACTGCATAACTTGGTGTCATCTGCAAAGACAGAAATGTTACTTTTGTAACTACTATGTCTCTGTGTCCCCTGATGTATGAAAAGAAAACAGGATTTTTAAAGCAGCTTACTTGTAAAATCCTTTTCTTTGATGTACATCAGGGGACACAGAGGTCCCTCCTTTCTTGGTATACACTACAAAATTGAGGTACACCCAGTAATGGAAGGGGCTATATAGGGAGTGGACTTCTGGTCTTAGGGTGTGCCAGTGTCCATCACCTATTGATGGCCTATTGGTAACCCACATCTTAACTACTATGGCTCTGTGTCCCCTGATGTACATCAAAGAAAAGGATTTTACAGGTAAGCTGTTTTAACAATCCTGTTTTTTGAACAGTTTGAACACTTTGGACAAAAGTATGTAATGTACCATAGTTTACAGTATAGTGTAGGGCACTAAACTGAAAGCACAGAGTACAGGGGTGTGTAATGCATAGAGTCCAATGGAAGAAAGTATGTAATGCAGAAGGCAGCAGTGAAGGGGTCAGGAGTGTATAACAAAGGTGTAGGGAGTACAAAAAAATCTCCCCACCACACACTCACCCCACTAAGCACACATTTAGTCTGCAAGTCAAAATTTTTCCCAAACAAAAATGTGCCCCCCGATCTCTCCTCCTAGTACAAGTCTTTGCCTCCTCCCAATCCCCCCTCCCAGCACAAATCCTTTCCCAAATCTCCTCACCCAATCTCTCCTCCCAGTTCATATCTCATCCAAATAGAAACCCTAGAAGGGGAAACAAATCAGGGTAAATAGGAATTTTTCGATACCCAGAAGTATTAAACGGTATATAACAACATGCAATATATATATATATATATATATATATATATATATATAAATACAAAGTTTTATTGAAACAGCACTAAAAATGACCCCTATGACTGAGGGGACAATATATGACATAAAACAATTGAATTCAAGGTATAAAAAGCTGAAATTGTATACACTACAAAATTGTAACTAGGACACAGATGTGATAATGATCTCAAATGCATCACAGGCATGGCCCTGATACATTTTGACTATTCAAATCGTCGGGGGGGGGGGGGGGGGGTGTCATCCGCTAACAAGCCAAAAATGTTACATTTCTTGGATGCACTACTCTTTTAATACTTTTTAAAAACATTTGAAATGTGCTGAGTAGTGTAGATCACAGTTGCCACAGGGTAGCTCAAAAATGCATGAAAATCAATTTTTTAATTAAATGTATACTTTTTATACATATCTAATTCTCCCTCTGATCTTACAGAAGCTGCTGAAAGCACCAACATTGGAGGAGGAACAGGGACTATGGGTCTTGGTGCCTGCTATGGGCCTCAATTCACTCTACAGCATGTACCTGACTATAGACAAAACATATATATTCCAGGGACTGCCACGCTTAATGCTGCTGTGAAACAAGAAACAAGAACTCCTGCCCCCTCAGGAGGGAACAAGAAAAAAACAGCCAAAAAGGAGAAAAAATAACATTTCCATAGCTGTGTGCAACTTACACCAAGCGAACGTATTACTCTAAGCACTTAATCCCAACCAAATCATATTGAATGTTACAAAGAAAGGCAAAAAAATGAAAGTGAATGTTCATGGTTTATGATGAAAAATTGGTTTTGATAGTAGAACTTTTCATGAACCATAAAGGATTTTTTCATAAGTGCTATCATAATTTATATTAGCCAGTGATTTGTTATACTGTTTTTATTTTTCCCACCTGTAACAAAATGACCTCCCCCTCAAAGAAAAAAAAAGAAAAAGAAAAAATATATAATTTTTTACAAAATTACCCAGGTCAGCCAACAAAAAAAAAACTGAAGTCGACTGACTCTAAAACCTTTGCACTGTAATTTTAAACTCTGTATTTGATTTGTAAATGTTTTAACATGTGGGATTGTTGATTACCTTAGTGTAAGGTTCTTAATAGATTGTAGCATACATAGTTTCTGAAAAATTGCTCTTTTGTGTTAGATTTTAAAGAAGCTACATACAATGATCAGTATCAAAGAGCACATTCTATTTGCCAAGTAAATTTTACCTTTGGAATTTCCCCAGCCCTTATTGTTCAGTAGTACATAACCACTTGATGTAGAAGTTTTAGATAATGTATACACTGTGGTATTATTGTACTTACATCTCAAGACAATGGCTATCACTGTTAATGCTGAGATGAAATATTAAGACGTTTTCAAAAATTGTAAGATTCTGGTAGGCTTTTGCCTGAAGCATATTTAAGAGCTGGTCACAAATTTTGATATGCTTGATCCATTAAATTTACCAGCAACTACAGTGTCCGAGGACCTACCTAAACAATCATTTCAATTTCAGTGGACAAAAACACAGATGTTTGTAAATTTTGTTGATCTGGCACATTCAATTTTGACCTGCTTTAGGGTTCTTGCACATGGTTGTGGTATACAGGCATATGCATGCATAAAATAATGAACAGATTTTTTTCTTTTATTGATCTACACACAGCACAAGTTTACATGCCTGAGTGTACATGCCCATTAAAAACAATGGACTGCATTTAGATCATTAAAAAAAAACATGAATGCCTAAAAAAATGGCTTTTGGCATCTATGTGCAAGAGCCATTTACACAGTTGTTTCATATCTATCTATAAAAGGTAATAATTTTCCACACTGTAAGAAAAACAAACGAACAGAGATGTTTCAATAGACGGCGTGGGTTAGGGAAATCGAGTGGTGTGTGCCTGTACTCCAGTTTTGTACATTTGAATGTGTAATAAATAGTACATGAATGTCAAGAAACAACTAATATGGACCTGGGGCCTTTCGGCAAGCTGCTTTTAGGATCAAACATATTACGCAAAATTTAGCTGAAGCTAGAAGTTGGACATTGAAAGAGTTACTGGCATGTAACATGATTAGTTATCAATATAAAATAAAATGTTATTATCAATATATAACGAGATATGGTGAAACTATAAGATGTGTAAGCGCTACAAAAGTTCTGTGGCTTGATAATGAAATATGTTGATTGGCATCTGTACCTAATATCAAGCCTAGTTTGTACTATAACTCACAAATTTCACATCAAAACTTACTTATAACAGGAGGGCTGCAAAATTATGAAAAAAAATAATAATTTGTTTAATCAAATGTAAAGAATGTATGTTGTGATTGTAATCATGTATAAGCGACTGTGTAGCAAAAAATATAGTACTACTTAATGTGATCTTAATTTTTATTCTGATAGTAAATAAAACACATAAAGGTAAAAACCTCACTTTAAGTGCTCCTGTTATCTGCTGAGTGGTAGCAGACATTTTGTAGGCTGTTGTAAATCAAAATTCATAAACACCTAGCTAAATGACTGATATAAGGGAGGAAGGCGAATTAGCACACTGGTCACGCTAGACTAGTGGTCATCAACCCTGTTCTCAGGGCCCACTAACAGACCAGGTTTGCAAGATAACTGAAAAACATCACAGGTAAAATAATTTGCTGCTCAGTGATTGCAGTATTCTAGTCTGAATCTCCCCAAGGTAATACATTAAACCTGGCCTGTGGCCCCTGAGGACAGGGATTATGACCACTGCACTAGACAAAAGATAAACTCACTGTGTTCAGGTGAGAAAACTATCATCTTATTCAATCTTAACGTAAACTGATATTTTAGCTTTGTGGTTAGCATGCAAAAATAAAAAATGGATGATCATTCGTCTGATAATCTCATCCTGTGTACTAGGTTTAACTCTGGCTCCTTATTTCTCAGAATTTCAGTGCAGACACATTGGTTATCAGCATGTGGTTTTCCTTCTACAACTCCATTGTAGAAGCAGTATTGGAAATTAGCACTCTAGTTTCCAGAACACTGAGTGTCTCACTGCTAGAGTCTTTCTCTTCCTATTGGATTCTACTTAAAGAAAAACAAATCCATCAGGAAGACTATGTTCCTCTTATAATGATATTAGCAGGTAGATGGACCCAGGAAAACATATATTGTATATTTTATATTGCTGGAATCAGGAAGCCTACAGTGATTCAATTAGCCATTCCACAGTTAAAATAGCAATTTTGGGTTCAACGCTTTAGTAACACAGATAGGAAATCATCAACCCAAAAAATGTATTAAATTTTTTAAATGTAGGAACATGCAACACAAAAACTTTTTAGTATAACACGTTAAAATAGAATTTGGTGATAGTTTTCCTTTAAACATTTGTAGAAAAATGTAGTGGCTGTTGGTGCCTCTTTCTACCTGCAGTGACTGGTTGAGGTTCATGGTAGTTTGACACAGGTGTATAGAAAACTGCATGCATACAAACCATTCAGTATTCACAGGTGCATTGGAATAAGGTCCATATTTGCATGTCTTAACCAAGCATGGGATCAATTTAACTTTCAGCACAAACCTACAGAAACAAGAACAGTTACTACAATAATTAGAATTAGTAATTATTGTCTATACAATCATAGCAGCTGTTCTTTACAAACATTACCGGCTGTAAATTGTTGGCAGTATAAATTATACTTTATCTTTAATAATGTATCTTCAATGGCAGTATAAAGTAATACTTCAATCATTTCCAACAGCTCTTATTGCTGGAGGGTGAATAAGTGACCTTTCCACCATGGATTTTGTAATAGAGAAGATGTGAATGAAGGCATCATGATATGGTCTATAGCAGGGGTAGGACACCTCGGCACTCCAGCTGTGGTGAAGCTACAAATCCCATCATGCCTCTGCCTGTAGGAGTCATGCCTGTCATTGTCAGGGTCTTGCAATGTCTCATGGGACTTGTAGTTTCAAAACAGCTGGAGGGCCGAAGTTGCCTACCCCTGGTCTATAGCGTAACAAGAACAGATCTCCTTGTTAACCAGTTCATGGCAGGACTAAAGATTGATGGTTGGTCAAGACTTCATCCAGCTTCGTGGTTCTACAAAGAAATCATAAAGCAGTGGTGGGTATTACTTAATATAGCCAAAGTTGGAAGTACCTTATATGGGGAAAATGTTTCATACAATGTTCATGACATGTGAGAATGTTGTTTTCAATTATTAGGAACCAGGGACATCATTGAGCAATAAGACATAATCTAATGGACATTTCAGGCTTTTAAAAATAGGTGACTGTGTCTACAGTACACTTAATTTGAATTTTTTTTTTCTGTAAGCTTTAAACAAAAACCTAGATTGTGGCACAAAAAAATAAATCACGGTGAGCACCATAAGATAATAATGTCACCCATTTGTCTTGGATTCCTTGGAGCGATCTTATAATCCTTTTCAACTCCATCACAAAGCCCAAGGTGGATTGAGAAACCACATTAATATTAGTATGAAAAACAGCTAGAATAGAGCTATGGAATTTACTGTATTAAATTGGTGATCTCTGATAACAATTTATGATCACTTTGAGCTACCAATGCAGCATTAAAGTCCCTATTGTTTTTCCTTGCATTTGGCAGAACCATGTATAAAATTCCCACTTTTAGCTGTTGCGAGTCTAGAGAGCTTTAGGATTCACTACGTTTTCAAGTAAATGTCCTGTCATGGTCATGGGTCAGGCTCAGAGACCAGTAGCTATATTGGTAGATAGGGTCTCACCAACCAGCTGGATAAATGAACAAGCAGGTCACCCTGGCTGATGCAGCAGGTTCACCCGAGGTGCAGTATCTGAGTACTAACCAGTGTTCACCAGAGCTCCTGATGGTGGAGATGGGTTTTTCTGTGAGCTAGTACAAGGTTGTGGTCCTCAGAATCACCACACCAGTAGATGAGCAAGCTGGGGTCCAGTAGCAGATATAGCAGGTAGAGATCACGCAATAGCGTTAATAAACAAGCCAAAGGTCGGTAACAAGTGGTTGCAGGGGTCAAGCAAAAGCATAGTCAAGGAAGAAGCCAAAGGTTGCTAACGAGTGGTAGCGAAGATATGGGTGGCAGTAAGAGTGAATAGAGGGAGATAGCTGTTGGAGAAAGCACAATAATCCAGCAAACTGGAAGTACAGAGACATGGCTTAAATCAGCACCTTAATGGAAGGAGCAAAGATTTCAAGGTTCATGAGAAACAAGACATAATGTAAGGTTGTCCAAGCAATCAACTTAGGTGGCTCAACAAGAAGTTTTTTGTGCCAGACACAGCAGAGGTCCTGGTTCAGTTCTAGGCCCTGACATACCCTTTCTGCCCTGACTCTCAGTCCTGGTTCTCCAAAATGTGAGAGAGGGGCACTATTCATAGGAAGGTTTTAGATTCAGAATGAATGCTACACTGATAACTAAGGCAAGTAGATAATCAGCTGAATACTTAGATCCCTAGGTACCTTTAGACACATGTGAATGCACTCTACCAAAGATTACATGTGAGTGATAAGGCCTGCCTGCGTCCAGGGAAGATCACTCACATTAGATCTCAGCATGAGAGCTTACATGTGAGTAGGAGGAATTAGCTGTGATAGCCAGAAGCCTAACATTGCCTACTTGCAGCTAATAGTGGGAAACCCCCGCTGCCATTCTCACACGTAATCACTGACAGGGTGTTTGCAGGTGTGTATGCACCCTTAGACTTTAGCAGACACTTATTTAATTGGCTTATTTTGGCAAGTTGAATACTGTTCCATAATAAGACTAGCAACTGTGCTTGTGTTGAAAATGGCCACTTGTAGCCTCAACAGAAATCTATCAGAAACAACACAGAAAAGACATCATAGCCAGTAAGATGTTTTTCATTTTTATGCCATATTTATTTATTACAGGTATTTATATAGTGCCAACACTATATGAAGTGCTTTACATAATATACATCACAGTTACACATCAGTTAAGTCAATTACAATGTAAGGTTGCCATTTTACATGCATACATACAGTAAACTAGAGACAATTTAGACAAGAGCTAGTTGATCTACCATTATATCTTTGGAGTTTGGGAGGAAACCAGAATATCCAAAGGAAACCCACACAAGCACAGGGGGAACATGCAAACAGTGTCCTGAGCAGGATTCAACCAGTGGACCCTAGGGCTGCAAGGCAGAAGTGCAAACCACTATGTTACTGTACTGCCCATATGTATATGCATTTATATCACACAATAATTTCCATAAATGTGTTACAGTAAAATCAGTCTCTGTGATGTCCCTGGTATCCAGATAATTTTTTGCATTCTGATAAATGGCTGCAATTTGGAAGAGGTTTAAAAAGCATCACAGTGCTATTCAACGCTATTCCTTTATTTAGTGAATGTTATAATCACATTCAATCACATTTTTCTAATATGCATATAATTTAATTTTAATAACAGTTCTGTATAATAAGGCTAAAGCACATATTTCGTGTGGGCAGTCCCACAACAGTTTTTTGTAAATCTCCTTCTGTGTGCAGAACAAAGGGGGCTATTTACTAAAAGAAAATCCACTTTGCACCGCAAGTGCACTTGGAAGTAAAGTCGCTGTAGATCCGAGGGGTACATGCAAGGAAAATAAAAAATAGCATTTTAGCTTGCACGTGATTGGATGATAAAATCAGCAGAGCTTCCACTCATTTCAGATCTACCCTTTAGATTTAGAGTGACTGCACTTCCAAGTGCACTTTCAGTGTAAAGTGGCTTTTCCTTTCGTAAATAACCCCCAATGAGTATACGCTCATCGTGAATACTGCTCCACTTATCACAGATACTTGATAATCTGGTGCCTATCAAGGTTCATGTTGACAAAAAAACTACATTTTCTGTTGAGTTTAGGTCTGTTCTTATCTGTTCACATATTGTTTGCATAATAATGTTTTGTAAACCTTTTTTGCTTGGCTATAATCTGTTTATTTTACAGCTATAAAATAAAAATGATCAAACTCTTAAACAATGCCAAAGTTTTCTGAAACACTATAATGTAGGAAATATTTTATTACGTTTCTTTATGAACGTTGGAAGAAAAGAAGTGTGTTGGCCATGGGAAATGAGATTTACTGAATTCTGCATTTATGTATCTGAAAAGTTTTGGCCCATGGTTAAACACTTAAAGGCCCTTCTTCTGTTGGTCAATGCTGCAACGGGGTACACACCAGGGGAATTTAAATAAAGGATCTATTATTAGATCAAACTTGGATCTTCGTCTTTACCCATTGTATAATATGAAATCTAAATGAAACAGTGAGGATTTCTAGAATCATTGAGGAGTTTTGTGACCACTGAAATATGAAATTCTTAAGTGATGACTATAAAACCTGCTATGCGCAATGGAGGGTACATTATTCCCTAGATTTTGCTAGTATCTAATCTCCAGCTGAGTACTGCAGTGGTTACATTGTTACTCAACACATACCAGAATCTATATCTATTATCATCACCAGTGCATTATATAACTGACACTAAACTAGTTTAAAGTGCCTATCTTCATTGTGCCAGCATACATAAAGGAATTCGAAAAAAGATAATGAATGCAGATAATCATTTGTGGTATTTTTAAGGCATTTTTATCTTGGAGAACTTGGTATTGTTAAAGGTATCAGTGAAGTTCACAAACAATCCTACAGCAACTACAGGTACCTATTGACATTAGCTGTCCCGTACCCACTGGGACCTGATGTGATCTACTTTGTGACTTGGGCCACTAGGGAAATGCAGTGACTGAGCGGTTTATATTTTCTTCCTTTACTCCAATGAAATGGGAAGAATCAGTTGCCACTTTTACAGAGATTTTCCATCAGTGTGTGTTAAGATTGAGTCTTGTACCTGAAAGTACTTGTTATCAGCATCTAGAAGCTAATAGATCATCACCAGCTCATCCAAACTTAAAGCGGAACTAAACCCATTGATATCTCATAATAGTTAAAAGAGAAGTATGTTTTTTTTTTTTTTCTAATCATACTTACCTCGGTAGATGGAGCATCAGACCGCTACTGCAGCTGTCCCCCGGTGTCTCTGTACTGAGATCCGAGCCACCGAACACCACCGATGGCTTGGTTCTCACTCCATCCCGAGCAAAGCGATGCTGACTGTCAATCAGCATCGTTCCTGGTCTGCTTCTCCACGCTTATTGGAGCACTGAGCTGTGGAGGGGTGGGGAGAGGCCATCTCAGCGGCTCGCTATGACAGCCATCAACCAAGACAGCTGGTGGATCCAGACTTGGGAAGTTGGGATGACGCAATGCCTCGACTCATGGCAGTGACATCAGCAGAGCATGGACTTCAGACTGCTCTCCGCTGAAAATGGGTCACAGGATTGCAAAACGAATTGCTCTCCTGTGACCCAGAGGAGAAGCCCAGGCTAAAAAGCTCAGGCTGGACTTCTCCTTTAAGCTGGCCATAGATGTTTTTTTTTTTCATCCAGCCAGTGGGCTGAAAAAAAAAAGAATAAATTCCTATATCCACACAAGCTAGGTGGAGGGAGGAATCCCACCCATGGAAAGAAACATTGTATTCTGACAGTGGGAGTCACCATTGTCAGACTACATGTACCAGCGGCTTTAGCCCCTGATCAACAAATGTTTTCCAGCTTGTTTGGTAATTGACTTCTGTAGAATTGGGACAGCCACACATGGATTGGAATTCAATTTCAATCCATCTATAGCCAGCTTATGAAGGTTAAGTTTTTTCAAGGCAAATTCAAGGCTTATTCAAGGTATGACATGGTTGCTAATTGTCACAGTTGCTTGTGCTTTTAACCGAGCTGACAAGCCATCAAACCACCAGTGTCATAACTGATCTCATGTGCAACAGCATGGTAACTGCAAATCAGACAGAGGCTAAGATGCCAGCTTTATTGCCTGTAAAGAATAGGAGGGTTTAGTTCAGCTTTAACAGGTGATCTCTGAATTCATAGAATGATAGTTCGTAGTTCTTTTGGTACTGAAAACTATTAAAAAAACACTATATGCAAAACATTACCTTCCTGACTTACACTAATTTACATTACACTAAAAATCAATTGTCCCAACCTAAAATGAAAACCCTACAAACTACTGCCACTATTCTTAAAGCAGAGTTTCACTTGGTCCTACGTTTATTAAAAGTCAGCAGCTAAAAAAGTGTAGCTGCTGACTTTTAATAAACACACACTCACCTGTCCTATGGTCCAGCGATGAGGGCCTCGCTCCTCTCCCCTGCCGCACCAGCATTACTGCTGTGGGCATCCGACTGTGACAGCTTGTGGCTTCACAGCTGGGTGCGCACTGCACATGCACGAGTTGCACTGCGCATCGTGAATGGCCATGCAATCTTCTTGGACCTGTGACGTTTCCTATAAGATTGCAGGGAAAGAGGGGCCGCCTAGGGGGAGAGGAAGAGTCACCTAAGCAGCCCGGAGCAGAAGTGGGAGCTGGGTACCTGTCAAAATCAGGTATCCGCTCCCCCCCCCAAAAAAAAATGGCATGCCAAAGGTGGCATGTTAGGTGGAAGTAGAAGTACTTAAAGCGGAAGTTCCAGTTTTGGGTGGAACTCTACTTTAACTTTAACATCAATCCTTAAAGCTGGCCATAGACGGACCGAAATTCCACTGGATCAACAGAAACCAGACAATTTTCGATGCTTTTATGGGCAGGCTGGTTGTACTGAAGCCAAATCACTGCAGTTATAGCTGCCAGCTATTTTTATTCTTATTTTATTCTGCCAATGAAGAAGGCTCCCCACACTCCCCACCAGGAGAACACAATAGTGCTGCAGGAGGGATTCCCCCATCTGACTATGTTGATAGACCATTCCAATTGTCTTTCCTTCAACCCATGGTTGAAGGTTGAAGGAAAGATTGAAAATTGCTTAATTAATGGCCTAGCCTTTAACCTAATCCTTAAAATTAATATTCAATACTAAACCTAATCCTGACTTTTAACCTTATCTTTAAATATATAACAATTAAACCCTAAAACCTGACCTATCACGTAATATGACAAACTCATTAACTCAAATTATTAACCTTAATCCACTTAGTCTTATTGAATCCCTGCCTAATACGAATTAACTCCTGGAAAGCCATACTTACTTTTATTAGGCAATGAAGCTATAGGTACTGAAAGTTACCCATCCTGCACTATGACCTCAGTGCCAAAAGTACCGGTCTACTGAAATGAGCCTATACTATTCAAAGACATACTAACTGCTTCCCTCTCCTGTAATTATCCAATATCTATGGGTACCTTATAAGTATGCATGGCTATGAGAGTGTTGGGTTACAAAAAATAAAATAAAAAAATCTTTTACTGAATGGATAGTTTTTTGATTGTTCTAATGTTTATTGGTACCTTAAGATGTTGATTTTTCAGATTGCTCTGCTCAGGACTGCAAGTATCCCAGCCTTTATTAGATTGGTATCAATGTAAGCCTAGTGCGTTTCTGTATGTTTCAATGTAAAACAAAAGTAGACAACCTTGTACTTAGTTATCCATAAGATAGTTTGAATTTACTGAAGGTAAATGAGCTTTCCATTTTTTTAAGCAATGCTTGTCTTGTGAAGCCTAGACCATCCTGTACTGGTGACGTAGTCTATTATGCTAATAACCTGTATATACCAGTAAACTGACCTTTCTTTTAAATCCTCCTGTGTGGCTTGTGATGTGATGTCCATTATACCAATGCGCCAGTATGTCCAGTGTATTGCATAGTCCATTCTACTCTTAATCATATTATATATACTCTGATCCATTTATACCATTGTTGTTGACTACATGCAAGTTTTATACTCTAAAATTTATATTGCTTTTTTTTCTCTCTGGGAAAAATAAAATGTTTTCTTCAAAAGAAATGTGTTTTATTCATTGTGTTGTTTCTTTTGTAGCAAGGTCCCTGGGCCCAAGAGGCCTAATGGTGACCCAAGGGTTAGGGAAAGCGGACATCCTTCTTTATAGAGTGGGTAACCAGGCATGGTGGGTGTAATACAAGAAGAAATGATGGGCGCCAGTCACTTTTGAATGCGAACAAAAGATTTATTGTCTAACAAAACTGTGGGAGAGGGGATTAGGGCCAGGAGACCCTTGAGTAGATGCAATGATAATTGGCAGACCCTGAGACTTCTATAGGTAGACAGCTGTACAGTGGAAGGCCTCCAACCGGATAACACTTCTGTATAGGTAGGACCTCTGTCTCCTATGGCAACTAATCTTGTAACAGTCACTAAAGGTAGTTGCACTTAATTCTTGGTAACATATAAGTAAGTCCTTTACTTATCTCACAGTATCTCACTGTAGATCTTCACTCGCTGAGCTCCCAGTCTCTCACTAGACTTCCTGTTCTTAGTCGTCACTGGATCCCCTAAGCTCTTACACAGCTATCCCACTGTATACTCCTCAAGATTCACCCCACTATCCTGCTGGATCCCTGGATTGGCACTTGCTGATGCTTTCCCACTTGATCAATGTTCTCGGTTGGTGAGAAGACTGCTCTGGTACTTGCTTCAGCTTACTCACAGTGGTCTCCGGTAGTAAGATGGATGGTCCCCCCCTCCGACTACAACTGGTTCAGTGTTGCCAACCTACCAGATTGAAATTTACTGACATGACACCCAAAATTTACTGGCACAGCCAAGTTTTTACTGGCATTTCCAAAAGTTACACAATTACAGTTTTAAGTGCAAATTTCAGCATTTGGGCTACAAATAAGTATAATATGCAGTTAGCAATGTGCTTTTCTGGCCTTGCTAAGCCCTTGTCAATCTAATGTCACCAGCCACAGTGCCACCTAGTGAGAGAAAAGAAAAGGTGCAGCAATTTTCAAATTTAGGGAGAAGTCAATTGATCTCTAACAATTAACCAGGATAATTACTCCTGGCAAACTAAATGTATTAGCAATCCTGTGTAAACACCAGGGTGAGGGGTGCTACACTTTAAAAGAAGTTATGAGTGATAGGAAAAATGGAGAAGAGAACATCACCCAAATCCACTGAAGACTGAGTATCCTAGCAATTTTAGAGTTTTGAAAGGAATGGCTAGCAGTATGACCTATTGATTACTATCACATGATTGCACAATACTTTAATAACATGCTTTGCTACAAGATGCTTCTGCATGCTAAGACCATAGTTTTATGTGTGTACTTAAGCATACACCCACATGAAATCTGTGTTTGCCTGCACAGGATGCACAGATGTTCCATGCATCAGCACGCAGGCAGTCCTATTCATGTCAATTGGGCTACAGCAGCTGCTTCCAACTTGACGTCCGTGTAGGCGTGGGTGCGAGTTTCCAAACACAGACAGTGTGAGTACGGGGATACGCACCCACACAGATGTCAAATTGGGAGCATTGTGTGTGTCTGTGCAGCCATTGGGGGTTATTTACGAAAGGCAACTCCACTTTGCACTACAAGTGCACTTGGAAGTGTAGTCACTGTAGATCTGAGGGGGACATGCAAGGAAAATAAAAAACAGCATTTTAGCTTGCACATGATTGGATGATAAAATCAGCAGAGCTTCCCCTCATTTCAGATCTTCTCCTCAGATCTACAGCGACTTGCAGTGCACTTGTAGTGCAAAGTGTATTTGTCTTTCGTAAATAACCCCCATTGTGTCCTAATAGAGATGAATGGGCCTGCCTGCATGGGAATGCGCAGAACACGTGTGCATCCTGTGCAGGCAAACACGGCCCGTGTATGCTTAAGTATGCCCCTGTGCTAGCTAGCATGTTAGCTTACTCAGTAATTTATTTTATCTGTTTATAGTTAAATTACTACTCTTAGCAAATTATTACTACCAATTTTAGCAGCATGACGGAGCAACTAAAAATGTTATGTATTTCTTTAGTGTGATGTGATGACTGCCAGCAAACTGGTAAATCCTTTACTGGGTCATGTCAGACAGGCAATTCTGCTGGTGACACATGCCAGTGATAGAACTACCAAAGTTAAGACACCATTTACCATATGGAGTGGCCTGCAAGTAAGTGATTCCATGGGTAAAGGTAAGTTGTTTATTAGCGATCCTGTTACTGGCAAGTTGTCATTATCAACAAGCATGCTTGTCTGACATGCCCAACACAGTATAAGATCTTGTTAAAATATGAGAAAACATTGATGCATTGTACTTAGCTGCAGTTGTCAGGAGTATCTAATTGCAATGTATATGTTTTTTTTAACCCAGGAATATACTTGCAAATTTAATAAAGTAAAATAAAAGACAAAGTTTTTTTTTATTTTGAATATATTAAGGGAGGGTTATAATCCCTGACAGTTTTTTTCCTATCTGTGTTACATTGGGGGATTTCCTTTCACTTCCTGTTCCTTAGCCAAAACAGGAAGTGAGAGTAAAACCTTCCACAAATCATCGAATGAACAACAAAAGGAAATGGGTTGAACTGGTGAACTAGAGGAGAGCCTGAATGGAAAACTGACATAAGCAGGTAGGCCATACTCTTTGGATTTATCTCAGGACTCCCTAGGGGGACAAGTGACAATACAGATCAACTCAAAGCAGCGATGTGGCGATTCACATCACAACCTGCTGTGCTGAAAAAAAGTACTGGATGCAGTACCCGTTATGTCATATTAGGACACAGTGGCTGTCTGTGTAACCGCATGTCCCAATAGAAATTAATGGGATGCCAGCACGGGGAACGCTTGTGCATGACTAGGGGATGTGCTCATTTGTGAGGCTCTTCTATAACCACTTATACTCTAAATTACTTATCTAACAAATGACCAGACGACACGTTATCCTCTTTGGAGTCGAATGGCCATAGCAGCCCATTTTTATTACAAACATATGAAAAATACAAAAATACTCTGAAACATAACTTAAATGCATATAAATAAATTTTCAACAAAAAACATATATAAACCAAATATATATACATCCAGCATTAACCCATTTTTGATCTAGAGGTCTTTGAAGGTAAATTAGAATTGTAACCCACCAGTTGTATCGGTAAACCATAAACAGGCCCCCCGCCGTGTAATTACGCAAGCTCAGGGACAAACCAGCAACTTCCTTCCAGATACAACCTCCTCCATTCCATTAACATTTTAAGGGAGAAAAAAGGACACCCATACCTCCATCTGTGCCCAACCCCCTTAAACCTCCATTATTTTTTCCAGCACCACCTTCAAAGACCCCATAGACCTAACGCTGCTACGACAACTAAGTTCCCCTAATCTACCCAAATTAACTAAAATGGAAGCGAACCGCCACCCCAAAAAACAGGACAAAAAACGCAACCCCGCAACCACTACACCGTGACTCACTGAAATTCACAAGTAGGGAGGGAGGGTGGGAAAAAACTCTCCTCCTGCTTCCTTCTCCTCGGCGCGAACTGACTTGCGCGCTGACTCTGCCCCCTTCTGACGTCACCCCCTCCGCTCGAGAGCCCGCCCCTTATGCTTACCCATTACCCGGCTGATCCTCACAGCCCCCACCCTCGTCATGTCGGCCCTCCCCCTATTTTAGTGTCCGGGCCGTTTCTTTCTTGTGCTGGGAGAACATGGACCTGCATAGGGCGCACAGTAAAGCGCCCCTTGTGAATGGACCCTTAAAGTGGAAGGAAAGGCTTGCTTTCAATTTACTCCATGCCATCAATTACACCAAATTATTACATTGATATGTGCAAAATATGTTTCTTTAGAGGTATTAGAGACACACTTACAGCTCTCCATTGCTCCTGCAAGCCAAAGTGAGACTAGAAGAATAAGAGGAGTGCCCATGAATGTCAATAAAGCTAAGAAGGATTGCTGGTTGTCTAGATTAGACTAATGTTTCTAATCGTCCAATTAGCAATTACAAAAATGCATAATATAACATTTTTAGTTATTATACTGTGCATACTACTAACCAAGGGCAGATTTTCATTTTTAACTGGAATTCCACTTTAAACCTGTGAGCATATATAAAAAAAGAATCCGATCTGGATTTCCTGCTCTTGCTGAAAAGGTGTGACGATAATCTGATCCTTAATTAGACTGAAAGGCTTTGTGTTTCATAGATGTGTGAGTACAAATAGCAGTTTACATCAGTAGTAGGCCTAATGGTCTGTTGCCATGGAAACACCACTACTCATCCAATCTAGTAATCAAGTAAATTAAAGTGTACCTATCTACACATATTCTGCAAGTCAGAATACTGCCTATCACTACCCTAGTGTAGTGAATACTTCAAGGTAAGGCACAACATACTTCACTTAGGTGTACAACTTTAAGGCTAGGTTCACACTTGAGAATACAGCAGCTCAAAGAAGAAGTCCGGTGCTTCCATTCACCGTTTCAGGTCCGATTTCAGTCCGAAATTTTGGCTAAATTTGGACCTGAAACAGACCAAACGATGCACGTGGCTTTTGTGCAATTCCCAGCCGCTGCGGAAATATGTGAACCGGCTCCATAGAGAGGCGGGCACAATCTCATGTTATGCAAATTGGATGCGGGGAAACCTGTATCCAATTTGCGATAGTGTGAACCAAGCCTAAGGCCAGTGCTGTTTATTGCAGTATCTTTGTATAGATAAGTCAGCAGCTAAAATCAAGTGCTACCCTCAATCAATGAAAGAGCAAAAATCATCCCCCCCCAAAAAAAAAAGAAAGAAAACTAGTCCTAAAAGAACACAAGTGTTGCTTTTTATTTGATAAAAGTGTGAAAACAGAAACATAGATTGATTGTTCCTTCACAAAGCTACATTCTTAAACATGGAAAAACTTTCAATTGTGACATCACTTTACATATTGTCCTGTCACTCATCTGACTTTCCCATAGTCATGCAGGCTACAGTCACAGACAGAATGCCTATGGCAGGAGTGCTCAACCTTTTGAAGAGCTAGGGCCGCTTAAATGATTTGGTAACCGATTGTAGGTAGGGATGAGCTTCGTGTTCGAGTCGAACGTACGTTCGACTCGAACATTGGCTGTTCGGCCGTTCGGCGAATTCCGAACGTTTGGGCCGTTCGCGTCAAAATTCGAGTGACGCGCGCGCGGACCACAATGCACTGCGGTGGCGCAGTGCATTGCTGCCCCATGATTGGCCAAGCATGCACTGTGACCCCGCATGCTTGGCCAATCGCAGCGCCAGCAGCGAGGAGAGCCATGATTGGCCACAGGCATCCTGCCTGTGGCCAATCATAGCTCAGGCTGTGTAGTGCACGCCCCACACTATATAAGGCCGCCTTTGAGGCGGCTTCGTGTAGTGTGTTACTTAGCATCTGAAGCAGTGGGTGTTCTGTGTACCTTCAACACAGTACACACCAATCGTTTTTGGCTGATTTCCTATCTTGCTGCTGTGTAGTGGTTGTTGTCTGTGCCCTGACTGCAGTATACACCACTATATTCACCTCACCTATATAGCTAGTGATCTAGCTTTAACCACTTAACAACTGCCCATTGCCGATTAACGGCTTCAGGGCGGTTGTTTAACTCTGAGAGGCCGTTAATTAACGGCCTCCCAGAATTCTGCTCTCGCGTGCCCCGAGGTGTGCGCACTCGAGAGCATCCGTGACCGCCGGGTCGCATCACGGATCACGGTAAACGGCCGCTCATAGCGGCCGTTTACCACGTGATTGCTCCGTCAAATGACGGAGTGATCACTTGGAAACAAACCGGCATCATATTATGACGCCTGTTCCTCCCTCCCCTCTCTGTACCGATTGGTACTGCGGAGGGGAAAGAGATCGGTGTCAGCAGCGATGTGGGCTGCATCTGCAGTGCCCACATCGCTGCTCACCGAATTTAACCCCTCAATTCCCTGCCAATACTCTGCAATACCAGTGCATACTCTGCAGTACCCTGCCATTACTCTGCAGTACCCCGCCATTACTCTGCAGTGCAGTACCCTGCCATTACTCTGCAGTGCAGTACCCTGCCATTACTCTGCAGTACCCCCTATTACTCTGCAGTACCCTGCCATTACTCTGCAGTGCAGTACCCTGCCATTACTCTGCAGTACCCCCCATTACTCTGCAGTACCCTGCCATTACTCTGCAGTGCAGTACCCTGCCATTACTCTGCAGTACCCCCCATTACTCTGCAGTACCCTGCCATTACTCTGCAGTGCAGTACCCTGCCATTACTCTGCAGTACCCCCCATTACTCTGCAGTAACCCCCATTACTCTGCAGTACCCCCCAATACTCTGCAGTACCCGCCATTACTCTGCAGTACCCGCCATTACTCTGCAGTACCCCCAATACTCTGCAGTACCCTGCCATTACTTTGTAGTACCCCCCAATACTCTGCAGTACCCTGCTATTACTCTGTAGTACCCCGCCAATACCCCGCCAATACTCTGTAATACCCTGCCATAAATTGCCATACCCAGCCATACTCAGAGATACCCAGCCATACTCGGTGATACCCTGAAATACCCAGCCATAGACGCCCCCCACCCCTCACCGCCCTCCGGTGCTTCTACCAACTCGCCAGTACGATCAAAGCCAGAATCTTTTTTTTATTTTTTATTTCAGGCTTCCCAGCCTAGAGGTGAGATGTGGGGTCATATTGACCCCCCAGATTTCACTGTAAAGAGGACCTGTCACCCCATATTCCTATTACAAGGGATGTTTACATTTCTTGTAATAGGAATAAAAGTGATCAAAAATATATTTTTGGGGGAAAAAATGTCAAACTAACATAAATAAAGTAAAATGAACAATAAAAAAATAAAATAAAAATTAAAGCGCCCATGTCCCCATGTGCTCGCATGTGCCACACATGTGAGGTATCGCCGAGAATGTTAAAGCGAGAGCAATAATTCTAGTCCTAGACCTCCTCTGCAACTCAAAACATGTAACCAGTAAAAAAAAAATTAAAGCGTCGCCTATGGGGATTTTTTAAGTAGCGATGTTTGGCGCCATTCCACGGGCATGTGCAATTTTGAAGAGTGACATGTTTGATATCTATTTACTCAGCATAACTTCATCTTTCACTTTATGCAAACATTGGGCTAACAAGTGGTTAATAATAGAGCTTGCAGTCAGTAGTGTTAGGAGATAGTGCGTGCTGTCTGCGTGCTCTGTACCCAGTACATACCGCTATAATATAGGGCAGGCCCCTACTTTCAAACATCCAACTTACAAACATCTCCTACTTGCAAACGCAAGGAGACAGCAGCAAGTGAGATGAAAAAAGATCGACGACAAAACAAATTATACAGGGGTGATAACCCTTCCCTATGTTTTCCAAAAAGCTTAAAGATAGTTTTTTTGACTGGAGCTACACTTTAAAAATGTACCGGTTGAAAATGACAAACAGATTCAACTTAACACAACAAACCTACACAGTCCCTGTCTTGTTTGCACCGCCTGTATACTGCTGTTCTGAGTATATAGGGCCTGGGGGCCACACGCATTTCCTTTTTTTAATATGGGTACGGGGTTCCCCTTAATATGCATACAAGACCCAAATAGGCTGGTAATGGGCAGGGAGGGCTACCCATGCCATGTTTCTCAATGATTTTCAACCATATTGCAGGAACCAGATATAACATTAAAACCGCAAGCAGTTTTAAATGGTGTTATTTCCGTTTAATGTCATTTTGTGCAGGGACTGTTCTAAACACGGGAAACACGTGGCACTTCACAGGCATACTACAGACACCCCCCAGGCACCATATTTAAAGGAATATTTCACTTTTTTTTTTTCACTTTAATCGTCATTAAAATCAGTGCTCCCGCCAAAACGGCAGTTTTTAAAACTTTTTTTTGCAGTGACCCATGTCCCCTGAGGCAGGAGGCAGGTCCCCAAACCCTTTTTAGGACACTATCTTGCATATTAGCCGTTAAAATTAGCACTTTCCAATTCGAACGTTCGAGTCCCATAGACTTCAATGGGGTTCTAACGTTCGTACCGAACGCGGGGGTCGTTCGCAAGTTCTGGTGCGAACCGAACCGGGGGGTGTTCGGCTCATCCCTAATTGTAGGCCACAATGATATGAAATGGTTCAGAATTTAAATTTTTTTATTTTGAATAGCTTAACCACCTCAATACAGTGCACTTACAGCCCCTTCCTGACCAGACCAATTTTCAGCTTTCAGCGCTCTCACAGTTTGAATGACAATTACTCAGTCATGCAACACTGTACCCATATGAAACTTGCGTCCTTTTTTCCACACAAATAGAGCTTTCTTTTAGTGGTATTTAATCACCAGTGGGTTTTTATTTTTTGCGCTATAAATAAAAAAACTTAAATTTTGTGAAAAAATGCCTTTTCTTTGTTTCTGTCATAAAATTTTGCTAATTAGTAATTTTTCTCCATAAATTTTGGCCAAAATTTATACTACTACATATCTTTGGTAAAAATAACCCACATTAGATTATATTATTTGATCTTTGTGAAAGTTATAGAGTCTACAAACTATGGTGCCAATCACTGAAAATGTATCACATCTGATCAGGCCTTCAGTACATCAGTGTCAGGGCTGGCTTAGCCCTTCCTCCTCTGGGCTGGCCACTCAGCTGTCAGCTAATTGCCAGCTCTCTTCTATTTCCACAGTTACCAGCTGTTCCTGATGATGCTCGTCTGACCTGCCTATTTAAAGCCTTCCTGCTCACTTTTTCATTTGCCTTCACGTTGGTCACATCACAGGGAACCATCTCCTGCTGTTTGTTTCAAGACTGGCTTGCTGACATCCCACCTGGCTTCTTATCCTGCTTGCGATTGCTCCCCTTGGATCCCTGACTTCCGGCCTGGCTGATTACCCGATCTGGTTAATGAACTTTGGACTGGCTGACCACCTGATCTGGCTACAGGACTCTGGCTATGCTTGACTATGCTTTTTCCTATTTACCTTTTTATTTTTATTAATAAACAAGTGTGATTTGATTGTACTTCTGTCTCAGTCTGTTTCATGGTTTCTGACAGTACGCGAAGGCCATGAATTCAGAAGATACAGTCAATCCACTTGTTGGTAATATTTTTTCCAGATTGGATGAGCAAGATCACCGCATGGATCAGTTTTGCGTTGGCGTTACAAACGCTCCTGAATCGCACAGCTCACCTGGAATCCCCCACGGTGGCTGCTTCGGTACAACCTGAGTCACAGGCCATCTCTGTGCAGGCACCCACCTCGAGTATTACCTCTATAAGAGGTATGTCTGGTTCTGCTCCGCTTCCCCAGTGATTTGGGGGGCGATCCGGTTCAATGCAGAGGGTTTCTCAATCAGGTTGAGATATACCCCAGGCGTTTCCCACGGACAGAAGCAAAGTAGGTTTCCTTATATCTTTGCTTTCTGAGAGAGCCTTGGCCTGGGCTAACCCTCTATGGGAGACGCAAAAACCTGTTGTCTTGAGTTACCCTCAGTTTTTGGCCTCCATTAAAAGGGTTTTTGACGTTCCCGCATGCTCCGCTTCTGCTGCCAAGTGCCTCATGTCCATCAAACAGAGTACTAGAACTGTTGCCGACTACGCCATTGAATTACGTACTCTGGCAGCAGAGGTTGCTTGGAACAATGAGGCCCTCATGGCTGCTTTTTCTCATGGTCTCTCGGATTCCATCAAGGATGAGATAGCAGCCCGAGATATACCCACTGAGCTGGAGAGCTTGATCTCGTTTGCCATCCTCATTGACTCCAGACTCAGAGAAAGACTTTCTCTTAAGGAGCTGTTAGGATTTCAGATAGTGAGTCTGACTTGGTGGAAGGAGACCTCTCTTACGTCTCTGGTTCGAGTCTCTCTGGAATGGGAACAGGGAGACAGGAGCGCAGCGGGGTAGGAGGGTCCGGCCAGGTGCAGCGGCAGATGCTAGGTAGATAGAGATCTTCAGGTGCAGGAGCTCCCTGTAGCAAGAAGGCAGCTGGTGGAGAAAGACCACGGGCCGTGGAACCAGGATGGATGGATCTCTGGATGAGGAGGTAGCAGACACAGAAGAAAGCAGGAGCCAGCAGAAGAATCAGGTAACAAGCAGAGGTTCGGCAACAGGTATCAGTCCAAGAAGGGTCAAACAAGCCGGGGTCGGAGCAGGAGAGATCAGCGGAGTCAAACGGAGCCGGGTCAGGTATCAGATAGGGTTCAGGCAGAATAACAGATCACTTCAGGTACTAGCTGCAGACGAACAGCACAGAACCTCCGCAGCTGTGCCTTTAAAAAGGGCCACTGGCGCCAATCGTACTAACGCGCACACGTGCGTGCGTGTACCGCGCGCACATACGAACGGCGTGCACCCGCGCGCGTCTGAAGACGCTCGTGCCCACGACGACCCGCGTCACGAATGCGCGTGCGCGTACGGAGACCCGATCGCACAGAACGGACGGATTCCTGACATTGCCCCCCCACAAGGGGCAACCTCCGGGTGCCCCTAGCGACTCTTTTCTCCGGATGTGCAGCAAAAAAGGCCTGGATTAATCTATTAGCATGTAAATTAGCAGCAGGTTCCCATGAATTACTCTCTGGGCCATAGCCCTTCCATTTAATCAGAAACTGACCTTGTCCCCGTCGTCTTCTGAAGTCCAAGATGGCCTCCACTTCATATAACTCGCTGCCATCGATCAGCACAGGGTCAGGTGGCCTTGTTCCTCTACCAGGGAAGGGATCAGGTACAGCAGGCTTAAGCAGAGCTACATGGAAGACTGGGTGTATTCTCATGGAATCAGGTAAGGACAATTCATATGACACCTCGTTAATCCTCCTCTTAACAGGAAATGGACCCAGAAATTTGGGTGCCAACTTCCTAGAGGGGCAGGCTAATTTTAAGTTAGAAGAAAACAGCCATACCTGGTCCCCGACTTGAAGGATCAATTCTCCCCTTCTCCCTCGATCAAAGCTCCTCTTGCTGTCAGCCTGAGCCTTGGTTATGGCCTCCTGCAGGGTCCGGTTATTCCGCTGAAGAAAAGATACTGTGTCCTGTACCGCTGGAACATGGGATTCTGTAAGGATATCGGGAAGAAAAGACAGGTTAAAATCGTAATTAGCAAAGAACGGGGACTGCCCTGTGGTAGCATGGCTGGCATTGTTGTAGGCGAATTCCGCCAGAGGTAACAGGGAAACCCAATCGTCCTGAACAAAGGAAGAAAAACATCTGATGTATTGCTCGAGGGTTTGGTTGGTGCGTTCCCTTTGCCCATTGGTCTGCGGGTGGTAGGCGGAGGACAAGGCCAACTCTATTTTCAAAGCTTCACATAGGGCTCTCCAGAAACGGGAGGTGAACTGGACCCCTCTATCAGATACGATGTTGGTGGGTACCCCGTGAAGCCTGATTATCTCCTTGATGAAAATGTGGGCCGTCTCAGTCGCGGAGGGGGTTCCCTTTAAGGGTAGGAAGTGGGCCATCTTAGACAAACGGTCACAAACCACAAAGATGGCTGTACAGTTCTCAGAAGGGGGAAGTTCCACAATAAAATCCATAGTAATCATCCGCCAGGGGCGGTCGGGTGCGGGAAGTGGTTTAAGCAGCCCCCAGGCCCGGTTTCTGGGGACCTTATTCCGGCTATACACGGGGCAAGAATTCACGTATTGCTTGCAGAACTCCCTCATGCCTGGCCACCAGAAGGAGCGTTGTACAAGCTCCAAAGTCTTGCGGACACCAAAGTGCCCTGCGAGCGGATGGTCATGGAGGAGACCCAAGATCTTTATTCTGACGTCTTCAGGGACGAAGATCAGATTGTCCTTCCAAAGCAGACCCTCTCTGGATGCTAATGAAATTCCTGGGGGACAGGAGGATGTGGAGGAAGCTCTTTTTAACAGAGACACTAGGTCTGGCTGAATGAGTAGAAAGGTGTTAGCAGGGAGGATGGTATCCGGGGGCGCGGTGTCCTTGGAGCTGTCAAACATGCGGGAGAGCGCATCCGGCTTCACATTTCTTGACCCAGGGCGATAGGGTTATGTGAAAGCAGAACCGAGAGAAGAAGAGGACCCAGCGGGCCTGCCGAGGTTTTAGACGTTTAGCGGTACGGAGGTACTCGAGATTCTTGTGATCCGTGTAGATGAGTACGGGGTGTACCGCCCCCTTAAGTAAGTATCTCCACTCCTCCAAAGCAGACTTAATGGCAAGTAATTCTCGGTCCCCCACATCATAATTCCTCTCTGCCGGAGAGAGTTTTCGAGAAAAGAACCCCACGGGGTGCATCAGGTCATCTTTACCTAGACGCTGGGAAACCACCGCCCCTACTGCTATCTCAGAGGCATCTACCTCCAGAATATAGGGTCTAGACGGATCCGGGTGGCTGAGGATGGGAGCAGAGGTAAACAAGTCCTTGAGTTTCTTGAAGGCGGCCTGGGCCTCAGGACCCCAATGAAAACGCATATTTTGTTTAGTGAGCTGGGTGATGGGGGAGATAATGGCTGAGAACCCCTTAATAAATTTTCTATAAAAATTGGCGAAGCCCACAAAGCGTTGGATGCCCTTTTTGTCGGTGGGGGCTGGCCATTCGAGTACAGCAGCAACCTTTTGTGGGTCCATCCTGATGCCTGCTGGGGAGATTTCAAGGCCGAGAAATTGGATATCCTGTTGCTCAAATTTACATTTTTCGGCTTTAGCGTAAAGTCCATGTTGCCGGAGCCGAAGCAGTACTCTGCCGACGTGTCCACTGTGCTGTTCCAGGGACCTGGAGAAAATCAGGATGTCGTCAAGATATACGATAACGAAAATATCCAAAAAGTCCCAGAAAACATCGTTAATCAAGTGCTGGAAGGTGGCTGGGGCGTTGCACAACCCGAAAGGCATCACTAGGTACTCGTAGTGCCCAAAGCGAGTTCGGAACGCAGTCTTCCACTCGTCACCTGCTCGTATACGGACCAAGTTATAGGCTCCCCTCAAATCCAATTTGGTGAAGATAGTAGCCGACCTCAGTTTTTGAAAAAGTTCCGGAATCAGGGGTAGGGGATAGCGATTTTTAATCGTGATTCTGTTCAGCTCCTGATAGTCCACACAAGGTCGAAGGGTCTGGTCTTTTTTAGTAACGAAAAATATTCCAGCACCGGCAGGAGACGTGGAGTGACGGATGAACCCCTTCTTGAGGTTCTCAGAGATATAGGCCTTCAGGGCCTCTTGCTCCTTCTCGGACAAAGGGTAGACACGTCCAAACGGAATCTCTGCCCCAGGAAGGAGCTCAATGGGACAATCGTAAGGGCGATGCGGGGGAAGGGAATCAGCCCCCCGTTTACTGAAGACGTCCAGAAACTCGTGGTAAGGCTCGGGGACTGACTGACATAAGTCCAGGTCTGGGTCCAGGCAGAGAAGCGTTCTGGGCTGTACAGAAGCCCCAGGAAGACAGTGGTCCTGGCAGTAAGGGGAGAGGAACCTCACCTCCCCGGAAGACCAGTCAATGGAGGGATTATGTGCCTGCAGCCATGGTATGCCCAGGATCACAGGGAAAAGTGGTGACGAAATGACGTCAAGAGTTAATAGTTCCGTATGTTGGCAGGAGGTGGTGGTGGGTAGTGGAAGGGTCTCCTGGGTGACTCGGCCGGATTTAATTTGGGAACCATCGGCCAGGAAGATAGAGAGTCCATGAGGTTTTTTCTGGAGAGGAATGGAATGTAAGTTGGTGAAGGCAGCGTCAATGAAGCAACCGCAGGCCCCCGGAGTCAAGGATGGCGTTGACGTGGATCGTTCTTTCCTGTAGCTGAAATGAGAGCAGAAGAGCAACATGGAAAGTGTTGGAAGGCAGGGTTATGGAACTGTGAGACACAGAAGAGAGGCACTTACGTGTCTTAACAGGGCAGTTGGCCACGTAATGTCCGGAACCACCACAATATAGGCACAAGTTCATCTGTCGGCGGCGGGCTCGCTCTTCAGGAGACAGAGTAGGCCGGAGTAATCCAAGCTGCATGGGTTCCTCAGGAGCAAGAGTAACACTGGCAGGCCCCCCTTGAGGGGGAGGAGAGAAGAAAGGTGTGGAAGACGGGGTTCTGGCGGTCATCCAAGCTGGTCTTTGGGGTTGGGAGGAGCGTTCGGCCCTACGCTCGCGAAGTCTCCGATCGATCCGAATGGCCAGGGCAATTAAGTCCTCCAAGGCGTCAGGGGTACCAACACGGGCTAATTCATCCTTAAGGCCCTCAGACAGGCCCATGCGAAATTGATGTCTTAGGGCCGACTCGTTCCACTGGGTATCTGCGCTCCAGCGTCTAAAGTCCGAGACATAGTCCTCAGCCGTCCTACGGCCCTGCTGGAGCGCAGTTAAAGCGGATTCCGCAGTGGCAGCCCGCTGGGGATCATCGTAAAGTTGAGCCATCCCCTCGAAGAAAGTAGAGAGAGTCTGAGTAAGGGGATTGTCATTCTCCAGAAGGTGGTGGGCCCAGGACTAAGGTTCTCCTTGCAGAAGGGAGATAACAAACCCCACTTTAGTTGCCTCCAGGGAGAAGGTCCTGGGCTGGAGGGCAAAATATAACTGGCAGGCGTTGCGAAAGGCCCGGAATTTAGAGCGGTCCCCTGCAAACCTCTCCGGAATGGGAACCCTAGGTTCAGGTGGAAGCATCATGACGGCCGAATGGGTGGCTGGCTGAACAGGAGGAGGCTGAGGTGCGGTGACTGATGAACCGGGGGTAGAGAGATGCTGAACACGCTCCTCCAACCTGGTGTAGCCATCCTGAAGGGACTTCACGGCCTGGGTGAGAGCCGCAAGGTGCGAGCAGATCTCCTTCATGGCGGAGGCCCCTTCCGCAGACTCAGTCATGGCTGTTCGTACTGTTAGGATTTCAGATAGCGAGTCTGACTTGGTGGAAGGAGACCTCTCTTACGTCTCTGGTTCGAGTCTCTCTGGAATGGGAACAGGGAGACAGGAGCGCAGCGGGGTAGGAGGGTCCGGCCAGGTGCAGCGGCAGATGCTAGGTAGATAGAGATCTTCAGGTGCAGGAGCTCCCTGTAGCAAGAAGGCAGCTGGTGGAGAAAGACCACGGGCCGTGGAACCAGGATGGATGGATCTCTGGATGAGGAGGTAGCAGACACAGAAGCAAGCAGGAGCCAGCAGAAGAATCAGGTAACAAGCAGAGGTTCGGCAACATGTATCAGTCCAAGAAGGGTCAAACAAGCCGGGGTCAGAGCAGGAGAGATCAGCGGAGTCAAACGGAGCCGGGTCAGGTATCAGATAGGGTTCAGGCAGAATAACAGATCACTTCAGGTACTAGCTGCAGACGAACAGCACAGAACCTCCACAGCTGTGCCTTTAAAAAGGGCCACTGGCGCCAATCGTACTAACGCGCACACGTGCGTGCGTGTACCGCGCGCACATACGAACGGCGTGCACCCGCGCACATCTGAAGACGCTCGTGCCCACGACGACCAGCGGCACGAACGCGCGTGCGTGTACGGAGACCCGATCGCACAGAACGGACGGATTCCTGACAGGAGCGCTTGCGGAAGCCTCCTGTACATTTGCCTCCGAGCTTTGTAGTCCCACCCATGCCTCCCTCACCTCCCATGCCTCCTGGTACCGAGTTGGTCAGTGAAGATGAACCCATGCACCTGGGCTTCACGCGTCTCTCTGCGGATGAGAGAGCCTTTAGGAGGAGGGAGAGATTGTGCCTTTATTGTGGCCAGGCAGGTCACTTTTTGAAGTCTTGTCCTACCCGTCCAGGGAACGCCCGAACCTTGAGGTCCTGTCATGGACATATCTTAGGTGGCGTTGTTTCGTCCCCAGTTATCCAGAAGGATAAGCCCCTGGTTTTGGTCACCCTTTCTTGGGCTGAGTCGTCCATCGAGATACAGGCTCTAATCGACTCTGGGGCGGCAGGCCTGTTCATTGATGCTGCATTTGTTTCGCAGCACTCGATTCCGCTGCAGTTGCGTTTCACGCCACTTGCCATTGAGGCTCTTGATGGGAGACCTTTACAGCCTGCCCATGTGACTCATGAGACGGTTCCGTTGTCCATGGCCGTAGGGGCTCTTCACCATGAGATAATCCAATTCCAAGTTATTTCCTCACCCAGATTTCCACTGGTTATTGGTTATCCTTGGTCACAGAGGCACAACCCCTCTTTTGATTGGCTCCGTGCTGAGGTTCTCTCCTGGTCACCACAATGCAGTAAGATGTGCTTCCTGAAGGTATCCGAGGTCCTGTGCACCGCTTCACTCCCCTCCTTGCCGGAGGAGTACCGTGATTTTGGCGATGTCTTGGATAAAGGTCAAGCTGGTAGTTTGCCTCCACACCGGCCTTATGATTGCGCAATTGACCTTCAACCTGGTGCCATACCTCCTCATGGCCGGGTTTACCCTTTGTCGGTCTTGGAGGATAAGGCCATGTTGCTGACACACTTTCTCGAGGTTTTATCCGCAAGTCCTCGTCTCCTGCTGGTTTCTTCTTTGTGAAAAAGAAGAGCGGTGAACTGAGACCTTGTATAGATTATAGGGGTCTCAATCATGTCACAATTAAGAATGCCTACCCAATTCCATTGATTACGGAGTTATTTGACCACCTCAAGGGAGCAGCGGTTTTCACAAAGCTTGACCTGAGAGGGGCATACAATATCATGCGCATTAAGGAGGGCGACGAGTGGAAAACTGCATTTAATACCAGAACAGGCCATTATGAATACCTGGTAATGCCTTTTGGCCTTTGTAACGCCCCGGCAGTTTTCCAGGAATTTATTAACAATGTCCTCCGAGATTTGTTGCAATTGTGTGTGGTGGTTTATCTCGATGATATCCTCATATTTTCCAAGTCCCTGGAGAGCCACCACACAGATGTCTGTTGTGTACTTCAGAAACTAAGAGAGAACAATCTCTATTGTAAACTGGAGAAGTGCGAGTTCCATCGTGAACAGGTTACATTCCTGGGGTATGTCATTTTCACTGCTGGTTTTTCGATGGACCCAGAGAAACTGTCAGCAATCCTACAGTGGCCTCGACCCGTGGGTTTACGAAGGTCAGGAATGTGCTTTGAGGGACTTTTTGGATTCTTTGAACAGAAATGAAAGGGGCATACAACTCAACTATGAGATAAGCCAATCAAGAATCAACTTTTTGGATTTGACGATCTCCGTGGTAGAGGATCATTTTGGCACCTCAACTTTCTTTAAGGACACTGATAGGAACTCCTTTATCCCTACTGACAGTTGTCACCACACCCCTTGGCTTAGGGCAGTCCCCAAGAGTCAATATATCAGATTAAGGCGTAATTGCTCAGAAGTGAGTGAGTTTTTGACACAGGCTGAAGTCCTCACCTCGAGATTTCTCGAGAAAGGATACCAACAGGACTTTTTGGTCGAGATCCTTAACGAGGTGACCAACATTGATCGACGGGATCTGTTGGTAGAGAAAGGCCCACGTGAAAACGCCATCCAGGGAAGTGTCCCCTTTGTGACTACCTACTCACTTCAACAGATAGGTATAAAAAGGTTGATTAACAAACATTGGCATATTGTAAGCAGTGATGCCACATTGAAAAATGTGGTGTGTGAAAGACCACAAATAGTGTTTAGGGGTGCACCATCAGTACGAAATCGTTTGGCACCAAATGTTATTGATCCACCTGTGAGGAGTAGAGGTTTTTTTGACCAACTCACCGGGTTCTACAAATGTGGAAGATGTAGGGTCTGTTCTCTGAATTCCTGTTCTCGTAGATGGACCACTACATTCAATAGTACAGCCACAGGGATGGACCATAACATCAAGCCATGTATTACATGCGCCACAACTGGGGTGGTCTACATGTTGCAGTGCCCATGTGGGCTGCAATATGTGGGACAGACCAAACGTCCATTACAGGTGAGACTCAATGAACATATAACGAATATACTAACTGGTTTTCCCAACCATTCAGTGTCCAAACACTACTTGATGTTCAATAATAAGGACCCTTCTAAAACCTTATTTTTAGGAATCGACAAATACAAACCTCACTGGCGGGGAAGTTCCCTGGTAAGGGAAATTTCAAAACTCGAAATGTCCTGGATTTATCGTTTAAAAACGTATGTCCCACACGGACTTAATATCGATACTGACGTCAATGCTTTTATTGATAACTCTTAACTTTTGTTCATTATTGCATATGTTTTATTATTATGTATCTGTTCATATTGAGGTTCGGGGGACTGACTTTCCTCTAAATTTCTCATTTTACCTGTTCTGGGATGCCTGATAGGTCTACATTTTTTATATAGAATTTAAAAAAAAAAATTTTATCTTTTATTTTCATTTTTTATATTTTACTTTATTTTTTATTTTTTATATTTTATTTTTTATTTTTTATTTTTATTTTTTATTTATTTCATTTTTTACTTTACAATTTTTTTCATTTAATTTTTTTGATTATTTTTAGATTCCTCTTTTTTCATATTATTAATGGGGATCACATAAATACAATTTTTCTTTTATGGTGAAATTGCCATTTTTGTTAATTACACTATCTATCGATCATCATGTATCGATATGATATTTATATATAATTTGTGTTAGGGCAGTGATATAATAATTCTCTATGGATTAAATTCACAGATCATCACATATTGTTTTGATAGTTCACTTATGATTGAGAAAAATTTTTGTCAAAAAAAATAAATAAAATTTCTTTCTACATATGATTTTTTGTTAATTTTTTGTTTATGATATATTATCTTAATAAACATGCTGATATTAGTATTCACTCTATTATAGAAAAATTAATTTTTTATACATACACATTATTGTTCTACTAACTCACATATTATAGGTGTGCAATACTAAATATAGTAGCACAGTCATTGTATTTATTTGCCAATTGATTTGGTGCATACTATTATGCTATTTACATTGTTTATTCTTGTGTTGGTGTATGTCACTATGGGGATTATACACCGTTCGTGTTAGGATATTAGTACACCGATATACATATATCTTTTATTTTAGATTTTTGGTTAATGTCGTTCATACCTAAGATTGGATTTGACCCTCTGACCTGCTCGCATAACAAAGTGAGGTCCTATGAGCCACACTAGTCCATATGATATGCGAGTTTGTTTTTTGTTTTAGCGAGGGGCCAATCGTGTAATGTTTAGGGCTATTCGCCATCAACTAAAATGGCGGCGTCCGACCGAATCTCGCATCTCAGAACGAGGTCTGGTTTTAGTCTTGTTATAAAAGGTGGTGCGTCGCTGCGCTGCCCGTTCCCCATTGACAACGTCATTTATGACGAAACGCGTCTGGGAAGGCACGCAGTGACGCCCTCACGTTGCAGAAGGGGAGGACGGGCTCCCGAATGCCGGCCGGCTTTTTATGTTCCATTGTGCATGCTGTATTGATTCGATGCTCATGTAAGTGCGCTACTTTTTGCTCTAATAAAACTTCCAAACAGTGTTACACTATGTTGGTTTCCTCTTCTTCCCTCGAGCCACTGATAGTAATTTTTGGGATCATGGAATAAGATGTGTATATGTGAATACTGCTTTTCATTACGGTGAGCTGATCCATTAAAAGGAGGAGTATTCTGAGGAGATTGAGGATATATTTACAACACTTTAATTAAGCTTCCATCTGGTAAGCGCACTCACTATAAGATGACGGGCACTTGTGCGCATTTCGAGTGTGTGTAACCACCGTGGTGTTTTTACATAGGATCGCAACTGTGGATTATCTATGGACTCTTTCATGAACTCTTTAATTATGAATTCATATTAATTGTCATTTTTTATTTATAAATGTATAAGTTTTGAATATATCAAATATTTATAATCTTTATTTTATTTTTTTATTTTTTATTTTGGGTAGTTAACGTATAGATTATTTTCTTGTTGGCGCAGCTTTTTGTATTTCCTTATTGCTGTTAGGTGTGTGTATCTCACTTATTGCTGCTGCCTTCTTTATAGATTATTATTAATTTTTGTTTGTTTTGTTTCACTCAAGCGCAGTTTATTTTTCCTTTACGTCCTCTGCAGCGTTTCCTGGGCTTTGCCAACTACTATAGGAAGTTTATTCGTAACTTCTCGTCTCTGGTCAAGCCTCCGACTGATATGACCAGAAAGGACGGTAACCCATAGAGTTGGTCTCCGGAGTCCATTAAGGCCTTTGAGACTCTCAAGGCTGCCTTTGTTTCTGCTCCTGTGTTGGCACATCCTGATCCTACGTTGCCTTTTATCCTAGAACTTGATGCTTCTGAGACGGGAGTTGGCGCCCTTCTGTCTCAACGTCCTAACTCTGAGAGCGCTATGCATCCGTGTGGCTACTTTTCCAAGAAATTGTCACCTGCTGAGTGCAATTATGAGATTGGTGACAGAGAGCTGTTGGCGATCATTTTAGCCCTGAAAGAATGGAAACATCTCCTTGAAGGTACCACTGTGCCCGTTCTTATTCTTACTGACCATTAGAATCTTACATTCTTGTCTGAGGCTAAGCGACTCTCTCCCAGAAGGGTGCGATGGGCTCTTTTCTTGTCGAGCTTTAATTACATTGTCTCATTCTTACCCGGTACTAATAATGTAAGGGCTGATGCCTTGTCACGACAATTTTCCTCCACTTCCAAGTCAGAGTCAGTTCCAGTTCCTATGATTCCTCCTGATCGTATCTTGGCTACGGTTCGCACCAGTCTTACTTCTCCTTTGGGTGACAAAAATTCTTGTTGCTCAGGTCCATGCTCCTCCTGATAAACCTTGTGACCGCTGCTTTGTCCCAGAGAGCCTCCGTACTGCAGTGTTCCAGACTTACCATTCTCCCAAGGCAGCTGGCCATCCTGGGAAGAATCAACTAATCTGGGCCATCTCCCAACAATTCTGGTGGCCTAGTCTACGGGCTGATGTTACTGCCTTCGTAGCTGCCTGTCCCGTGTGTGCTCAGAGTAAGACTCCACGACACCTTCCAGTGGGCCTCCTACAACCCATACCCAATGGAGAGAGGCCCTGCACTCACCTGTCTATGGATTTCATTGTGGAATTGCCCAACTCCCAAGGCAACACTGTTATCCTTATGGTGGTTGACCGGTTCTCAAAGATGTGTCATTGTATTCCACTTAAGAAGTTGCCCACCTCTAAGGAACTGGCTTCAATTTTTGCTTGGGAGATCTTTCGCTTACATGGGCTACCCAAGGTGGATGTATCGGATAGAGGCAGTCAGTTTGTCTCCCGGTTCTGGCGAGCCTTTTGTGCACAGTTGGGAATCCAGCTTGTGTTCTCTTCTGCGTATCACCCGCAGTCTAATGGGGCCGCAGAACGAGCCAATCAGTCCTTGGAGCAATTCCTACATTGCTATATTTCTGACCATCATAACAACTGGTCTGACCTATTACCATGGGCAGAGTTTGCTCACAACAGTGCCTTGAATTCTGCCTCCCGATTGTCTCCATTTATGGCGAATTATGGTTTCCAACCTTCCATGTTGCCTGACTCGTTTGTTCCGCAGCGTATTCCTGCATTAGAGGAGCATCTCCGTGGTCTTCGTTCCACTTGGGTACAAGTCCAGGAGGCTTTACGTCATGCTAATGATAGGTACAGACTCCATGCTGACCGCAGTAGCTTACGCGTTGGACCTTCCTCCTAGTATGCGCATCTCTAATGTGTTTCATGTCTCCTTATTGAAACCGTTAGTCTGTAACCGATTTACCACCTTGGTGCCATGTCCTCATCCTTTTCTGGTTGAGAACCATGAGGAGTATGAGGTACAATCCATTGTTGACTCCCGTAGCTTCCGTGGGCGCATACAGTACCTGGTGCATTGGAAGGGGTACGGTCCGGAGGAACGCTCCTGGGTTTCATCCTCTGACGTACATGCCCCTATTCTCCTCCACGAGTTCCATAGATGGTTTCCCCTCAAGCCCGGTGGCCCTCCGAGGGAGAGGGGTCTTTGAGGGGGGGGGTACTGTCAGGGCTGGCTTAGCCCTTCCTCCTCTGGGCTGGCCACTCAGCTGTCAGCTAATTACCAGCTCTCTTCTCTTTCCACAGTTACCAGCTGTTCCCGATGATGCTTGTCTGACCTGCCTATTTAAAGCCTTCCTGCTCACTTTTCCATTTGCCTTCGCGTTGGTCACATCACAGGGAACCATCTCCTGCTGTTTGTTTCTCCTGCTTGCTGACATCCCACCTGGCTTCTTATCTTGCTTGCGGTTGCTCTCCTTGGATCCCTGACTTCTGGCCTGGCTGATTAACCGATCTGGTTAATGAACTTTGGACTGGCTGACTACCCGATCTGGCTACAGGACTCTGGCTATGCTTGACTATGCTTTTTCCTATTTACCTTTTTATTTTTATTAATAAACAAGTGTGATTTGATTGTACTTCTGTCTAAGTCTGTTTCATGGTTTCTGACAATCAGGTGTATCTCATTTCTTGAGACACTAACAAGTCAGGAAAGTACAAATACCCCCCAAATTACCCCTTTTTCGAAAGTAGACATTCCAAGGTATTACGTAAGTAGCATGGTGAGTTTTTTTAAGTTGTAATTTTTTCCCACAATTCTTTGCAAAATGAAGATTTTTTTTTTATTATAATTTTTTTTACAAAATTGTCATATTATCAGGTTATTTCTCACACACAGCATATGCATACAACAAATTACACCCCAAAATACATTCTGCTACTCTTCCCAAGTATGGCGATACCACATGTGTGAGACTTTTACGCAGCCTGACCACATACAGAGCACCAATATTGAAGTAGTACCTTCAGGTGTTCTACAAGCAAAAATGACACATCTCATTTCACAGCCACCTATTACATTTTTGAAGGCCCTGGAGTACCAGGGCAATGGAATTGCCCATAAAATGACCCAATTTTGGAAAGCAAACACCCCAACATATAATCTGTGAGGCATAAGGAGTCTTTTGAGCGGTTAATTTTTTTGCGGACGTTTTTGGAAAATGTTGAAAAAAATGAAAATGCATTTTTTTTTACACATAGTTGTCAATTTATAAGATATTTCTAACACATAGCATGTATATAACAAAAATTACACCCCAAAACACAATCTGATACTCCTCCCGAGTATGGCAATACCACATGTGTAGGACTTTTACACAGCCTGGTCAGATAGAGAGGCCAAACATTGAAGTAGTACCTTCAGGCGTTCTGGGAGCATAAATGACACATCTCATTCCATTCCTACCTATCACACTTTTGAAGGTCCTGGAGCACCAGGACAATGGAATTACCCACAAAATGACCCCATTTTGTAAAGCAAAAACCCCAACGTATATTTTATGAGGCATGGGCTGTAAATAGGTACTCGGGTTGCCTGGTGACAGGAACTCGGGTACTCTGATGGCCTGGTGACAGGTTCTCTGATGGCCTGGTGACTGGTATTTGGGTACTCTGAAGGGCGGTGATAGGTACTCAGGTACTCATATGGACTGTGACAGGTACTCGGGTTCTCAGATGAACTGTGACAGGTACTCAGATGAACTGTGACAGGTATTCAGGTACTCAGATGAACTGTGACAGGTACTCAGATAAACTGTGACAGGTACTCGGGTACTCAGATGGACTGGGCAGGTACTCAGGTACTCAGATGAACTAGGACAGTTATTTAGGTACTCAGATGAACTGTGACAGGTACTCAGGTGAACTGTGAAAGGTATTCAGGTACTCAGATGAACTGTGACAGGTACTCAGGTGAACTGTGACAGGTACTCGGGTACTCAGATGGACTGGGACAGGTACTCGGGTACTCAGATGTACTGGGACAGGTACTCGGGTACTCAGATGGGCTATGACAGGTACTCGGATACTCTGATGGGTTGTGACAGGTACACGGGTACTCTGATGGGCTGTGACAGGTACTTGGGTACTCTGATGGACGGTGACAGGTACACGGGTACTCTGATGGGTTGTGACAGGTACTCGGGTACTTTGATGGGCTGTGACAGGTACTCGGGTACTCTGATGTACTGTGACAGGTACTCAGATGAACTGTGACAGGTATTCAGGTACTCAGATGAACTGTGACAGGTACTCAGATAAACTGTGACAGGTACTTGGGTACTCAGATGGACTGGGCAGGTACTCAGGTACTCAGATGAACTAGGACAGTTATTTAGGTACTCAGATGAACTGTGACAGGTACTCAGGTGAACTGTGAAAGGTATTCAGGTACTCAGATGAACTGTGACAGGTACTCAGGTGAACTGTGACAGGTACTCGGGTACTCAGATGGACTGTGACAGGTACTCAGATGGACTGTGAGTGACAAGTACTATGATAGGTGGTGACAGGTCCTCTTTATTGGGGGGGGGGGGGCAATCGGTGTGATTGGTGTACATTGTAAGCGTTAACGAGATGTTACCGCAATCGCCTCCTCACACACGATCGGTGTATGAGGAGGAGAACCCGGTAACATCTCGTTACCGCGGTTTGTATACATTTAGTGATCGCTGAAACGATTACAGCCAATCATCTGGGTAAACAGCCAGCCAATGGCTGTTTACCAGCGTCGGCGACAAGCAGTGTTTCTGGGAACACGCCGCCACCGACGTGCACGGTGGGGGTGTAACCATCTATGATCGGTCGTGACTTCATCAAGGCCGATCACGTGGTAAACAGCCATACCCAATGGCTGTTCACCCCCCTCGGTGGCGAGCGGTGTCTCCGTGACACGCCGCCAACGAAGGAGCAGGTATGCGCATGGATGATCGTGCGCATTCCCTGTTTAAATGGGAGGACGTCATATGACGCCCTCCCGCCACAAGAGCTGCGCCGCCTGGCCATCATTTGACCTTTTTGGTTGAAGTTCTGCTTTAATGTACATTTGCCTCCTGCAGCCACTAAATGCTGATTGGGTCATGCATATGCTGCCTCTCCTGCCCAAGTGTAAAACAGAATGTGACAGGAAGGTCACATGGGCCCCTTGGAGGATGGGGTGGGGTCGCCATTGCTATCCCTGACGCTATACTACTGGTTGGGGGGTTTGGTAAAAACACTGTGGTCTTTTACTGCCCCCCCCCCAACCACAAAAGTAAACAAGCCCTTACTGTCCTGAGCCCTTTAAAAGGCTGCTTTCACATTGATGTGATGCGGTTTACCTGCGGGTTTTCCTGTGGGGTAGCTGTGCTTTGCCATAGACTTCTATTATATCTTGTGATCGTGTTGCATTTTCTAAAAGTGCACCAAAACTTCTGCATTCAGGAGTTTTGTTGTGCTTTCAGAAAGTGCACCAAACCCACAGGATATAATAGAAGTTTATGGCTCAGTACAGCTAACGTGCAGGAAAGCCACAGGTGCACTGCGCTGCACTCATGGATCAGCGTGAAAGCCGCTTAATAAACTCCTTTTATAGGTGTTGATATGTCCATTGCAAAAGCGCAGGGTATGTATTGTTTTAATACATTGACCTTCTTTTCCCCTTCTAGCTTCTGCTGGCATCGCACTCCTTCTCCAGGCTACTAGAAGGGTCCAAGGCAAAGTGCACTTGGTTACCCTCCACCTGGGATAGGAGCTGGCGCTACAGAAGAAGCATCAGCTTATGCGGCTTCTGCTCCCTCCGTGACTGCCTGCTTTCTCTGCTGCTGGTGCCAGCGCGATGCATTATGATGCTCTGGAATGGCAGGTCGGCAACCTCAGATCACGATCACATGGGCATGAGCTTCCCTGGTTTGAAGTCGAGGACCACATCAGAGGGCTCCGAGGTGCACATGTTGAGCACTGCTGCCCTATGGTATCTATCAATCCAAAATAGGCAGCCTCACCTGCTAAGACTTTGCCTCCACCCTTACCCACAACACCGCATTTATCTGACATAGCTCTCAATACCCTCACCTGCCAAAGCTAAGTGGTCACCCCTACCCACAAAACCACTTGCATCTGTTAAGGCCCTCAAGACCCTCGACTGGTAGGGCTCTGTGGTCAGCCTTACTCTGAATACAACTTACACATACTGCATGCCTAACTTTCAACACCATCTACATCTGGCATTCCTCTAAACACCTTCATCCACCAAATTGCGCAGAGTCTGTTCCTGCTCAGCAGGGGATCCATGCTCAAATCCTCTACTGATTCAGAGCCAAAAGGGACAAATGTCAGTTTTTTTACATCTGTGCCTGTTGAGTTTGGGCCTGAGGACACAGGCCGACTTGTGACAGCACTATGGGGGGGGGGGGGGGGGGGCTGAATGTGAAAGGACTTTGCAGTCTGTTTACATCAGGCCACCTCCAATCTGTTATGTTTAGGCCCGGAAACTGATGGACCTGGAGGTAGGTGGGTGTAAACGGACACAAGTGGCCACACTTGTAGTCCATGTTATTGTGTTAAAACTGTGTTCAATGGGTTAGCATTTTCAGGGTTAAAACAGGCAGCAAGAAGGTGACATATCCTCTCCTTATCACCTGTCAAACACACTCTTAAAAGTAATTCATGCAATGTGTCACATGCCACATACATTACATACAATAAATACGATTTGCTGCATGTGCCTCTGTTGGCCCCATATCCTTGGCGAACACAGTTTGCTATCTTTGCCCTGTGACCCGGAGGACCTTGTCTCAGCATTGCTAGCTAATACATTACACAAAGTACCTATTATATTGCTACTTGTTCTAGCAGCACCTACCTATAGATGTTCTAACCCTCTGTCAATAACTTTGATTGTGCACTCTGCAGATGCACGAGGAAGATAGAACCATGGGAAGTGTGCAGTTTCTGCTCCTCTTACATCTGCATAGTGCACAATCAAAGTTTTTCAGCCTGATGCTCATTGTGATTATCATTTTGTCCTTCCCGCGCATCAGCTTAGAGTCACCTACAACCTTGGGAAATACACTGCACCTTGTTCACATTCACAGGCCACCCTGATGATGGCCGTCACACTCAGTCATGGAGGGTCACTGACTCTCATTTCTTCCAACCTTTCAGCCAGCTAGCGCTTGCACAATGCAGACATCCCTCTTCTGGGTCTTCTCCTTCCTTGCCATGGCAAATCACTTGGGTAGGCAGCACAGCATGAACAATTATTCCTGTTTATCACCTGGAATTATAGAGTTAACCTCCCTGGCAGTATGATTATGTCAGATTTTTGAATCTTAAAGCGGTACAAAGTTTTGCATGGAAATTTGGCACTTTATATTGTAGGCCTGTAATTCTTATGAATAACACACTTAACCACTTTCAGACCAGACCATTTCGCTGGTAAATGACCAGAGGTCTTTTTACACTTTGGCACTGCGCTCCTTTAACTGGTAATTGCGCGGTCATGCAATGTTGTACCCAAACGAAATTTGCGTCCTTTTCTTCCCACAAATAGAGCTTTCTTTTAACGGTATTTGACTGACTCTGCGATTTTTATTTTTTGCGATATAAACGTAAAAAGACCGCAAATTTTGAAAAAAAATGATATTTTCTACTTTTTGTTATTAGAAAAATCCAGTAAACTCAATTTTAGTCATACATTTAGGCCAAAATGCATTCAGCCACATGTCTTTGGTAAAAAAAAAGTCAATAATTGTATATTTATTGGTTTGCGCAAAAGTTGTCACATCTACAAACTAAGGTACATTTTCTGGAATTTACGCAGCTTTTAGTTTATGACTGCCTATCTCATTTCTTGAGGTGCTAAAATGGCAGGGCAGTACAAAACCCCCCCAAATGACCCCATTTTGGAAAGTAGACACCCTAAGGAAATTGATAAGAGGCATGTTGAGCCCATTGAATATTTTATTTTTTTGCCGCAAGCGATTGAATAATGACAAAAAAAAACATTTTTTTTTTTTTTACACAAAGTTGTCACTAAATGATATATTGCTCACACATGCCATGGTTATATGTGGAATTGTACCCCAAAATACATTCTGCTGCTTCTCCTGAGTACGGGGATACCACATGTGGTCGACTTTTTGGAAGCCTAGCCGCGTACGGGGCCCCGAAAGCCAAGCACCGCCTTCAGGATTTCTAAGGGCATACATATGTCATTTTACTCCTCACTACCTATCACAGTTTTGAAGGCCATAAAATGCCAAGATGGCACAAAACCCCCACAAATGACCCCATTTTCGAAAGTAGACACCCCAAGCTATTTGCTGAGAGGCATGTTGAGTCCATGGAATATTTTATATTTTGCCACAAGTTGCGGGAAAATTACAAACTTTATAAATTTTTCACAAAGTTGTCACTAAATGATATATTGCTCACACATGCTATGGGCATATGTGAAATTACACCCCAAAATAAATTCTGCTGCTTCTCCTGAGTACGGGGATACCACATATGTGGGACTTTTTGGGAGCCTAGCCGCGTACGGGGCCCCGAAAACCAAGCACCGCCTTCAGGCTTTCTAAGGGCGTAAATTTTTAATTTCACGCCTCACTACCTATTACAGTTTTGAAGGCCATAAAATGCCAAGATGGCACAAAACCCCCCCAAATGACCCCATTTTAGAAAGTAGACACCCCAAGCTATTTGCTGAGAGGCATGTTGAGTCCATGGAATATTTTATATTTTGCCGCAAGTTGCGGGAAAATTACAAACTTTTTATTTATTTTATTTTTTTTCACAAAGTTGTCACTAAATGATATATTGCTCACGCATGCCATGGGCATATGTGAAATGACACCCCAAAATAAATTCTGCTGCTTCTCCTGAGTACGGGGATACCACATATGTGGGACTTTTTGGGAGCCTAGCTGCGTACGGGGCCCCGAAAGCCAAGAACCGCCTTCAGGCTTTCTAAGGGCGTAAATTTTTGATTTCACGCCTCACTACCTATTACAGTTTTGAAGGCCATAAAATGCCAAGATGGCACAAAACCCCCACAAATGACCCCATTTTAGAAAGTAGACACCCCAAGCTATTTGGTGAGAGGCATGTTGAGTCCATGGAATATTTTATATTTTGCCGCAACTTGCGGGAAAATTACAAACTTTTTTTTTTTTTTTTTTTTTTTCACAAAGTTGTCACTAAATGATATATTGCTCACGCATGCCATGGGCATATGTAAAATGACACCCCAAAATAAATTCTGCTGCTTCTCCTGAGTACGGGGATACCACATGTGTGGGATTTTTTGGGAGCCTAGCTGCGTACGGGGCCCCGAAAGCCAAGAACCGCCTTCAGGCTTTCTAAGGGCGTACATTTTTGATTTCACGCCTCACTACCTATCACAGTTTTGAAGGCCATAAAATGCCAAGATGGCACAAAACCCCCACAAATGACCCCATTTTAGAAAGTAGACACCCCAAGCTATTTGCTGAGAGGCATGTTGAGTCCATGGAATATTTTATATTTTGCCACAAGTTGCGGGAAAATTACAAACTTTTATTTTTTTTTATTTTTTTTTCACAAAGTTGTCACTAAATGATATATTGCTCACACATGCCAGGGGCATATGTGAAATGACACCCCAAAATAAATTCTGCTGCTTCTCCTGAGTACGGGGATACCACATGTGTGGGACTTTTTGGGAGCCTAGTCGCGTACGGGGCCCCGAAAACCAAGAACTGCCTTCAGGATTTCTAAGGGTGTAAATTTTTGATTTTACACCTCACTACCTATCACAGTTTTGAAGGCCATAAAATGCCAAAATAGCACAAAACCCCCCAAAATGACCCCATTTTGGAAAGTAGACACCCCAAGCTATTTGCCGAGAGGCATGGTGAGTATTTTGCAGCTCTCATTTGTTTTTGAAAATGAAGAAAAAAAAAATTATGTATATTTTTTTTCTTTTTTTCAATTTTCAAAACTTTGTGACAAAAATGAAGGTCTGCAAAATACTAACCATACCTCTCGGCAAATAGCTTGGGGTGTCTCCTTTCCAAAATGGGGTCACTTGGGGGGATTTTGTGCTATCTGGGCATTCCATGGCCTCCGAAACTGTGATAGGCAGTGAGGAATGAAATCTAAAATTTACACCCTTAGAAATCCTGAAGGTGGTGCTTGGATTTTGGGGTACCGTACGCGGTTAGGCTCCCAAAAGGTCTCACACTTGTGGTATCCCCGTACTCAGGAGAAGCAACAGAATGTATTTTGGGGTGTAATTTTACATATAACCATGGCATGTTTGAGCAATATATCATTTAATGACAACTTTGTGCAAAAAAAAAAAAAAATAATAATAATAATGTATTTTTTCCACAACTTTTGTCAAAATATAAAATATTCCATGGACTCGACATGCCTCTCAGCAAATAGCTTGGGGTGTCTACTTTCTAAAATGGGGTCATTTGGGGAGGTTTTGAACTGTCCTGGCATTTTATGCACAACATTTAGAAGCTTATGTCACACATCACCCACTCTTCTAACCACTTGAAGAAAAAGCCCTTTCTGACACTTTTTGTTTACATGAAAAAATATTTTTTTTTGCAAGAAAATTACTTTGAACCCCCAAACATGAAGTGTTTTTTTAAAGAAAAAGCCCTACCGATTAAAATGGTGGGTGTTTCATTTTTTTTTTTCACACGGTATTTGCGCAGCGATTTTTCAAACGCATTTTTTGGGGAAAAAACACACTTTTTTTTATTTTAATGCACTAAAAATCACTATATTGCCCAAATGTTTGATGAAATAAAAAATATGATCTTAGGCCAAGTACATGGATACCAAACATGACATGCTTTAAAATTGCGCAGAAACGTGCAGCGGCGACAAACTACGTACATTTTTAAAAGCCTTTAAATGCCTTTACAGGTGACCACTTTAGATTTACGGAGGAGGTCTACTGCTAAAATTAGTACCCTCGATCTGACCTTCGTGGTGATACCTCACATGCATGGTGCAATTGCTGTTTACATATGCCACCAGACCAACGCTTGCGTTCCACGTTGCGCCTTAGCAGGGGGGTACAGGGGTGTTTTTTTTTATTAATTTTTTTTTTATTATTTATTTTGCTTTTTTATTTTATTTTTAAACTGTTCCTTTCATTTATATATATTTTTTTATGATTTTTATTGTTATCTCAGGGAATGTAAATATCCCCTATGATTGCAATAGATAGTGACAGGTACTCTTTTTTAAAAAAATTAGGGTCTATCAGACCCTAGATCTCTCCTCTGTCCTCAAAGCATCTGACCACACCAAGATCGGTGTGATAAAATGCTTTCCCAATTTCCCAATGGCGCTGTTTACATCCCGCAAAATCTAAGTCATGAAATGCTCGTAGCTTCCGGTGTCTTAGGCCATAGAGATGATTGGAGCCATTCTGGTCTCTGATCAGCTCTATGGTCAGCTGGCGGAACCACCGGCTGCATTCTCAGGTTCCCTGTTGGGACAGGAGAGCCTGAGAAAACCATGGAAGATGGTGCGGGGGGGGGGACATTCCCTCCCACTGCTTGTAAAAGTAGTCTAGAGGCTAATTAGCCGCTAGGATTGCTTTTACATAAAAGCCGACCGCTGGCTGAAAAGAATGATACCAAGATGATACCTAAACCTGCAGGCATCATTCTGGTATAAGCACTCAAAGTCCCGCAACATACCAGTATGTTGCTGGAACTGGTTGGGCATATATTGTAATTTTTTTTTCATGCAGCCTGTGGGCTGAACGAAAAAAAAATATTGATCGGTGGGTATGCCCACCCTTCATCCACCCACTTTCTAATGGTGGGCATACATGCACCATTTATATATGCCGAAGCATGGGGGCATCCTCCCGCAAAAGGTAGGAGCAGATCGCTCCTCCACCCCTTATGCCCCCATGCTTCGGCATATATGCTCTTTTTTAACTGTGGTGGTGAAATCACCCCCGACAGTGCTGGAGTCGCGGCTTTATGTATCATGGGAGCAAACGCTGTTGCTGTCAAGATAAATAAATCCGCTCTGCAGCAGAATGGCGTACCTGTTAAGCAAATGATGGTTAACAATAAAACAAAGTAACATTACAGTATAACAGTAGGACTTACCATACCTGCAAAGCAAATACAAAAAAAATCGCAAAAAATAACACATTTAACACAATCTGTGCCTAAAATATATATATGCCGAAGCATGGGGGCATCCTCCCGCAAAAGGTAGGAGCAGATCACTCCTCCACCCCTTATGCCCCCATGCTTCGGCATATATGCTCTTTTTTTAACTGTGGTGGTGAAATCACCTCCGACAGCGCTGGAGTCGTGGCTTTACGTATCGTGGGAGCAAACGCTGTTGCTGTCAAGATAAATAAATCCACGCTACAGCTGAATGGCGTACCTGAAAACAAAAAATGGTTAACAATAAAACATTGCAGAATAGAATACAGTACAAAGGAGCAGAACAATAGAGAGAGAATAGAGAGAGAGAGAACAATAAAACGACAACTATTTTTGGTTTTTTTATTTTATATTTTTTTTGGTTTTTTGTTTTTTTTACTTTTTTTTTTTTCTTTTTAAACACTTTTTTATGTAACTTTAACACTTCTGTTGTAACGGTTCCAGCGGTTTGGGTCTCTCAAAATGCGATGGCATCTTGGGAGACCCTGTGAACGTGTGCCTAGCCTGTGCAATGCTGTACCCTACGCTAATACTCAACTAGTTCATGGTAGCGTTCAAAACATTCACCAATGCAAAGACCAGGATTGTCAGGACAGCGGGGACAACAATAACGGGTGTCACGCCTAAATCCGCGCTTTCTGCAGACACGACATTTTCTTTGGGGGGCTCGTTGGGTAGGGGTACTCGGGAGGGCATAAAGATAATGCCTCTCATGCAGCCGGCTTACTGCATCTGGTAGGGGAAGGTGAGGTGGAGCACCGTCTGGATACAGAAGGGCTCTGACGATATCCTCCTGGAATTTGAGGAAGGATCCAGTCCGTCCTGAGCATTCAGTATAGCCAATTGGAATAAATAAACAGACACTTTTTTGTACCAGCGTCTGGCCTTACGGGCAACTAGATACGGCGCCAACAACTGGTCATTGAGGTCCACCCCTCCCATGTTAAGGTTATATTTGTGGACACAGAGGGGTTTCTCCACAATACCAGTCGCCGTAGGAATTTGGACCGTCGTGTCTGCATGAAGGGAGGTAAGAACGAAAACATTCTTATTATCCCTCCACTTCATAGCGAGCAAATTATTACTGCGCAAGCAGGCTCTCTCCCCCAGCCTAAGAGGGGACTCTACAAGCCGCTGGGGAAAGCCCCGGCGATTAGGTCGCACGGTGCCACATGCTCCAATCTGCTGATCAAACAAGTGACTAAACAGTGGCACGCTTGTGTAATAATTGTCCACGTACAAGTGGTACCCCTTTCCGAATAAGGGTGACACCATGTCCCACACTATCTTGCCAGCGCTTCCTATGTAATCAGGGCAGTTCTCCGGCTCTACGTGACTATCTCTACCCTCATAAACCATGAAACTACGTGTATAGCCTGTGGCCCTGTCACAGAGCTTATACATCTTGACCCCGTATCTGGAACGCTTGTTGGGGACGTATTGTTTGAATGACAAGCGACCAGAAAACTTAATCAGGGACTCATCAACGCAGACAACTTGATGGGGAGTAAACATGTCTGCAAAACGTTGGTTGAAGTGGTTTATGAGGGGCCGAATTTTGTAGAGCCGATCGTATTCAGGGTCTCCACGAGGACGACAGAGTTCATTGTCGCTGAAGTGCATGAACCGCAAAATCATCTCGTATCGTGCCCTGGACATGGAAGCAGAGAACACGCGCATATGGTGAATTGGGTCAGTGGACCAATATGACCGCAACTCACTCTTTTTGGTTATGCCCATGTTGAGGGAGAGGCCCAGAAAGATTTTAAATTCGGAAACCGTAACTGGTTTCCATTGTTTGGCAAGGGCGGACTGGGGAATAGTGGCGATGTGTTGAGCAGCGTACAAATTGGTTTGGTCCACAATAGATCTATAGAGATCTTCGGTGAAAAACAGTGAGTAAAAGTCAAGTGTCTTAAAATCAACTGTTTCCACGTTAATGCCAGGTTGGCCAGTGAATGGGGGAAGTACGGGTTCTGCAGAAGATGTGGGCACCCAAATAGGATTGGCGAATTCTGCAGGAAGGGCACTATGGGTACGACGGGCCTGTCTTTGTCTTCTTCTTGGTGGCAGCGGGACACTACTTGTGCTTGCCACCTCGCCAGCTTGAACTGCACTTATGGGACTCGCCACGTCACCACGTGTTACTGCAGTGCTGGATGTACGTCCAGGGTGTACTAGGCCGCTGGTGCTTGCCAGTTCACCAGAAGGATGAGCGGCTCTAGTACGTCTCTGCTCCATACGAGTGACCTGCGGTTCCTGCACCTCAACAACAGAATACATACGGGGGGCACACCTGTTCTTAGCAGCGGCCTCATCTCCGTCGTCAGAGCTATCTGTCATGGAGCCGCTGTCCTCTACAGGATCGTATTCTGAGCCTGAATCTGACAGATGAGTGACGTCCTCTTCACTATCTGTCATGCTCAGAAACGTGTAGGCCTCTTCACTAGTGTACCTTCGCTTTGCCATTTTGGGCTCTAAATTTAGGGGTACACTAGTGAGACTCACAGGTAAAAAAGCACCTAGGCTGTCAGCGACTGTTTCAAAACGCTACAAAAAAAACTGTTAGCGATCGCAGGGATCAAGCCTGACTCTGCGAACGCTGCAGTTATGTGTGTTGTGTTTTGTAAGTGACAGTGATCGATCGATACTGCACTTGGGTGGGCTGGGCTGGGCTTGGCGGAGGGGCTAAACGCAGGTGCTAGCGGGTATCTGGGCTGATCCCGCTAACAATGCGTTTTGGGAAACCTAAAATGAAGGCAACGCTAATATAGATCTGATCAGATACTATATTACTAAGGGAGGTGTATGCTTTGCGCGTGGGTGTTAGCGGTACTGGCACTAACCTGACGCTGGGGCGACGCAGGCCTTATCTGACCCTCAAACTTATATCACCCGCCGGGTGATCAGGGGGTTAAACCTTTATTAGGTAATAAATGGCGGGTGCCCTGAAACAAAAAAAAAATAACTAACCAACCAGCGTCACCTGTAACAGTTATATGGTGATCACTGGTGAAAGGGTTAACTGGGGGGCAATCAGGGGGCTATGCGGTAGTATATGGGGGTCCCTGACGCTATAAAAAGCTACGGCGAACCTAAATACTTACCTGCCTAACTAGCGTCACCTGTGACACTAATACAGCGATCAGAAAAAAATCGCTTATTAGTGACACTGGCGACGGGGGGTGATCACGGGGTTAAACCTTTATTGGGGGGGTTAGGGGGGCACCCTAGAGCTAAAGGGGGCTAACCCTAACTGCCCTAACAGTTATTACAGTCACAAATGACACCAATGCAAAAAAAAAAAAAAAAATATGCACTTGGTGTCACTGTGACTGGGGGGGGCAGGGGTGATTGGGGGGTGATTGGGGGGTGATCGGGGGGGTGAAAAGTGTGCCTGGAGTGTTCTACTGTTAGTGTAGTGTTAGGTGCAACTCACCGATCCTCTCTCCTCCGTGCCGGAACAAAAAAGACCGACACGAGGAGAGATTCCTTCACTTCCTCTCCTGTGTTTACATTACAGGAGAGGAAGTGATGTCACGGAGGATTTTCATTCGTCGGGAGCGATCGCGAGGGGGTGGCCATGAATGAATGGCCGTCCCCTCATCCCTGATCTCTCCCGAACGAATGCCGACCGCCGCAGGCACCGGGGGGGGGCCCGATCGGGCCCCCCACCCGCGGGCAGGCAGGGACTTATATATACGCCCATATGCCTGCCCGTGCCATTCTGCCGACGCATATCGTCGTGCGGCGGTCGGCAAGTGGTTAAATATGTCCAAACAAGAGTCTAAGGCCGCGTACACACGCGGGGACTGTTCGCCCAACTTTGTCCGCTGAACAGTGTTTCGGCAAACAGTCCGTTTGTGTGTGGGCTTTCAGCGGACAGTTTCAGCGAACAGTCCGCTGAACAAGGTTTTTCGGAAATTCCGAAAAACTGTCCGCTGAAACTTTGTTTCAGCGAACAGTCCCCTCGTGTGTAGGCTTGTTCGTCAAACTAAGTTCCGCGCATGCTCAGAAAGGATTTACACGCCGAAAGTTATAATGCAGTGTATAGGACGTCGTATTTTTCGTCCCGTCGTACGTGCCGTTCACGTCATCGCGCACGGTTTCAGCAAACTGTTCGTCCGTCGTGTGTGGCCATGTCCGTCCATGCTAATTTTGAGCGGACTGTTTGCCGAAACTGTTTGACGGACAAAGTTGGGCGAACAGTCCCCGCGTGTGTACGCGGCCTTATAGACATCCTGGGTATGATAAAGTTTGAAACACGAAATCATAAATTATAATATAATAAATAACTATAAATAATTATAACAAATAATAATATAATAGTAATAAAATGTATTCAATAATGTAATCAAATCAAAAACACTGAAATTTGCCCAGTTGCAGAATTGTCGCTGTCATTACTTTCAGTGTTTGATGACGGATTTTCCCACAAATCGCTATCGCTCAATTCTTCAAGTGATTCTCATTTATTATCGCTGTTTTCTAGCTGGTCTAAAACCACTTTTGATGTAAAGGTACACTTTTTGGTTGCTATGGACAATCTCCAGTTTCCAGGGAGAAAGAACAGTATATATAATATTAAACTGCATGCAGGGCACTGGACAAAGCACTACGGACAAAATAAATGTGAAATAATTTGATACAGTAATGTAATCTGTAAAATTACAGTGTACTGTATGTGTAATGTGTTTTTAACTTTTAGAATTTGGGGCGCTGTGCTCCGTACCCGTGCGTCACAACGCTCGCAGGGAATGAAGCTTGCCACAGTGATAGATCGAGCAGAGGACACGGTTCGCACACACAGTGGAGAGACATCGCAGGATCCTGGGGACAAGGTAAGCCACTTTGCCTGGATCATGCGATGTGATCCCGAGTGTGGCTCGAGGTTACCACTTTTGGTACTGAAAATTCACCCCAAGCCACACTCAGGAATATACGCAGGGAGGTTAATTCCGGCAAGCTCCCATCTATGTTCATACCTGCTGCACCTGTGAAAACTCTCCTTCTATCATATAGTATTCTCTGCAGGGTTAAGCAAAGAGCACTCTGTAGGACACTACAGGCTCCACTCCGCAGCCTGTTTATGAATATGTTGTATTATGCCGCGTACACACGATCAAACAAGCGGGTGGAAAAGTCCGGCAAACTGAAGTCCGCCAAACAATCCCCCCGTGTGTAGCCTCCGGCATACTTTTTTGACCCGAAAGTACGGCGGACTTAGAATGTAGCTTTACACTCCAATCTTCCCGCCGGACTCGCATTTCGGCGGACAATCCGGCCGTGTGTATGCCAGTCCGCCGTACTTTTGAAATGAACGGACTTTTCCCGCCCGGTGAAAAGTCCGCTCATTTCGAGCGGGTCTCCAGGTAGGCGGGGCCCGCGAAGGAGACGTCGCTGGCCCCGCCGCCTGGTATGGACTTAAAGGAGAACCCCAACGCCGAAAAAAATCAGCGTGGGGTCCCCCCAAAGTCCACAACAGACCCTTGTCCGAGCACGCTACCCAGCCTGCCAGGAAAGGAGGGGCGAGCGAGCGCCCCCCCCCCCTCCTGAGCCGTACCAGGCCAAAGCACCCCAAAGCACCTTGTCCCCATGTTGATGAGGACAAGGGCCTCTTCCCGACAACCCTGGCCGTTGGTTGTCGGGGTCTGCGGGCGGGGGGCTTATCGGAATCCGGGAACCAACCCATGTGACACCAACCCATGTGACACCGCCCCTTGTCCCTATATAAGTCGCAGCGCAGCGCGTCCCTGGCATTGCGGCCGGAGAGAACGTCGAGTCAACATCTCCAGGAGAAGAAGAAGAAGAAGAACGGAAGGCGGCGGCGGCGGCGACAGAAGACCAGGCCACCGCCTGTAAAAGAGCTATAAGAAGGCGCGGTGGCCCGGCAGAAGAACCGAAGAGGGGGACAAGACCCCCGAAGTCGGAAGAAGAGGCCGTGGCGACGAAGAAGAATGCCGGGCTTCTCCGCTAGTAAAAGAGCTAGAAGAAGATAGCGGAGGAGTCCGGCGAGAAGACCCCCGAAGACGGAAGACCCCCGGAGCTGTGCAATAAATTATTTTATCTTGTGTGTTGTGTTTTTTTTTTGGACTTTATTTTTCAGGTGAATGGGTAGGGGTACATTGTACCCCATACTCATTCACATAGGGTGGGGGGCCGGTATCCGGGGGCCCCCTTATTAAAGGGGGCTCCCGGATTCCGATAAGCCCCCCGCCCGCAGACCCCGACAACCAACGGCCAGGGTTGTTGGGAAGAGGCCCTTGTCCTCATCAACATGGGGACAAGGTGCTTTGGGGTGGGGGGGCCGCGCGGCCCCCCCTTCCCCAAGGCACCCCCCATGTTGAGGGCACGCGACCTGGTATGGCTCAGGAGGTGCGGGCGCTCGCTCGCCCCTCCTTTCCTGGCCGGCCGGGTAGCGTGCTCGGACAAGGGTCTGTTGGGGACTTTGGGGGGACCCCCACGCCGATTTTTTTCGGCGTTGGGGTTCCCCTTTAAGTCCATACCAGGCGGCGGGGCCAGCGACGTCTCCTTCGCGGGCCCCGCCTACCTGGAGACGCGCTCGAAATGAGCGGACTTTCCTCCGCGTGTGTGGGCGAGTCCGTTCATTTCAAAAGTAGGGCGGATAGTACGGCGGACTTAGTATGCCGTATTAGTCCACTGAAAAAGTGCCGTGTGTGGGCAAGTAGCCCGTTCGGAAAGTCCGACGGACAGTCTGGCGGGAAGTCCGCCAGACTAAGTACGTCGGACAGACGGCTACGTGTGTACGCGGCTTTATGCAATCAAGATCCACTCTCTTTATTTGTCCTGAAGGCCTATGACCTTGAGTGCTCATCAGTATAGGAATAGAACAATAACAAATGCTAAGGAGGGATTGTGTTTCACAATGTAGAGATATCCTCCCACTTTCCATTGTGTCTACAGGACAAGAAGTGGAGGTAATTCTCCCCAATGAGACAAAGAAAAAATTATTTACTAAGATTGGGGCAGACAGAATAACTGTGCATGGCAACTGATCAGCTTCTAGCTTTTATTTTCACAACTTAATGTATAACTAAAGGCATTTCTTTTTAGTTTTGGAATATAGTGGAGAGCGATTGGAACTCTTGTCAAGTTTTACTTTTTGTCTGTGCCCCATTAGGGAGAGTCACCCTCTCTATTTGTCCTGTTTACTGTTATCATCAAAAGTGAAAGTAAAAGAAAATTCAAAATTTTGGTTTGACACAGGAACAGAGATAGAGGGGAGATCTTTCAATTCTTTCCCTTTCCTGTTTTAACTATAGGACAGGAAATGAAGGGAAATCTCTCCAATGGGAGACAAATGGGAAAAAAAAAATGTACAGGGGTTATAACTGTTGTTACTTGCTGTGGGGGCACTCAACGGGAGGGAGGGGCCAGCAGCAGCGAAGAGAGACCCGAGAAGAGGAGGATCCAGGCTGCCCTGTGCAAATCCACTGCACAAAGCAGGGAAGTATAACATGTTTGTTATTTACATTTTTTTAAATACCTTGCGTCTAGTAATTGAAGCGGAGGTCCGTCTACCCTTGCAAAAATTAAAAGCCAGCAGCTACACATACTGCAGCTGTTGACTTTTAATAATAGGACACTTATCTGTCCTGGAGTCCAGCGATGTTGGCACTGCAGCTTTTGTTTCCATCAGCGGAGGAGGGAGCTGAGCCGCTGACGTAATGCGCCACGGCCTGTACTCTCGTAAGTGGAGATAGGTGCCAAATGGGGCACTGGAGGGGGAGCAGAGGAGACAAATGAACTCCGCTTTAACCTCCCTGGTGGTATGATTATTTCGGATTTTAGGTGCTGAAAGCGGTACAATTATTTTGCATGAAAATTTGGTGTTTTATATTGTAGTCCTGTAATTCTTATGCCGCGTACACACGATCAAACAAGCTGGTGGAAAAGTCCAGCAAGCTCAAGTCTGCCAGACAATCCCCCCGTGTGTAGCCTCCGGCACACTTTTTTGACCCGAAAGTACGGCAGACTTAGAATGTAGTTTTACACTCCAATCTTCCCGCCGGACTCGCATTTCGGCGGACAATCCGGCCGTGTGTATGCCAGTCCGCCGTACTTTTGAAACGAGCGGACTTTTTCCCGCCCGGAGAAAAGTCCGCTCATTTCGAGCGGGTCTCCAGGTAGGCGGGGCCCGCAAAAGAGACGCCGCAGGCCCCGCCACCTGGTATGGACTTAAAGGGGAACCCCAACGCCGAAAAAATTTGGCGTGGGGGTCCCCCCCAAGTCCACAACAGACCCTTGTCCGAGCACGCTACCCGGCCAGCCAGGAAAGGAGGGGCAAGCGAGCGCCCCCCCCCCCCCCTCCTGAGCCGCACCAGGCCGTGTGCCCTCAACATGGGGGGTGCCTTGGGGAAGGGGGGCCGCGTGGCCCCCCCACCACAAAGCACCTTGTCCCCATGTTGATGAGGACAAGGGCCTCTTCCCGACAACCCTGGCCGTTGGTTGTCGGGGTCTGCAGGCGGGGGGCTTATCAGAATCCAGGAGCCCCCTTTAATAAGGGGGCCCCTGGATACCGGCCCCCCACCCTATGTGAATAGGTATGGGGTACAATGTACCCCCTACCCATTCACCTGTAAAATAAAATACAAAAAAAAACACAACACACAAGATAAAATAATTTATTGCACAGCTCCGGGGGTCTTCCGTCTTCGGGGGTCTTCTCGCCGGACTCCTCCGCTATCTTCTTGTAGCTCTTTTACTAGCGGAGGAGCCCGGCATTCTTCTTCGTCGCCGCGGCCTCTTCTTCCGACTTCGGGGGTCTTGTCCCCCTCTTCGGTTCTTCTGCCGGGCCACCGCGCCTTCTTATAGCTCTTTTACAGGCAGTGGCCCGGTCTTCTGTCGCCGCCGCCGCCTTCCGTTCTTCTTCTTCTTCTTCTCCTGGAGATGTTGACTCGACGTTCTCTCCGTTCTATCGGAGGAGTCCGGCGAGAAGACCCCCGAAGACGGGAGACCCCGGAACTGTGCAATAAATTATTTTATCTTGTGTGTTGTGTGGGCGCCCATGTGGGCGGTGTCACATGGGTTGATGTCACATGGGTTGATGTCACATGGCGACAGTCCCGGCATCCTCCGGGACTGTGACATCATAAGGGGGTGGGGTCACCATGTGACACCAACCCATGTGACATCAACCCATGTGACACCGCCCCTTGTCCCTATATAAGTGGCAGCGCAGCACGTCCCTGGCATTGCGGCCGGAGAGAACGTCAAGTCAACATCTCCAGGAGAAGAAGAAGAAGAAGAACGGAAGGCGGCGGCGGCGGCGGCGACAGAAGACCGGGCCACCGCCTGTAAAAGAGCTATAAGAAGGCGCGGTGGCCCGGCAAAAGAACCGAAGAGGGGGACAAGACCCCCGAAGTCAGAAGAAGAGGCCGCGGCGACGAAGAAGAATGCCGGGCTCCTCCGCTAGTAAAAGAGCTACAAGAAGATAGCGGAGGAGTCCGGCGAGAAGACCCCCGAAGACGGAAGACCCCCGGAGCTGTGCAATAAATTATTTTATCTTGTGTGTTGTGTTTTTTTTTGTACCTTATTTTACAGGTGAATGGGTAGGGGTACATTGTACCCCATACTCATTCACATAGGGTGGGGGGCCGGTATCCGGGGGCCCCCTTATTAAAGGGGGCTCCCAGATTCCGATAAGTCCCCCGCCCGCAGACCCCGACAACCAACGGCCAGGGTTGTCGGGAAGAGGCCCTTGTCCTCATCAACATGGGGACAAGGTGCTTTGGGTTGGGGGGGCCGCGCGGTCGCCCCTTCCCCAAGGTACCCCCCATGTTGAGGGCACGCGGCCTGGTACGGCTCAGAAGGGGGGGCGCTAGCTCGCCCCTCCTTTCCTGGCCGGCTGGGTAGCGTGCTTGGACAAGGGTCTGTTGTGGACTTGGGGGGGACCCCCACACCGATTTTTTTTCAGCGTTGGGGTTCCCCTTTAAGTCCATACCAGGCGGCGGGGCCAGCGACATCTCCCTCGCGGGCCCCGCCTACCTGGAGACGCGCTCGAAATGAGCAGACTTTCCTCCGCGTGTGTGGGCGAGTCCGTTCATTTCAAAAGTAGGGCGGATAGTACTCACGCTACATAGCAGCCCTTAGCGACACACCAGCGAGGTTTCCGCTGCTCTACTTTCGTCCCTGACCCGACGGACATCTCAGGCGGCGATGACTAAACAAAGGAAAGGCTCTAAACCGCTGCAGCGGCTCACTGAATTCTATCCGGTGGTGACACCATCGAATTCCCAAGATGGCGCCGGCGCTTCTCACAGCGGAGGGAACGGACAGCACGCCAGCCATCCACACGGCGGGGTGAGTCGGGCTACTGTTATGCTGGCAGACATGGGGATATATCACCCCCTCCTACACCCACTATGCGCAGCCCAGCCAAAACCAGGCCACGCAAGGAGGCAGATGCACTATCTGCTGGGCCGCAGCAAGTCCATTCACAGCCTGTCTCCACACAGATCTCCTCACAGGGCATTCATGCTGAGCCCTTCATAGAAGGATTCCCTGCTTCAGACCAGGCTATCTCAGAGAGCACTATGAAAAATATGCTCTTGTCCCTCAGGAGAACATTGTTTAATGGTTTTTCTGACATGTTTGCCTCAGTGAATAATACTGTCCACACTCACTCTACCCAAATCCAGCACTTAGAATCAAAAATGGCTGATCTCTATACCGCCCATAATGACCTAGTCGATGCCTATGCTGACCAAGAATCTGCCTTACAACACCTTCAAAACAAATTATCGGATTTGGAAGACCGCTCAAGGCGAAATAATATAAAATTCAGAGGTATCCCTGAAACCATCCCTCCGAGTGAACTCACTAATTTCGTCCAACGCCTTATGAAAGCCCTTATACCATCTCTGACGGACATTGAATTGTGCGTGGACAGGGCCCGAAATTTCTTCCTGACACGGCACCTAGAGACACTCTGGCACGCATTCACTACTACCATGTTAAAGAGAGAGTCATTGCGGCTGGTAAACAAAATCCAGTGGTCCCGGATGACTTCACAGGTATATCTCTATATACCGACATTTCACAACAGACCGCATTGAACAGAAAGAAGCTTAATCCGCTTACGAAGATTCTACGTAACAATACCATAATGTATAGATGGGGGTTTCCCACAAAACTACTCGTTTCGTGGAACGGCAGTGTGGTCCCTATACACAGTGTGGAAAAAGGACTGCAACTGTTTAAGCAATGGAATCTGCTCCCTCGGGATGCTCCATCTCCTGCTCAACCAGCTCCAGACCGCCTGGGTTCAGAATGGACTTGATCTGTCTTACAGAAATTAAGCGAACCTCTCCCTACCTTTGCTACATACCTGTAGCGTGAGGCACGGAGGCCTACTACTCTTTTTGTCTTTTTTTATCTGTGCCTAGTGCACGGCACTAGTGGTTTATATACCCCCATTTTCTGTTGTCGGCTGCCCATTGTCCTGAATACTCAGGTCCTTTTTACTGATGTTGTCCTCCACCCTTCCCTTTCCCTTCCTTTTGTGGTTTCTCCTTTTTCCTTTTTGCTGGGTCACCATCTATAGTATTCTTTTCCCTACAGATAAGCGTGCTGAATGGTCTATAACGCCTATATGGATTGCCGCAGCCACTGCGCTGATCTTTCTTAATCTACAGGAACGTTGCCCTATTTTAGAGATGAGTTGTAGTACCCTCCCGTGGGACGCACATCTCCTGTTCTGCAACATTTCATCCCGTAACCCCAAGCTGCCATGCCATTGAAATTTGTGTCCCTTAATGCGAAGGGCCTTAACAGCCCATTTAAGCAATCTGCCCTACTAAAGGAAGCCCGCTCGCTTTAAGCGGATGTCATCTTCGCCCAAGAGACACACTTTGCTGCCCATAAATGCCCTAAGTTGAACTTCCGAGGCTACTCTCAAGTTTTTACATCCAACGGTCCCAAAAAAGCCAGGGGAGTTATGATTGCTATTAGAGATTCTGTCCTGTTCTGCCCCATTCGCACAATCCAAGACCCACTTGGCAGGTATTTGATTCTTATTTGTGAACTCAACCACACCGTGTTTACATTGGTAAACTTGTACGCCCCTAACTCCAAACAAAGAAGTTTCCTTGCACCTTTGCTTGCCAAGATTGCGGACATTGTTCAAGGCAAGGTTCAATACAGTCTTAGATCCCACTATGGATTCCTCCGCCCGGACCAGGAGACCCCTACACTCTATTGTTCCTCTGCTTGCAAAGTATGAACTGTATGATGTATGGCAATATTTTCATGGCTCTGAAAGAGACTACACGTTCTTGTCAGCAGTGCACTCTTCTTACTCCCGTATTGACTTTTTTCTGACAGGGAAAATATCTCTCCAAAATGTATTGAGCTCGGACATTGGCACAATATCTTGGTTGGACCATGCACCAATTCTACTGGAATTTGATGATACCTTACAAAATACTCCTCCTCCTATTTGGAGGTTGAACGCCTCACTTTTGGGAGACAAGCTATTGTGCCAAACGATCCAGCAAGAACATCGCGATTTCTTTCTCTATAACGACACTCCTGATGTTAACCGGTTCACATTGTGGAATACTTACAAAGTGTACATGAGAGGGGTATTGCTTAAATTAGCTTCAGTTGTTAAAAAAAAAGAGGTCGAAGCAGATTGATGACTTGTTGCACACTATATCCTCTAAAGAAAAGGTTAATAAACTTACACCTACTCCCTTGCTTACGCAAGATATTCTTAAAGATAGACAACAGCTGAGATCTTTACTCCTTTACAAACAAGAAAATCATCTTAAATTCCTTAAAGCTTCTTATTACGGTTTGCATAACAAAGCCGGAGCTTGGTTGGCTAGAATAGTGAAGGCCAAACAGATCAAACGTAGGATAGCTACCCTTACTCATCCATTCACTAAAAAGCCTCTCACAACTCCTAAAGACATAGCCAATGTCTTCGCGGATTATTACCAATCACTATACGACCTTCGCAATGATGGGGATACCCACCAACCCTCACCAACCCTTATTGGCGAGTTTTTACAGAAAATAAAACTTCCCACCCTTTCTAAGGATCAACTTGATTCCATCTCTCGCCCATTTACGATTTCAGAGATCTGTTTGGCCATTCAAAGACTTCCCAACCGTAAGTCTCCAGGTGCGGACGGTTTCATAAATGAGTATTATAAACTCTTCTCTAATGACCTTGCTCCTCATTTACAATCAGTTTTCAGTTTGGCTTCGTCTTCTGGCACTTTTCCACCTGAAATGCTTAAAGCGGTGATAGTGACTTTGCCAAAATCCGACAAGGATCCTACTAACCCTGCAAATTATAGACCCATATCCCTTCTCAACACAGATGTGAAACCCTTTGCTAAACTTTTAGCTACCCGCTTAGACGGTTTTACCTGATCTTGTCCATCCAGATCAAGTGGGCTTTGTACCCAGATGACAGGCCCCGGACAGCACTAGACGTCTTATTAATCTAATTTCCCAGGCTGGATCCTCTCGAGTGCCTTCTCTGCTTCTCTCTTTGGATGCAGAGAAGGCATTTGACAGGGTACATTGGGGTTACCTAAAGGCAGTACTCAATAATTTTGGATTTGTGGGATGGATTCAGACGGCCATCATGGCCCTGTACTCCAATCCCTCGGCCACGGTACTTACTTCGGGCATTGCCTCTAAATCGATACATATAACTAATGGGACGAGACAAGGATGCCCCCTTTCACCGATAATTTTTACACTTCTCATGGAACCCTTGGCAGAACATATTAGATCCCATCATAACATCACCGGGCTCACTATAGCTGGTAGAGACTATAAAATCAGCTTATTCGCTGATGATGTTATGCTCATACTCTCTAACCCCTTGACATCATTGTCTGAGACACAGAAAGTGCTGCAGGACTTTAGTGCCGTTTCTTATTATAAACTGAATGCTACTAAATCACAAATTCTAGGTGTCCATGTGTCAGCCTCCATGCAATTAGCTTTGACTAGGGATTTCCCTTTTACTTGGTCTTCTCACTCTATACCCTTTTTAGGTACTCATCTGACCCGGCAGACCTCACAATTGTATACATACAATTTCAAACCCTTTTTACCTCAGCAATCTATATACTCAGGATCTATCGACAGCAGGTAGAATAGCAGCACTTAAAATGATTATACTCCCTAAACTCCTTTATTTATTTCGCACACTGGCAATCCCTATCCCACGTACTTTCCTTTCCTCGGTACAAACGATATTTAATCAATACATCTGGAATCGTAAACCGCCTAGGTGTTCTGCTACGATTTTGCAGACACATAAGAAGCATGGGGGTATGGGTGCTCCTAATGTAATAGCATATTATAAAGCTTGTGTCTTGGACCAACTTAAATATTGGTGGACCCCCTCCGAACACAAAACGTGGATAGCCATGGAAGTTGATGGCACTATGCACTGGGACCTCAAATCCACTCTTATTGCTATTATGTTGGGTGCACCAATCCCTACTTCCTCTATACCTACGATTCAAATCTCCACAAAACTATGGTCTGAACTTCCCATCTCTTCCATACATGACCAATCGCTCTGTAAAATTCCTATCCCGCTCTCAGTCCTCCACCATTTTATTCCATGCCTTGACTTGAAAACATGGATCTCCAAAGGCATAACCCTGCTCCAAGATCTGTATCACAACTTGTCCCTTTGTATGTTTGATTATTTGGTATCGAGATTTCAACTCCCTGCCTCAGCCTATTTTCCCTACCTACAAATTTCCTCTTTTCTACGGAAGCACCCTCTACCTTTTTACCTGCAATTACCTTCACTACTAAACAAATTCCTCCGGGACCCTAATGGCCCTATTAAAGGAATATCTCTGCTTTACAGCATCTATAACGCCCAACATTCCTTTTCCAAAACAACTACCATTGCTAAGTGGGAAAACATCCTTGGTAAAACTTTTTCTGATGATTATTGGAAGTCTGCGTTTTCCACTATGTATACTTCTTCCAGATGCGCCATTCATTGGGAAAATTTTTCTAAAGTAGTTCACTTCTGGTACCTCACACCTTATAAACTTAGTCAATTTTGCCCACATCGTACAGCCTTATGTTGGAGGTGGTGCGGAGATGTTGGTACATTGTACCATATCCTGTGGACGTGCAAATCAGTCCGATCCTTCTGGAACAAGGTTTTCACAGTGATATCTGACATATGTGATCAGCGTGTGGATCCCACACCTGAACTAGCCTTATTACACCTAACAATACATGAGTTTCCTTCTAAGATTAGAGTGGTGCTTACACAAATATTTCTTGCGGCCAAACTCACTATCACACGATTATGGAATTCGGTGGATTCTCCATCTCCCTCTAATGCTGTTCTCACCCTCAACCATCAGTGCGAGATGGAGAGACACAGATTCCGAAAATTGCCGAGGATGAACGGCGCCTGCGCTGTGAGTCCAGGTTCTAGCCCCACTATCCAAGTGGACATAGAGTAGGAATAAAAAAGAGCCGAGCGCAGCGAGGCCGAGCCCGAAGCGTGGCGAGCGAAGCTCGCCCGCGAGGGGCCCTCTAAAATTCACAACCCTATGTCCGCTTGGATGGTGGGGCTACCACCTCCACTCACGGCGCAGGCGCCGTTCAGCTTCGGAGATTTTCCGAAGCTTCCTCTGCTCCGTACTGCGCATGCCGGCAGTGACAGCAATACCTCCGACCGAGGAGAACCCAGTGCAACCCAGCTGGACTGGTACTGAAACTAGAAATTTAGAGAATAGTCCTGAAACCCAACTGTAATTTCAGGCAAATTAACTTTAGAAAAAAAAACATTGTGCCTGCTCGTCAGGAGCCAGTGCTACATATACAGTGGTGTGAAAAAGTGTTTGCCCTCTTCCTCATTTCCTGTTCCTTTGCATGTTTGTCACACTTAAGTGTTTCGGAACATCAAACCAATTTAAACAATAGTCAAGGACAACACAAGTAAACACAAAATGCAATTTGTAAATGAAGGTGTTTATTATTAAAGGTGAAAAAAAATCCAAACCATCATGGCCCTGTGTGAAAAAGTGATTGCCCCCCCTTGTTAAAACATACTATAACTGTGGTTGTCCACACCTGAGTTCAATTTCTCTAGCCACACCCAGGCCTGATTATTGCCACACCTGTTCACAATCAAGGCATCACTTAAATAGGAGCTGCTTGACACAGTAAGGTCCACCAGAAGATCCTTAAAAGCTACACATCATGCCGAGACCCAAAGAAATTCAGGAACAATTGAGAAAGAAAGTAATTGAGATCTATCAGTCTGGAAAGGGTTATAAAGCCATTTCCAAAGCTTTGGGAATCCAGCGAACCACAGTGAGAGCCATTATCCACAAATGGCGAAAACATGGAACAGTGGTGAACCTTCCCAGGAGTGGCCGGCCGCCCAAAATTACCCCAAGAGCGCAGCGACGACTCATCCAAGAGGTCACAAAAGACCCCACAACAACGTCCAAGGAACTGCAGGCCTCACTTGCCTCAGTTAAGGTCAGCGTTCATGCCTCCACCATCAGGAAAAGACTGGGCAAAAATGGCCTACATGGCAGAGTTCCAAGGAGAAAACCACTGCTGAGCAAAAAGAACATCAAAGCTCGTCTCAATTTCTCCACAACACATCTTGATGATCCCCAAGACTTTTGGGACAACATTCTGTGGACCAATGAGACAAAAGTGGAACTCTTTGGAAGGTGTGTGTCCAAGTATATCTGGCGTAGAAGGAACACTGCATTTCATAAAAAGAACATTATACCAACAGTAAAATATGGTGGTGGTAGTGTGATGGTCTGGGGCTGTTTTGCTGCTTCAGGACCTGGAAGACTTGCCGTGATAAAAGGAACTATGAATTCTGCTGTCTACCAAGAGATCCTGAAGGAGAATGTCCGACCATCTGTTCGTGTACTCAAGCTGAAACGAACTTGGGTTCTGCAGCAGGACAATGATCCTAAACACACCAGCAAGTCCACCACCGAATGGCTGAAGAAAAACAAAATGAAGACTTTGGAGTGGCCTAGCCAAAGTCCTGACCTGAATCCTATTGAGATGTTGTGGTATGACCTTAAAAAGGCCGTTCATGCTCGAAAAACCTCTAATGTAACTGAATTAGGACAATTCTGCAAAGATGAGTGGGCCAAAATTCCTCCAGGACGCTGTAAAAGCCTCATTGCACGTTATCGCAAATGCTTGGTTGCAGTTGTTGCTGCTAAGGGTGGCCCAACCAGTTATTAGGTTTAGGGGGCAATCACTTTTTCACACAGGGCCATGATGGTTTGGATTTTTTTTCACCTTTAATAATAAACACCTTCATTTACAAATTGCATTTTGTGTTTACTTGTGTTGTCCTTGACTATTGTTTAAATTGGTTTGATGTTCCGAAACACTTAAGTGTGACAAACATGCAAAGGAACAGGAAATGAGGAAGGGGGCAAACACTTTTTCACACCACTGTATATATATATATATATATATATATATATATATATATATATATATATATATACAGTATATATGATGTTTACTTTGTGGTTGCGAATAGCTGCATGTTCTACTGGGTTGTAATTGTTTTTTTTTTGCGATCACGCGCAGTATTTCTTATGTGATCTTTTATTTACGAAACCAGTACACATTACATGAAAATCAAAAGTTCTATTTAGTAACGAGAAAAATTTTGCAGTTTGCTCCATCAATAATTTTCTTTTGGAAGGTCTGAATTGGCTCTTAAAATTTGTGTACACACTATATGAAAATCTTGTGAAATCGATAATAATATAATGTGTAGGCCTCTTTAGTGATGGCCAAACCTGTTACAGGGTAGACTTACAATTCCATAGATATGGTCATACACAGTTAGGACCAAATTTCGTAAATTTGGGCCAAATGTGACATTTTCAACTCCATCAAAAGGTTATTGTTCCCTTTTGGCCACAGGGGAGGTGACAATGTTAACTGACAGGGCTTCCTCAGCTTTTGTATATTCACCCAAAAAAATCTGTTTTTGGGAGCATATCTGCATATGGCAAGAACCAGTTATTATATACAAAATTGAGTTATTCTTAATCATATTAATCAAACTGAAATAGCCTTCCACTAATTGATCTCCACTTAAAAAATGTATGTAATGATTTGGCATGAGTTATGCCGTGTACACACGAGCAGACTTTTCAACATCCAAAGTCCGACGGAATGATTCCGTCAGACTATTCGATCGTGTGTGGGCTGCAACGGACTTTTGATTCGCAAAAGTCTGACGGACTTTAGAAAATGGAACATGCTTCAAATTTTTCAGACGGAACTCCGCCGGACCCGGTCCCTTCGAAAAATTCGCTCGTGTGTATGCTATTCCGACGGACTAAAACCGACGCTAGGGCAGCTATTGGCTACTGGCTATGAACTTCCTTATTCGAGTCCAGTCGTACATCATCACGTTCGAATCCGTCTGAGTTTGGTGTGATTGTGTGTGGCCAAGTCCGCTCAGTCGAAAAGTCCGTCAGAACTCTGTCGGAACTCCGGCAGAACTCCGGCAGGACTCCTTCGGAAGTCTGTCGGACATAAATCCTCTCGTGTGTACGGGGCTTTAGGGTTACTTTTACTGCACTTTGTAAGCTCATCTTAGCTCTTGCTCTACTTTACCTAATAAAACTGCCACCTTTATTTTCATAGAACACATTACTTGATGATGAGAATGTGCGTTGCCTTTAAATGCATAAATGCATTAATGCATAAAACTAGGCATAAATTGTACCAAATGTACAATAGGAATCTATTGTATAGTACATATCCAATACATTAACGTTACCAGTATTTAACTCATTGGATCTTCTTAACCACCTTCAGACCGGACCATTTTGCTGGTAAATGACCAGAGGTCTTTTTACAATTTGGCACTGCGCTGCTTTAACTGGTAATTGCGCGGTCATGCAATGTTGTACCCAAACAAAATTTGCGTCCTTTTCTTACCACAAATAGAGCTTTCTTTTGATGGTATTTGATTGCCTCTGCGATTTTTATTTTTTGCGATATAAACGTAAAAAGACCGCAAATTTTGAAAAAAAATTATATTTTCTACTTTTTGTTATTAGAAAAATCCAATAAACTCAATTTTAGTCATACATTTAGGCCAAAATGTATTCAGCCACATGTCTTTGGTAAAAAAAAAGTCAATAATTGTATATTTATTGGTTTGCGCAAAAGTTGTCACATCTACAAACTAAGGTACGTTTTCTGGAATTTACGCAGCTTTTAGTTTACGACTGCCTATCTCATTTCTTGAGGTGCTAAAATGGCAGGGCAGTACAAAACCCCCCCAAATGACCCCATTTTGGAAAGTAGACACCCTAAGGAAATTGATAAGTGGCATGTTGAGCCCATTGAATATTTTATTTTTTTGCCTCAAGCGATTGAATAATGACAAAAAATATATATTTTTTTTTTTACACAAAGTTGTCACTAAATAATATATTGCTCACACATGCTATGGGCATATGTGAAATGACACCCCAAAATAAATTCTGCTGCTTCTCCTGAGTACGGGGATACCACATATGTGGGACTTTTTGGGAGCCTAGCCGCGTACGGGGCCCCGAAAACCAAGCACCGCCTTCAGGCTTTCTAAGGGCGTAAATTTTTGATTTCACTTCTCACTACCTATTACAGTTTTGAAGGCCATAAAATGCCAAGATGGCACAAAACCCCCACAAATGACCCCATTTTAGAAAGTAGACACCCCAAGCTATTTGCTGAGAGGCATTTTGAGTCCATGGAATATTTTATATTTTGCCACAAGTTGCGGGAAAATTACAAACTTTAATTTTTTTTATTTTTTTTTCACAAAGTTGTCACTAAATGATATATTGCTCACACATGCTATGGGCATATGTGAAATGACACCCCAAAATAAATTCTGCTGCTTCTCCTGAGTACGGGGATACCACATATGTGGGACTTTTTGGGAGCCTAGCCACGTACGGGGCCCCGAAAACCAAGAACCGCCTTCAGGTTTTCTAAGGGCGTAAATATTTGACTTCACTCCTCACTACCTATTACAGTTTTGAAGGCCATAAAATGCCAAGATGGCACAAAACCCCCACAAATGACCCCATTTTAGAAAGTAGACACCCCAAGCTATTTGCTGAGAGGCATGTTGAGTCCATGGAATATTTTATATTTTGCCACAAGTTGCGGGAAAATTACAAACTTTTTTTTTTTTTCACAAAGTTGTCACTAAATGATATATTGCTCACGCATGCCATGGGCATATGTGAAATGACACCCCAAAATAAATTCTGCTGCTTCTCCTGAGTACGGGGATACCACATATGTGGGACTTTTTGGGAGCCTAGCCGCGTACGGGGCCCCGAAAACCAAGCACCGCCTTCAGGCTTTCTAAGGGCGTTACAGTTTTGAAGGCCATAAAATGCCAAGATGGCACAAACCCCCCCCCAAATGACCCCATTTTGGAAAGTAGACACCCCTAAATTTAGGGGTACACTAGTGAGACTAGGTAATAAATGGCGGGTGCCCTGAAACTATAAAAAAAATAACTAACCAACCAGCGTCACCTGTAACAGTTATATGGTGATCACTGGTGAAAGGGTTAACTAGGGGGCAATCAGGGGGCTTTATGCGGTAGTATATGGGGGTCCCTGGCGCTATAAAAAGCTGCGGCGAACCTAAATACCTACCTGCCTAACTAGCGTCACCTGTGACACTAATACAGTGATCAGAAAAACGATCGCTTATTAGGCTGGGTTCACACTGGAGCGATGCGGGAACGCCACGAATCCGCGGTGGGTTCCCGCATCACATGCCTCCCGGCGGCAGTTCACACTGCCCAATGCGAACTGCTGGGAGTGTCAGTGAAATGTTAATGACACCCCCAGATCAGTTCGCATATCGCAGTGCGATCTGCAAACTCGGATCGCATGGTGTGAACACCCATGCGATCGGATTCTGCTGCGGACCAAAAAAAGGGTCCCGTGCGAGTTTGCGGCGGGTGCGGCGGGTGCGACACGAATTCAGCCATACTATCTGTATGGCTGAACTCGAATCGCACAGAGATCGGATGTGATTTGCACTGCAGTGCGGTGCGAATCACATCCGTTCTCATAAACCGCTGCAATGTGAACCCAGCCTTAGTGACACTGGCGACGGGGGGTGATCACGGGGTTAAACCTTTATTGGGGGGGTTAGGGGGTACCTTAGAACTAAAGGGGGCTAACCCTAACTGCCCTAACAGTTATTACAGTCACAAATGACACCCGCCGGGTGATCAGGGGGTTAAACCTTTATTAGGTAATAAATGGCGGGTGCCCTGAAACTATAAAAAAATAACTAACCAACCAGCGTCACCTGTAACAGTTATATGGTGATCACTGGTGAAACGGTTAACTAGGGGGCAATCAGGGGGCTTTATGCGGTAGTATATGGGGGTCCCTGGCGCTATAAAAAGCTGCGGCGAACCTAAATACCTACCTGCCTAACTAGCGTCACCTGTGACACTAATACAGCGATCAGAAAAACTATCGCTTATTAGGCTGGGTTCACACTGGAGCGATGCGGGAATGCCATGAATCCGCGGCGGGTTCCCGCATCGCATGCCTCCCGGCGGCAGTTCACACTGCCCTATGCGAACTGCTGGGAGTGTCAGTGAAATGTTAATGACACCCCCAGATCAGTTCGCATATCGCAGTGCGATCTGCAAACTCGGATCGCATGGTGTGAACACCCATGCGATCCGATTCTGCTGCGGGCCAAAAAAAGGGTCCCGTGCGAATTTGCGGCGGGTGCGACACAAATTCAGCCATACTATCTGTATGGCTGAACTCGAATCGCACAGAGATCGGATGTCATTTGCACTGCAGTGCGGTGCGAATCACATTCGTTCTCATAAACCGCTGCAATGTGAACCCAGCCTTAGTGACACTGGTGACGGGGGGTGATCACGGGGTTAAACCTTTATTGGGGGGGTTAGGGGGGCACATTAGAACTAAAGGGGGCTAACCCTAACTGCCCTAACAGTTATTACAGTCACAAATGACACCAATGCAAAAAAAAAAAAAAAAAAGCAATTGGTGTCACTGTGACTGGGGGGGCAGGGGTAATTGGGGGGTGATCGGGGGGTAAAGGGGGGGTGTGAGTGTGCCTGGCATGTTCTACTGTGTAGTGTAGTGCTTGTGCAACTCACCGATGCTCTCTCCTCGGTGCCGGAACGAAAAATACCGACACGGAGGAGAGATTACATCACTTCCTCTCCTGTGTTTACATTACAGGAGAGGAAATGATGTCACGGGACATTTTCATTCGTCGGGAGCGATCGCGAGGGGATGGCCATGAATGAATGGCCGTCCCCTCATCCGGGATCGCTCCCGAACGAATACCGACCGCCGCAGGCACCGGGCGGGGGCCCGATCGGGCCCCCGACCGTCGGGCAGGCAAGGACGTACATGTAAGCCCTTATGCCTACCCGTGCCATTCTGTCGACGTACATCGTCGTGCGGCGGTCGGCAAGTGGTTAAATAGCATTGTATATGTATAGTATATTCATTTTAATGCTCCTTTTCCCCCACCCCAACTCTGGAAGCAGTGGATAGTGTACACAAGTGAAGGCGTAAAATGCTTATAATGCTAATATCCAACTTAATTCTTATGCATGTGTTTCTTACAGGATAAACAAAAAGATAGTTTGATAGTTTGATTACATGAGTTTCATGTTAGTAATAGTAATTACATTTTTATACGATGCATAAAGTTGCTGCCATCGTTTCCAATAGAAAAATGTTGTGGTATTTCATGAATAGGATCAAAGCGTTTGGGGTCCAGCACATATTGATACTCTTGTAGTTCAACAGTGTTTATATATTATTGTAGCACTGACCCCCGAAGGAGGGGCTGGTTTTATTGGGCTTACTGTTACTTTCTTGACCTTGTGTGCGTCTAGGGGTTTCCCGAGGTAGATGGCCCAAAGAATCGTAGAAACTGACACTGGATCCACTTTTGGGATTTTTATTTGACAACAAGTAGACAAAACAGTCTCTCAAAAAAGGATAGAAGGTTGGGTAGGAAGTTCAGGTACTCTTGGAACTGCAAAAGATAGGAAGTCTCTCACTATAGAAATCCAGAGAATTACCGCTCACAACTGGATTCTCACAGCTACCGGATAGACCTCCTCTCACCAGGCCTAGCAGCTGATAGAGTGTTTAGATAAAGCAAAGTCTCTGCCACAAACTTGGATGGAGAACACTTATGAATAAAGCCTCTGCCACAGACTTGAATGTAGAACACTTGAACAAAGTCTCTGCCACAGACTTGTATGTAGAACACTTGTGAATAAAGCCTCTGCCACAGACTTGAATGTAGAACACTTGAACAAAGTCTCTGCCACAGACTTGGATGTAGAACACTTGTGAATAAAGTCTCTGCCACAGACTTGAATGTAACTGAGGGATGTAGATAAATTTAGAGAGCTATCATATGATACTGGCGATTAGGGATGAGCTTCGTGTTCGAACGCAGTATAGCTCTGAACGCAGTATACACCGCTATATCCACCTATATAGCTAAATATCTTGCTCGTTTTAAATAGAGCTCTCAGTCAGTGTTAGGAGATTGTGCATGCTGTCTGCGTGCTCTGAATGCAGTATACACCGCTATATCCACCTATCTAGCTAAATATCTTGCTCGTTTTAAATAGAGCTCTCAGTCAGTGTTAGGAGATTGTGCGTGCTGTCTGCGTGCTCTGAACGCAGTATACACCGCTATATCCACCTTTCTAGCTAAATATCTTGCTCGTTTTAAATAGAGCTCTCAGTCAGTGTTAGGAGATTGTGCGTGCTGTCTGCGTGCTCTGAACGCAGTATACACCGCTATATCCAACTATCTAGCTAAATATCTTGCTCGTTTTAAATAGAGCTCTCAGTCAGTGTTAGGAGATTGTGCGTGCTGTCTGCGTGCTCTGAACGCAGTATACACCGCTATATCCACCTATATAGCTAAATATCTTGCTCGTTTTAAATAGAGCTCTCAGTCAGTGTTAGGAGATTGTGCGTGCTGTCTGCGTGCTCTGAACGCAGTATACACCGCTATATCCACCTATCTAGCTAAATATCTTGCTCGTTTTAAATAGAGCTCTCAGTCAGTGTTAGGAGATTGTGCATGCTGTCTGCGTGCTCTGAACGCAGTATACACCGCTATATCCACCCATATAGCTAAATATCTTGCTCGTTTTAAATAGAGCTCTCAGTCAGTGTTAGGAGATTGTGCGTGCTGTCTGCGTGCTCTGAACGCATTATACACCGCTATATCCACCTATCTAGCTAAATATCTTGCTCGTTTTAAATAGAGCTCTCAGTCAGTGTTAGGAGATTGTGCGTGCTGTCTGCGTGCTCTGAACGCAGTATACACCGCTATATCCACCTATCTAGCTAAATATCTTGCTCGTTTTAAATAGAGCTCTCAGTCAGTGTTAGGAGATTGTGCATGCTGTCTGTGTGCTCTGAACGCAGTATACACCGCTATATCCACCTATCTAGCTAAATATCTTGCTCGTTTTAAATATAGCTTTCAGTCGGTGTTAGGAGATTGTGCGTGCTGTCTGCGTGCTCTGAACGCAGTATACACCGCTATATCCACCTATATAGCTAAATATCTTGCTCGTTTTAAATAGAGCTCTCAGTCAGTGTTAGGAGATTGTGCGTGCTGTCTGCGTGCTCTGAAAAAGACGGACGGCAAAACAAATTATACAGGGGTGATATAAAAAATGAAAAATAGTTTTTTTGACTGGAGCTACACTTTAAAAATGTACCAGTTGAAAATTACAAACCGATTCAACTTAACACAACAAACCTACACAGTCCCTGTCTGGTTTGCACTGCCTGTATACTGCTGTTCTGAGTATATAGGGCCTGGGGGCCACACGTATTTCCTTTTTTTAATATGGGTACGGGGTTCCCCTTAATATGCGTACAAGACTCAAAGGGGCTGGTAATGGGCAGGGAGGGCTACCCATGCCATTTTTGTCAATGATTTTCAACCATATTGCAGGAACCCGATATAACATTTAAACCGCAAGCAGCTTTAAATTACGTTATTTCCGTTAAATGTCATTTTGTGCAGGGACTGTTCTAAACACCGGAAACAAGTGGCACTTCACAGGCATACTACACACACCCCAGGCACCATATTTAAAGGAATATTTCACTTTTTTTTTCATTTTAATCGTCATTAAAATCAGTGCTCCCGCCAAAACGGCCGTTTTTAAAAGTTTTTTTTGCAGTGACCCATGTCCCCTGGGGCAGGAGCCAGGTCCCCAAACCCTTTTTAGGACAGTATCTTGCATATTAGCCGTTAAAATTAACACTTTTCATTTCGAACGTTCGAGTCCCATAGACTTCAATGGGGTTCTAACGTTCGTACGAATTTGGGGTCCGTTCGAAAGTTCTGGTGCGAACCGAACCGGGGGGTGTTCGGCTCATCCCTACTGGCGATACCGTATGAGTTGAGATTCACTTGATGTCTTTCAACTGAGCTTCCAGGCTCCTTCTGAGAAGCCAGCGTTATGCGTGGCCTTCTCCTGAAGAGTCCTCCCCTGGTTGCTTCTCCAGTTGCTGGGCCTCTCCACAGATGAGACGGCACCGGACCACCTTTGAATCTTCCTCCCAGTTACTTTTGCCTCGGGCTAGCCAGCCCCGATACTTGAAATTGGATGGATCCGCACCCAAGGCCATGAGGGCCATGGGGGCTGGTCAGGAGGACCAGGACCGAGCAGACAGAAAGATCTTCTGGACCGGAACTCAGAAGCACGTGATTTTAGTACCTTAAGTACCCTCTCCCAGAATGCACAGCAAGATGACACTCCCAGTGGACTGGTTCCGAGAAAGAATGGCACTCAATACGCCTAGCTAAACTGCGTTCTCACACTTGTCAGTGGCGACAGTGACACCTGTGGTGAAGCAGAACCCAGTGTAATCCAGCTAGACTGGTACTGAAACCATAATTTGGTATAATTAACCCTAAAACCAAACTGTGGCTTTAGGAATTTTAAATAGAAAAAAACACATAGCGCGTGCTCTTCAGGAGCCGGCGCTACATTATAATGATAATTTACCTATAATTTAATGTTACATATTCTGTTGGGCCCATAAGGGAGGCTTTCATGTTATGAAAACATATTTTTATCTGATAGAATCACAAATATTTAAACAGTCTACAACCATTAGTACCTAAATGATTTTCTGATTTGAATCCAATTCGATTCGAATACGGGCAAAAATTTTGAATCGAAAAAAGGAAATTAAAACTAAATGAATTACGAAAATTAATCATTCTAACATAATGAATATAACTAAACAAAATTTTTAACTTAACAAATTCATCCAAATGAAACAAAACTAATTCTAACAATTAGAATTAGGCTGGGTTCACACTGCTGTGGTGATGAGATCGGATGTGATTCGCACCGCACTGCAGTGCAAATCACATCCGATCTCTGTGCCATGCGAGTTCAGCCATACAGATAGTATGGCTGAATTCGCATCGCATCCGGCCCAAACTCGCACAGGACCCTTTTTTTGGTCCGCAGCAGAATCGGATCGCATGGGTGTTCACACCATGCGATCCGATTCCTGTCCGAGTTTGCAGATCGCACTGCGATATGCGAACTGATCTGGGGGTGTCATTAACGTTTCACTGACACTCCCAGCAGTTCGCATAGGGCAGTGTGAACTGCCGCCGGGAGGCATGCGATGCGGGAACCCGCAGCGGATTCGCAGCGTTCCCGCATTGCAGCAGTGTGAACCCAGCCTTAGTCTAACAATCACCCAGCCTTGCAGCTTCACAGTGCTGGGAGGGACGGGGGAGGGACAGAGAATGACCAGCCCAGACACACACATACACAAATCTCATCTGCTGCAGGGGGTGGCAGGCAGACAAGCAAGGGGGAGGGTGGAATCAGCTGCCCAGATACATAACCCTCCCTTTCTCTATCCAAAGTGAGTAAAAGATCTGCCTTTAGTTCTAATTTAAAGTGGAACTTCACCCTACATGAGAAGTTCTGGTTTAAAGACTCCTCCCCCTTCTCTAACGATAGCAGAGGTTAATTTATTTGGTGGGGGATCGGGCACCTAGTTTTGACAGGTACCCGCTCCCACTTCTGCTGGAATCACCTAGATGATTCCACTTGAAGTTGTCCCCCCTCCCCACCCTGCCTGCAACCTCTTGGGACACGTCACAGGTCATATGAGGCTGTGGGACCATTCACAGAGTACAATGCCACTCCTGCATGCGCAGTGGGAAGCTGGCTGCGAAGCCACAAGGTGTCACAGCTGGGGACCCAAAGACTGATGAAGAACTGGCCTGGGTGAGGACAGCTCTGGATCCCTGGACAGGTAAATGTTCTTTTAATAAAATTCAGCAGCTATAGTATTTGTAGCTTCTGACAATTTTTTTTCTACAGCCCAAATAACCTCTTTAAGCTCTGGAAAATACTCCCGTGCACCTTCCAGCAATTCAACTGTAGCACTACCCCCGTAGGAGTTGCAGATGAAAGGGATCCCTCTCTCCTGTACAGCCAGGCACACCAGATTTTCACAAACACCCTGAGTCAGAGAACAGAGAGTCGTGGCTTTGTTTTAGTTATTTATTAGAGGGTTAATAACTTGGATAGGGATGGGAGGTTATGGGATGCCCACTTGACTTCAACAACTTCATTGACAACTTCCTATATACAGCTATATACAGTCTCTTCTCCTGCACAAACACTTGCTGGCTCAAACTGAATCACTCTTGAGATTATTTGTCAGGCTCCCAGTCAGATTTAGCAATAGTCCATTACAGGCAGGAACTTGCAGCCCCTTTAAGTGTAGCTCAGCTACAGTGAAACAGCATGTAACTTCTTCTCTGGGACTACGGATTCCAGCACCACCTACCTCTTTAGCACTGCCAACCCACCTGGCTGCATCTAAACCTTTCACCAACCCTCCTGGCTATCACTTTACACCAGTCCACCCTACTGACTCTTCCCCAGCCCAACCGGCTGACTCTCAGGTGATTTCTCAAGGAAAGCCCTGAAGACTTAAGAACACTGCTGTCTTCAAGGTAGACTGGCTAAATGTGGCCTCCCCGCTTTGTTAGTCGCTACAGATTTGCACTACTCACTCTGTCCTCACTTCCTCTCATGTGTTTTGGCAGGATCCTTCCAGCACCTGAGCCCCAGATAGGACACGCCCCCAGACTAGGGGGTACCCCTGTGGGCCACCGACAGCCTGCTCAGCAATGCATCTCCATCGTCTACCCAACACTCACTTCTAGCACACACTAGAGGGTGCTACACAAAGTTCACATGCCTCACCGGTCGCTGTCATCTTCTCCCCGGGCTACTCCTAGGTGCCAGGTTTTGGGCCTCTCAATTGACCAGTAACAGATAATGTGATCTTGCACATGCACATTAGAGTCAGTCAATCCGGCATAGCCATGTTGTGCTAGGAATACATGCTGAGCTGTGCATGTGCAGCTTAGTGTACATTCTAAAGATGATTACTTGAACAGGCAGAAAGGGCCCTTGCACATTGGGCTGTCTAGGAGCAGTGTGTTCCTCTGAGGATTTTAGTGTGTCCAGGTGGGACATATGCAGCCCTGCTGCAGGAAGTCTGTCAAATTCTATGTCAAGTTGTGGCCAGAAAGGGTTGAATACTGTTCAGGCACATATTTAGGATGTACCATGGTGCCAATCAAACCCCCCTACACGCTAAACAGCTCCTCCTAACAGTGTGCAGAGGTTCTTCTTCCACTGCACCCTGTCAGATTTCAAAATTGACAGGCCTTTGTTGGGCACCACCTACACAGCCACATCCTTCATTCGCAGAGATCTATGAATGAAGAAAACTACAAGTCTCACCTGTTACCATGTCAGATGGGTTTGTTGTTCTCAGTGGATCACAAGTGCAGTAATCACCACACTCGTAGTCCATTGACAGTCCTTCCAGCTCTCTAACTCAGCAGATTTGGTTCACACCAGTCGCTGCATTACTGCAAAATGCCATAAAATGCTGTAAAGTATGAATCTACACTAAAGTCTGTACACACAGGCCGAATGTTGGGTGGCATTGGCCATCTCAATAGAAACCAGCCAACATTCAGCCTGTGTGTACTGCAGCCGGTCCAACAGAAGCTGGCCTTTCAGCTGGCTTCTGTCGAAGGGGCATGACCGCAAAAAAAGGTCTGCCAACCGACTCCCATTCACCGCTCTCAACCAAAGTGTGCTGCCGGGGAGGGGGTCATACCACTGAACTCAATGGGAGTGATTTACTAAAGGCAAATCTATTTTCCACTAAAAATGCACTTGGAAGGGCAGTCACAGTAGAAATAGCTCCCAACTGTCCCTGGTTTGGACAATGTCCCTCTGTCCCTCATTCCTCCTCCTCTGTCCCTCATTTTAGTGATCTATATAGATGTTTTTAAAATGCACTTTTTATCTGTCAAAAAGTGTTCGCCAGCACTAAACTTTTCATATGATTTCTAAATTGCTGTATTTGTAAATTCAAAAAGCCAATATAAAGGAAATGTAGTGGTCAAAAAAGCACTTGTGGGTTTAACCAATTTTTATTTTTTTACAATTCTCCTTTAAGGGGGCATGGCAGGGGGTGTATCCTATGCCTGCATACCTTTGCTGATAGGTGTCCCTCATTCCCATCTCAAAAAGTTGGGAGGTGTGGCTGTAGGGGAAACTCTGAAATGAGGGGAAGCTCTGCTGATTTCTATCATCCAATCATGTACAAGCAAAAATGCATTTTTTTTAATATTCCTTGCATGTCGCCCTTAGATCTACAGCGACTGAACTTCCAATTGCACTTGCAGTGCAAAGTGTATTTTCCTTTAGTAAATAATCCCCAATAGAACAGCAGTGGATCGTTAGTACAGCGGCTCTGACCTAAGCTGTCAGTTTATTTTTGTTCAGCCCGCTGGGTTGAAGAAAAAAAAAAGAAAACTAGCAGTGTGTATGAGGCTTACAACTACATAAAGCTGGAGGAAACCTGGGGATGCTCCCACCACTCAGTGATCATGGGTGCAATGCTTTTATATATATATATATATATATATATATATACATATATACATATATATATATATATATATATATATATATATATATATATATATATATATATATATATATATATATTCTTATTTCTGCAAATATTTGTGCCTTTACTATTCTTTTTGACAAAGGTGGAATTCTCCTTCTAAGGTGCATGTTTCATGACATTCACATTTTACCCAAGGAAAGAACTCCAGGTAGACGATGCTTATTCTATCCCTCCATACGTCTTTGCTCAGCCTTGTGAGCAGTGCACCAACTAAACGCTTACACATCCTCCCTGAACTCCCCGTTTCCTCAACGACAGCTCTGCACCATCCTCACACCCATTCCCTGGCCCCGCCCTTCTAGGATGTGAGCAACTTCTGCCTGGTAACTAGTGACGCGAATGGTAACTGTGGGTCGACTGCGCTTTCTGAATGACGTAGTTCCTGTGCGCTAGCGGAAGTAGCGGCATTGAGTGCCTGCATTATTTGTTGGGGGACATAGAGTTGTCTTTTCCGCAACATGTCGAAAACTGTCGCCTATTTTTACGATCCGGACGTCGGGAACTTTCACTATGGTGAGAGAAAGGGTGCGTGGATATGTGCCTGGCACGCTACAGTGTGTTGGGTATTAGTGTGTTATAGTACAATATAGCATTGTGTTTACAGCTGGCCGACTGGATGTGCTAGTCCTCGGACTGAGTGTCTGCTGCTTGTGCTAATCGTGAGGCTGAGTGTCTGCTGGCTGTGTGTATGGCTATTGTATCTTGTCCTAGGGGCACCAGGCAGAGTGTCTGTTGTGCTCTGTGAGTGCTGAGTGTACCGATGTATCCATCACCTCAGGGGTCTTATATGAATTTGTGCCTTAAAAATAACCCATGCACTATATATATATATATATATATATATATATATATATATATATATATATCTATATATATATAATATATCTCTCACACTTAGCTCATTAAAAAGACTTGCCCTGACCACTTCAATACTGGCCATTTTCACCCCCTTCCTGCCCATGCCAATTTTCAGCTTTCAGTGCTGTTGTATTTGAATGACAATTCGGTGGTCATGCAACAGTGTACCTATATGAAATTGTTATATATTTTTTTACACACAAAGAGCTGCTCTCTTTTGGTGGTATTTAATCAAGAATGTTTTTTTTTTTTTACTGAGCAAACTAAATAAGACCAAAACTTTTGAAAATAAAGTTTTTCTTAGTTTCAGATGGACACTGATAAGGCTGCACTAATAAAAGTTGCACTTGCGAGGAGGCACAGGTAATTTGCACTGTTGAGGAGGTGCCGATAGGCCGCACTGACGGGCAGGAGCCGATAGGCCGCACTGACGGGCAGGAGCCGATAGGCCGCACTGGCAGGGATCTTCTGTACTGATGAGACTTCACTGATAATCAGGACACTAATGATCAGTATAAACAATGTGCTCACTGTGCCCTGTCAGACTTGCCGGTTATCGGTACTCTTTTCCTTACACAGAGACAGTGTGTGAGGAAAGGAATGCTGTTAACCGGCAAGTCTGTTTACATGTGACCAGCTATGATTGGACACAGCTGAGCACTTGATAAAGGGCCACTGTGATTGGTTCTTTACCCTGGTCTGTGATCAGATCTGTTCAAAGTTCACAGTGCGTGCGCCCTAGGGAGCGTGTGTAAGGCGCACACGTGGGAGGACGTCCTCCCTGAACTGTAGGCCCACTCTGTAGCTGTCTTTTGGCTATAGTGTGGGCTGGAGGGGTTCAGTAACGAATGAGTTAAATTGGCAAATTTATATATGGGATGGTGGGAGGAGAAATGTATCTTTACAAACTTCCAACCCTTTTTCGAGCAGCTGTATTGGTATAGGAGATTTATGGATAACTTTCTGGTTATCCAGGCTAATAACAGTGCCCAGGATGTAGAGGGTACTGTTTATCTCAGTATTAATAATCTGAGATTCTCCTATGTCATGAACATCTGCTTTTATTAATTTTTGTGATATTGCACTTGAGGGCAACCTGAATGCAGGGGTGATTTCATCAAAAACCGATAGAAAAAATTGTGCTGGTAATGCCACCCTCCTTGCTATGAGTTGTTATCCCCATAACACTATAAAATCTATCCCAGTGGGGGAAGTGTGCAATAACATCCAAAGTAGACCCAGAGAGAGGGTATACCCAAATTGGTGTATTGAGAGGGGTTTTAGAGTGGCTTCCTGGAAATGCAGGCCTGACCTTCTATCCAACAGGAATAGGGCATTGAATAAAAAATGTGTAAATAAGAGATGGTGGTCACTTTTGTGACATTTTTTTCTGTTGAGTATAACTAGGTTACTGGTGTAATAAAAAGGAACCTGCCTGTTCATCATTCAGATCATGCCCTTTATAATGTCCTGTCAGGTGGGTGCAGGTTCTCCAGCCAAAATCTGCCCACCCTTCATGCACAGAATATCTCTCAAGCTCTGTTAAATATTTCCGTGAGATCCGTATTGGGAAATATGAAGTCCTTCAATTTTTGTGGTATTGAATGCGTAGCATCCAAACCCAGAGGAAGCAGTAAACATAGGAGACGCCTTGAGAAGGAGGTTTTTTGGATCTTTGAGTTGCATCCCGGGAGGTTTGAACCATAGGTGGGATGTTGATCAGTATCTCAAACGATCCTGCCTGGGGTCCCTTGTTCTATTTGTTCATTTCCTTTATTTTTACATCTTTTTTTTTTAACTACCTCATTTTTTTCTTATCTCTTTCTTCAGTTTTTCCTCCTCCATTTTCTAATTTTTTTTGTCATGCAGGTCTTTTTTGTGGGAATGGCACCAACCAGAGTGAGTATAAAACTTTTTTTTCTGGCAGAGGGTGCACTTCTCTTATAGTAAACCTGCACCACATGTGTTAATTTTGTTAATTAAGATTAGCAATATTTTATGTAGCTATAACCATGACTACAGTGCAGAAATTTTTTTTTTTTTAGCTTGTTGGTTATTTACAACTGTGCTTAAGACTACTTTCACACTGGGGCAGGCGGGCGTTGGTGGTAAAGCGGCAATATTTTTATCGCCACTTTTCCGTCGTTTTAGCGGCGCTATCGGCTGCTAGCGGGGTGGTTTAACCCCTGCTAGCAGCCAAAAAAGGGTAAAGCCGCTTGCAAATCGCAGCTGCCCCATTGTTTGCAATGGGCAGGAGCCCTTTAGTAGTGGTGTATACGCTGCTTCTACAGCGCTGGAAAAGTGCGGCTTGCAGGACTTTTTTTTTTTTTAGTGTCCTGCCAGCGCACTGCTCCACACTGGAGAGACAGGAGAGGCTCTTTACAGGCTCTATGCAGGCACTATTTTTAGCGCTGTAGCGCCTCTAAATCGCCTCAGTGTGAAAGGGCTCTAAATGTATTTTGTTTATGTGTGTGTTTGTCATGAGTAAGACCTTTTTAGGAACAAACACAAGCGATGTTAGTACAACGATCTGCCCTGCTGTGCTATTGTTTCCTGACAGGGGGGCCACTCCCCCGCCAGAACACACCCATCAGCACTTGCAGCCACTGGCTGCACACGCTGATTGGATGCCGATTAAATGCTGGTTTTCCAGCAAGCCCATTTGACAGAGAGCTGTACTCCAGCTGAATGTTGGTTGGTTTCTACTATACCGGCTGATTTTGGCCCGTGTATACCCAGCATTACTATCAAGTACCATGTTGCTGACTTTTTTGTGTGGATTTGATGCTGTCAAGGCTTCAGCAACCTGTGTCTGAGCACCAGTAGTACATCTGATTCAGTTATGTGGAGGCTGCACACTTTATATCTCAGGAACCTTTTATTCCTGCAAGTAAAATTGAATGGGCTGCCATGACGGTGCAAATGCGGCACGCAGAACTGCAAAGATGTTATCCTAGGCTAAGGGCATAACATTGCCACTCTGATATATTGTATACTTTTCACCCTCTTGCCGTTGCAAGGTTCCCCCATTGTTATTTTGCACAGTCCTAAAATATGTACTGCCTGTACCATGAGATAAATAGCAAATGCTTTTTTTTTTATTTTTTTTTTATTTTATTTTTTTTGTTTTATATATATATATATATATATATATATATATATTATCCCAATTCTTTTTGTGGTATTTAAAGCTGTTGTAAACCACTGAATTTAAAAAAAAAAATTCCTTGCCTGCAAGGCAAAGGCATAATGTGCTAGTAACTTACCTCAAAACGAAGCACTCCAGTGATGCAATGTCATCGCTGAAGATGGCGTCCATCTATACCTGATGGCTGGCCGGAGCCACAATGACGTCACTCTCACGCATGAGCCGGCAGTCAAAGCACACTATTCTGAAGAAACAGCACGGGTGGCCATTCCTTTAGAGTACATGCACCAGTGATGCCACTGTAAAAATCCCCAAACGGTGTACAGTTTACTTCCTCTTTAACTCTCATATTTACCACAATTGTGATATTTATGCAAATTTTTATATTTTACTTTGGCTCTTTTGTTATTGCATCCACTATTTCCAAAAAATACACAATTACTTCATGTGGTAGCCGTTAGTAAATTGACCCCTGTGACTTAATGTGCCTAATTCAGAAACGGCCCACATATTCAAATAGTGACCAGGAATGACTTTAATGGTGTATTCCATTTTTCTATTAAAAAAAAAAAAACCTTTGTTTTTGAATGCTTGCATTATGCTAACTGTACCAAAGAGGCAAAACTATAAATGGTGCATCCTACATCAGTTGAGTGGCAAAGCAATGTTTTTGCTGAGCGTTCCACTGTGCCAGAGAAGCTATTATCTCAGTGCTGCAAAGCAGAGTGTCTGCTTTTTCTGTCAGGTTGTGCATGATCACAATATATCTGTTAAACGTACGAGTGTGGCAGAATAATGTGGCTTATGAAAGAGAAGGAAAGGTGTCGCTCACCAACCCAGTGCATATTAGTATGAAGTTGAGTGCGGCTTCAGCCAGCGCCACTCCAGCCACTCTCCCTTGACATATTTTGCCCCACTCACCGGGGCTTGCTTACAGAGGTGGCTGCTGCTTGCATGTGGACTTCACTTTGGTTAAAACAAAATAATAACCCTGTGTGTGTGTGTGCGTGTGTGTGTTTGCGTGTGATTTTAAATCCCATTCGTTTCCTTTACATCCTTGACAGGGTTCAACACGCTAAAAAAAATGAGCTGTCCCTTTTTGGCTTACACAGCACATTTACAGCTCATGTGTATTCATATTTCTGTATGGTGGTGGTTTAAAAGGTTGGGTGCGTTGACGTGTTGAGGGCTCATAAGTACTGAATTGGGTGCCCATCAAAATGCAAGTAGATCACTTATTACTACTGCATAGGTGTGAATCCAGTCTAAGTGAAATGAAAAAGTATGCTGTGCGCTGCTCATTTTACTACTGTATTAGGACTCATTCATTCTCCTTTATGAAAGTAACCTTTGCAGCAAAATCCCGCATAAAACTTGTCAGTATGCTGTACACACACAATGTTTGTGCAACATTTACATAAGTACAGTGTAATTGAATTGTATTTGCTGCTACTGCTGCTTAGAGCCAACATGTCAACAATGACCTTGCAAGTAATTCATGAATGACACAGGGCTGGTCATTCTGCGCAAGTGCACCCGCCGCATGAATGGCTCATTCAGGGCCAGCCGGTAAATATCAATGGTGTATATTCGGTGGCACAGGTGCTGCTGATTACATATTGTACATGTCAGTCCTGTGCAGCGGTGGCAGCCAATAAGGTTCATGCTGTGGATGTTAGATATGTAAATGTTTGCAAAAATCATTACATGCAGAAGGCGTGAAATACAGCCCCAGACATAGCTCCGGTTTATTCTGTTTTTTACACTGCTGACGAAAGCACTACAATATGCTGCCGGACATTGCTGTCTAAATGGGCCCAAAGATTTGTACACTGCTGTGTACAAAAGCGTACAAAACTACACATTGTACGCGGCATTTTAACATCTGTGTGAATGAGCCCTAATAGAGAAATTTTATTATGTGATGTTTTTAGAGAAACCTTATGCAAAAATAACATTTGTCAACTTTTTCAGGAACTGGTCATCCCATGAAACCACACCGTCTGGCTCTCACACACAGTTTGGTTCTCCACTATGGGCTGTATAAAAAGATGATTGTAAGTGTCAAATTTCATAGCTGTACCACCTCTGTGTAATATATGTATGTAATTGAACTAATGAAAAATATACAAATCTAACTGTATTAGATTCTGTTTTTTTTTTTTTTATTTTTTTTTTTTTTATTCTGTTTTTATCTGTTGGAATAGCAAGTTACAGAACCAGATTTCTAGTACACATCTCCGCACCACGTTATTGTCAACTGACCAGGTAGGAATCAAGGCATTTTGCCTTGTCTTGTGGTGAGAGTTGGAATAGCCGCCCAATGCAGTCCAAATACAGCTGGTAGGAATGGGCCCTTGCAGAACCTGTAGTAGAATCACAAAGCTTTCTTTTACAACACACATGACATAATAGGAACTACAAGTGATGTAGCCATTGCCTTCCAGGCAGTTCTTGTGATCTCAGGAGGATAAAAAGGACACTTTCTCAAGGCATCTTTCAGGACAGCACCTGAGAGATAGTGACTCCTCCCACCGGACCACAGGAAACACCTTCTTCCTCCAGATCTTTAAAGGGAGGCACTTCCTTACCACACTTCAGTTTTTGTGTTTCCTCCAGCCTGGAGGGAACCACTTTTAGAAGGTGAGTCAGTATCTCTTAGGTCAGGGCTTGACAAAACCCAGGCGCCAGGTCGCATTTGCGACTAGAATTAGCGACCTAGCGCCTGGGGCAGCACAGCCGGGGGTATCCTTTCTCCGTGGACAACCCCGGCGCGATCGCGTCGGGCCGCGCCGCCGGCGGCCGGTAATTGAGCCCTCGGCTTTGATGCCTTCTGTGATCCTATGGTTCCTTCTGGAATCTGGCGCCCTCTTGTGGTGGCCGTTGGAATTACAACCAGCAATGCTAATGCAGCTATCTCCTTCCCTTTACTTAGAACCCCTAAATATAAATATATATATATATATATATATATAATAAAAAAAATATATATATTTTTTTTATATAACACCCTAGAGAGTAAAATGGTGGTCGTTGCAATAATGTCTGTCACACCGTATTTGCACAGCGGACTTACAAGTGCACTTTTTTGGGGGGAAAAATAATTTATTTAAAAAAATAAGACAACAGTAAAGTTAGCCCAATTTTTTTTTATATTGTGAAAGATAATGTTACGCCGAGTAAATCGATACCCAACATGTCATGCTTCAAAATTACGCCCGCTCATGGAATGGCGACAAACTTTTACCCTTTAAAATCTCCATAGGCGACGTTTAAAAAATTGTACAGGTTGCACGTTTTGAGTTACAGAGAAGGTCTAGGGCTAGAATTATTGCTCTTACTCTTCCGATCGCAGCGATACCTCACATGTGTGGTTTGAACATTGCTTTCATATATGTGTTCGTTTCTGCACGCAAGCTTGGCGGGACAGGGCGCATTTAAAAAAAATTTTTTTTCTTATTTTAACTTTTTATTTGGATTTTTTTCACTGTTCTTTTAAAAAAAAAAATGTGTGTCACTTTTATTCCTATTACAAGGAATATAAAAATCCCTTGTAATAGAAAAAAGCATGACAGGTCCTCTTATATATGAGATCCGGGGTCAGAGAGACCTCACATCTCATATTTACACTAAAATGCAATTTAAAAAAAAATCGTCCTTTGAAAAAAATAAAATGTCCCTCTAAGAGCTATGGGCAACGACTTGGAGACAGGTGTGGGGCGCATCTTCCCCTCACTTGTCTCCATGTCAGGCCAGGGACAGGTCCAGATCGCCGTCACGGACCGGCTCCTAACTTTTTTAGCTGGCTCCTAGATTCCAAGCAAATTTGTCAATCCCTGTCTTAGGTGCTCCTGACAGAATGAGCTCCTCTCTATTTTTTCTTTTTAAAGACCCTCTGTCCTCCCTCTGGAAGTGACAGAGCGGGTCACTGGGTCGGCGAAAACGTAATTTCCGGCATGGAGCAGGGGGGAGGAGGCAGGTCAGAAGATGGCGCCTATTTCCAGTGGCACTATGGGAGTCTGGAAGCAGCATGGTAAAGCCACAAATTGAGCGCAGCACACCTGCCATTGAGCAGTCGGCGTCTGCAGCAATGGGGACAGGCATCAGCAAGGCTCGGGTAGGAGGCATCGGTTTAAGTCTGCCTATTCCTTTACCTGTGCGTGCTCTCTCTCTCTCTCCCCCCCCCCCCAGTGGCAAGGGGCCTGTCTTTTTACTGATTCTTCCTAGTGCACCTGTATGGTGGTCCTTTTATGCGGAAACTGTGTCTCACTAGGGTCCCTCTGCTTTACAGCACTGAGATAATAGCTTCTCTGGCACAGTGGAACACTCAGGCCAAGAGTTCTGACCCAGGCAAAAAGACATGTCCTTTTTGCAGGACCAAAATGGGAGAAAATTGGAAGAAAGCCCTATGCAGTACTTGCATCATTTCTTTAGTTAAGGAGGAATCGGCTTCTGTTTGTGATGACCTGGTTGCCTCTGTAAAGAAGGAACTATATGCCACGATTCAGACCGATAATCCAGCTGCTAGCCAGAAGGAATTATCTCTTCATGACCGAATGTATGCGGGTTTAAGCGAACCTAAGGGTTGGACATTTCCGGTCCATTCAGTCATTTCTGACACCATTAAAAAGGAATGGCAGGATTCGGAGTAAAACCTTTTTTCTCCAAAGCCCACAGGAGACTTTTTCCTTTTGAAAGTTTGGAACAAGTTGCCCAGCTTGGATGCTGCCTTCTCCCAGATCTCAAGATCCACCGACCTGTCTTTTGAAGACATGGGGGTTCTAAAGGATCTAATGGATAAACATATGGATCTTTTGCTAAAAAGATTGTGGCAATCAGTCATGAGCAATTTAAAGCCAGCAATGGTCACAACATGTGTAGCCAGAAATCTGGAATACTGGATTAACCAGCTAAAGCCTCATATAGTGGCAGATTCACCCAAACGAGATTTTTGATTCTTTTTCTACCCTGTTGTCTGCAGTTGCTTATGTAGCAGGTTCTTCGGCTGAAGCCCTTAAAAGGGCTTTATGGCTGAAGACTTGGCCAGGTGACAGAGTCAAAAAGTAAACTTTGTGGGATTCCTTTTTTGGGTGACCTTCTTTTTGGCCCTGATCTAGATAGTATTCTAGACAGGGCTGCCGACAAAAAAAGGTCCTTCCTGGTGAAAAAGAATTGGCAACCCCCAAAACGTCTTTTTCTACCTCAAAAAGCTCAGAAGCAGTACAGCAAGTTTCAGGGGAGAAGAAAAAATTGGTCTACACATAGGTAGGGGCGGAATCCTTTTCTGTCCTCCTACACAAGCCGAAAAACCCCAATGACTTGACCCTGCGGGTGGACGGATGGCTGCAAACGTTCCTTCTGCAGTGGTCAGTGATAACGTCAAATCGGTTTATTCTGACCACTCTTGCAGGGCTATGCAGTGGAATTTACCGAAATCCCCCAAAAAAGGTTTTTGGTGATGAATACCCCAAGGGATCCAGTAAAAGTCCTGGCCATGAAGTCCTCTTAAGAGGAACTAATACAGCAGGGTGTAGTGATCCAAGTGCCACCAAAAGAACCACAGGGCTCCAGGCACGCCCGCCTCTTGACCGCTCCCCCCGCAGCCATCCCGATGAGATGGACAGCGCCGCCCGCGGAATGCAGCCCTCCTTCCAGTGGCTGGTACCAATGAGGGGTTTTATTCTCATGTCTTCTTGGTAAGAAAATCAACAGGAAAATTATAAAGCCTCTGAACAAATCCATGAAATACAGAAGGTTCAAGATGTACTCAATCTTTTCAGTCAGAAATCTGCTGACTCCATGTTACTTCACAGTGTCAATAGGTTTAAAGGATGCATATTTGCATATCCCGGTCTCGCCCCACTCCCAGAAGTATCTCAGGTTGGCGGTAAGGCGTGATCCATAATCTACAGTTCAGGGCCTTACCGTTCGGTCTGTTACCCTCACCCTGAATTTTCACCAAGGTGAAGGCAGAAGCTTTAGCTCCGCTTCATCTTCAGGGAATCACAGTAATTCCCTATTTAAACTATCTGTTATTTTTTTGCCCCCTCGAGAAGATTTGGAGTCTCTGGGATGAATTCTAAACCTTCAGAAATCTTCCCTAAATCCGTCTCAAGAGATACATTTTCTGGGTTATCTAATCAATTCTGTATTTAAAAAAAAAAATATCTTTCTCCCAAACAAGCCGCCCAGAGAATAAGGACAAGATTCACTACACTGTCAGTACTGCAGACCAACCAGCAGATAACGATAAGGCCGGTTATGTCGGCTTTAGGAGTACTGACAACAATGCTGGCTGTTCAGTGGACAACACTGCATTTCAGGTGTCTGCATGCTTTTCTCCTGAGGTCATGGGATCACAGCTTGGGATCCCTAGACACGGAGGTGAAGATTCCAACTTGGGTGCAGAGGTCACTATGGTGGTGGAGGAGTCGGGAGCTCCTATCAAAAGGTTTAGTGTGGGCTTTTCCAGCCGAAAGACTGACAACCGATGCCAGCTCTTGGGGTTTGGGGGCCCTCCTAGGAAAGGACTTTGCTCAGGGAAATTTGTCCAAAAGGGAGGCAACAAGGTTCTGGAACTGGAGAGCTAAAAGCGATCGCTTTATCTCTAGTAGCATTTACTAAGGATCTTTGTTTACATCATGTCCAGGTACTAACAGACAATGCCACGGTGGTGGCTTATCTAAATAGACAGGGGGGCACAAGAAGCAGGTCCTTGCAAGTACTAGCTATGGAAATCTTTGGTAGGCAGAAGAACACTTGCTTTCTCTGTCGGCAATCCACCTAAAGGTGACCCTGAACAGAATGGCGGCTTTCCTGAGCAGGAATCCCATTCAAGAAGCAGAATGGTCTCTGAACTCAGAGGTATGATTGCCGGAAGGTGGGGACAACCAGAGGTAGACCTATTTGCCTCAAAGGGGAATGCTCAAGTTCCTCAGTTCTTTTCCCTAAGCAATCGCGACGGGTCTCTAAGGACAGACGCATTGGTGTATCCATGGAAATTTCATCTTTGCTACGCTTTCCCACCATTCCAGTTGATTCCGTTAATATTGAGGAAAATTCAAAGGGAAATGATACTAGTCATCCTAATCACACCCTTTTGGCCAAAGAGGGCCTGGTTTTCAACCGTTCTGGGAATGGCGATCAAACCTTGTTGGCATCTACTAATAAAAGACCCGGTAAATCGCCCAGAGGTGGCCAGTCTGGCTCTCACAGCCTGGTATCTAAGGAGCAACTCCTAAAAAGCAAGGGGTTTTCTATCCGGCTGATTGCAACAATAATATCAAGTAGAAAAAAGGTAACAAGTCTTGAAAGTTTTTATAATATATGGTGTGATTCATCTGCCCAAGACCCAAGGAGCCTTGTTTCCATTCTGGAGGTTTTTTTACAGGATGGACCAGATAAGGGACTAGCGATCAGTACCCTGAAAGTTCAGGTTGCTGCGATAGCAGTGTTCTTATAAAAGTCTATGGCCTTGGATCCACTGGCAATCAGATTTTTTAAAGCTCTAACAAGATCTAGACCAGCACCACTTAACCGTTTCCCTAAATGGGATCTATCAGTATCCCTGCAATCCTTAACAAAGAGTCCTTTTGAGCCTTTGAAAGAAGCACCTCTCAGGTATCTCATCTTCAAGACTGTTTCTGATTGCCATGGTTTCTGCACGCAGCATCAGTGAGCTAAACGCTCTGTCATTTAAGGAACCTTAACTATATTTCCGGATATAATTCTACTAAGGACAGACTCAAAGTTCTTAACTAAGTTAGCCTCAATGCATAATCATGCTCAAGACATTGTACTTCCAACCTTCTGTGCAAACCCAATGGGGGAGAAGGAAACTTTTCCACATGTTGGATATTAAAAGGACTTTGTGTTATTTAAAAAAAGACAAGGGACTTTTTACAGATTCATTATTTATTTGTTCTTTTTTCGGGCAACAGAAAAGGTTGCCAGGCTTCTAAAGTTTCTTTAGCCAGATGGCTGAAATTATCCATTGCAGAAGCATATTCAGATTTGTCTCCACCAGCGGGAATTTGTGCACACTCGATCAGAGCACTTGCGGCTCGCTTGGGCAAGCACCCCTGAGCAGATTTGCAAGGCGGCAACGTGGTCAAATTTCGGCACGTTTGTGTGACATTATAGGCTGGACCTCACATCTGCCAGCAATCATACGTTTCGCAGGAAGGTCTTGCAAGCTGTTGTCCCACCCTAAGGGGATAGTCTGTTATCTTCTCAGGTGCTGTCCTGAAAGACTCCTTGGGAAAAATCCAAGTTAGACTTACCGGTAACTTGTTTTCCCAAAGTTTTTCAGGAAAGCAACAACCCGCCCTATTGGTTTTTGATATACTATGCAGTGACTAACGTATGTGTTTTATGTGTTCCAGCTGGGGCCGGAGGTTCTCTCCTACAACTGAGGTGTGGCAGGGAACTGCTGAGCCTTGCTCGTGCCTGTGCCTGTGTCCACCGCTGCAGAAGCCGACTCCTTCATGGCGTGTGTGCAGCGCTCCATTCGTGGCTTCAGGCGCCAGCTTCTGTCCTGCCTCCTCCCCCCTCCACACTGGACATTTTTGCCGACCCAGTGACCCGCAATGTCACTTCCGGCACAACCTTCCGGTAAACATGGAATAAAAAAATGTATATATAATTTTATTACATACACATTCACTGAGCGATCCCCGCTGATCGATCTGTTCTCGGTTTTCAGACTGCACTGGCTCTCTGCCCCTCCAGCGCTCACTGTAGCACCGGGCTGTGGAGGGAACAGGCTCTCAGTAGCATGCTGAGCCTGAGCCAGCTGCTGGTCCAGGCATTTGGGTGGATTACAACCATATGGTTGTGATCTTTTCAGAGGCTGCCCGCTGACTGCTGAAAATGGGTCACAGGGGTGCACAATGAACTGCACTCCTGTGATCCATAGGAGAGATACAGCCATAAAAGCTTTGACTATACTTCTCCTGTAAACACAAGACTAGATATGGGCAACCACTTTTCCTTCCTGCAGATTGTACAGTTATTATGATTGCTCTGTATAAATTGTCTTGCAGGTCTTTAAACCGTATCAAGCTTCACAGCATGACATGTGCCGCTTTCACTCTGAAGACTACATTGATTTCCTGCAAAGAGTGAGCCCCAACAACATGCAAGGCTTCACGAAAAGTCTTAACGCATTCAATGTTGGTGATGACTGGTAAGTAAATACAGATTTTGGAAGGAAGGGTTAATTAGCATCTTACAGTAGGAGTCCGAAGTTCCTCTTGACTTGCCTAAAATCTGAGGTTTATATATTTTACTATAACCAGATCCTCTAAGCTTTATGCTGTATTAGGGTGGGGAGGCTATTGTCTCCTGTCATGTGATTATGTGCTTTGCAAGCTCCCTCTCTGCGAATGAATAAAGAAAGTTGTCTGAACTATGGGTCAGCAGAGATCCAGTATCTGGCAGGTGCGTCAGAATTACAAGGTTGACAGTATACAATTAAAACTCTTTGGAAAATAAGACAGTGTATGTGTATATATGTGTATATATATATATATATGTGTGTGTGTGTGTGTATATATATATATATATATATATATATATATATATATATACATACACACACACACACTGTCTTATTTGTTATTTGGTTTAATTTTATTACTGCTGTTGTTTTTTTAGCTGCTTGCCTTAAGTTCAAATGTAGTAATTTCTGTTTTAGTATACACTTACCTAAGGATGAGCCGAACAGACCTAAACTTTGTGTGAACTTTAGAACCCTATTAAAGTCTATGGGACTCGAATGTTCACAATCTAAAGTGCTAATTTTAAAGGTTAATATGCAAGTTACTGTTCTAAAAAGTGTTTGGGGACCTGGGTCCTGCCCCAGGGGACATGGATCAATGCAAAAAAAAGTTTTAAAAACGGACGTTTTTTCAGGAGCAGTGATTTTAATAATGATTAAAGTGAAACAAAAGTGTAATATTCCTTTTAAATTTCGTACCTGGGGGGTGTCTACAGTATGCCTGTGAAGGGGCGCATGTTTCCCATGCTTAGAACTGTCCCTGCACAAAGTGTAATTTCGCAAGGAAAAAAAGTCTTTTTAAAATCACTTTCCATTGTCTGCTCCCGTAATACAGAGAACACTCAATGAGTGTTCTCTGTATTAGACGACAATTCATTCATTGATAAAATTTTTTTAAAAAAAGCGTGGGGGTTCCCCTAAATTCAATTACCAGACCCTTTATCCGAGCACGCAACCTGGCAGGCCGCAGGAAAAGAGGGGGGACGAGAGAGCGCCCCCCCCTCCACCCCTCAAAGCACCATGTCCCCATGTTGATCTGGACAAGGGCCTCATCCCCACAACCCTGGCCGGTGGTTGTGGGGGTCTGCGGGCGGGGGGGCTTATCAGAATCTGGAAGCCCCCTTTTAACAAGGGGACCCCCAGATCCCGGCCCCCCCTGTTTGAAATGGTAAGGGGGTACAAAAGTACCCCTACCATTTCACAAAGAAAGTGTCAAAATGGTTAAATAAGACAAACGCACTTTTGAAAAATTCCTTTATTAAAAAAAAAAAAAAAAAAGATTCCGGCGGTGGTAATCCACTCTTGCTATCCAGCAAAGGATGATCATCTCTCCGGGGTCCAGCGATGGCTTATCTGATCCAACGACGGGGGGGATCTCACAGTCCAGCACTGTCCATGCATCCGTCTTCTGTCTCTACTGTGGGGATCCCAGCGCTGACGTTTCTTATATTAGGAGGGCGGGGCCACCCGTCATCTGACCCGGCCCCCTCTGACGCTAATGAGGGAAGCCATGGGGTTCCCCAGGGACGTATGGGTGACCCCGCCCCCCTCTGATGTAACGCAGGTGTTTTTTATCAATGAATGAATTGTCGGCTAATACAGAGAAAACTCATTGAGTGTTCTCTGTATTACGGGAGCCGACAATGGAAAGTGATTTTAAAAGACTTTTTTTTTTCCTCACGAAATGACACTTTGTGCAGGGACAGTTCTAAGCACGGGAAACATGCGCCCCTTCACAGGCATACTATAGACACCCCCCAGGTACGAAATTTAAAGGAATATTACACTTTTATTGTTTCACTTTAATAATTATTAAAATCGCTGCTCCTGAAAAAACGGCCGTTTTTAAAACTTTTTTTTTGCATTGATCCATGTCCCCTGGGGCAGGACCCAGGTCCCACTTTTTAGGACAGTAACTTGCATATTAGCCTTTAAAATTAGCATTTTAGATTTCTCCCATAGACTTGTATAGGGTGTTGCGGCTTTTCGAATTTGCTGCGAACAGCCCAAATTGTTCACTGTTCGACTCGAACATTGCCTTTTCGTCTGTTCAGCGAACATGAGTTCGACTCGAACTCGAAGCTCATCCCTACACTTACCAGTCCCAGTGCCCCCTTATATGGGATAAGTTAGTATATGTCCTCTCCTTTGAGAACCAGCAGCCAACACTGTGTGTGGCTACTGGTTTTCAATCCTAGCTGTCAGTGACATCTGGGATCTGCATTGACAATTGGGGACTAAGAAGAATAGTTCCTAAATTAGGTAATCACTGTTAGACTTTTTTTTATTTACTTTTACAGATAAGAGTTATTGACATCTGGTCATAAAAGGTTTAGGGCAGGGATAGACAACCTTGGCCCTCCAGCTGTGGTGAAACTGCAAATCCCATCATACCTCTGGCTCTAGAAGTCATGCCTGTGATTGTCAGGGTCTTGCAATGTCTCATGGGACATTTAGTTTCACCACAGCTGGAGGGCCGAGGTTGCCTACCCCTGGTTTAGGGCCTTTCACACCATTTTTGCTGAGTGCCTTTGTCCAGTGTGGTCCCAATGCAAAGACAAGGTAATGTTTTTGATGAACTCCGTTCACACCACATAAAGTAAAAATACATGCGTTTGCATTACACTGTAGGAGCTTCTAGTCCTCTACTGCTGGACACAAGTAAAAAAAAAAAAAAATCAGTCTTTGGAATACAGAGTAAAAATAATTAATATCAATAAACTGTTTTATATTGTCATAGAAATATATATTTGGAATCAAATCTTTTTATTTTTTGGCAATAACATGGTGTGGGTGTATTTCTGCCATTCACAGGCTGTCACGCCCCACCAGCCTGTGTCTTTAAAATAAGGGGAAGGTGAACCCTCCAATCAACTCAGGCAACTTCTTCTGAACGTGTTTTTATTTTTTCTTATTTTTTCTGACAGCTTGAAACCGGCGTTTAACCGCGTTTTAGATTTAGCATCTAAGAGCGTTTATTTAAAGAGGAAGTAAACCCTGATGGGTTTACTTCCTCTTTGTCTCCCTGCAAAGGTAAAGCATAATGGACTACTATGCATCGCATAGTAGTCCATTATGTGTCACTTACCTGACACAGGAGCCAGCGAAGTCACCGCTGTCCCCTGTAGTTCCGAGCGTCCATCTTCTTGGTGGGTCTCGCTGCTCCGGCGCTGTGATTCGCCGGAGCAGCGATGACGTCACTCCCGCGCATGCACACGGGAGCCGACACTCGCGGCTTGCCCAGTGCGCCTGCACACCGCTGTCTACGGCGCATGCGCCGTAGACAGCGGTGGCTGTCTTCGGGTGAATATCTCCTAAACCGTATAGGTTTAGGAGATATTTCTTGGACCTTAATCTAGGCTTACCTGTAGGTCAAAGTGGTTTGTAAGGGTTTACAACCACTTTAAGATAACTTCATAAGACCCTCCCAAAGCACAAAAAACAGTATTTAACTATTTCAGCCATTCTCTGAGACCAGAGTGAGTAGCAGCAGTTGAGAGAGCAGCAGTGTACTTGTCTCTACCTCAAATTGTGCTTTTACTATGGATCCCATAATGAGCATATGTGAGGAAATTTAAAAAGCAGATATTAAAATGAATGCAACTATGTTTGATCAAATTGGGGGTCAAGCTCAATGGTGGGGTCAACTGGTTCAAATCTAACAACATATAGGTCAAATTCCAGTTCTACTGGTGTATTGGATTGGACCATGGGTTTTTAAAATGTTTTTTCATCATTTGCTATCATTTTTAAGTTTTGTAATGTAAAAAAAAAAATAGGGCACCTTTTTTTAAAAACACTTATAAACAAAAATGCAGCTAAACTCCAGTACCGCGTTTAGACGTGTTTGGCGTCTGAACTCAAGCATCCAACTGTCTCTAAACATCCGTTTACCAGCAGCAGTGTACATGAGGCCTATATAGTTACATGGGCTGCTCAGATGTGATAGGGCGCAAATGCTCAGCATAGTGAAAACTGAGCATTTTCAGAGCTACCAACACTGCTCTGCAAAATCCCTTGGACTTGGACAGAATGGGGAGATAGAGAACAGCAGGATCAACCAGTTGTGTGTTTTTTTTTTTTTTTTTTTTGCCAGAATATTAAAAAAAAAAAAACGAATGATTGAGTGAGTATGAACAGCATGTAATGCACCGTTTCTTGATATTAATTATTTTTTTTTTTTTTTTATGATGTGGGTTTAGTGACCCTTTATTGTATAGAGAAATAAAAAAAAATTTTATAATAAAAGTAGGGCTGCAACTAACGATTATTGTCATAATCGATTAGTTGGCCGATTATTGTTTCGATTAATCGATTCATCGGTTAATAACTTTAAAAAAAAAAAAGTGGGTCAAATTGACTTTCATTTTCAACCACAGTGACGGGAAAGTTTGGAAATAGAAAACTTCTTAGTCAAAGGAATTTTCAGACAGTATATGTGGTTTTTGTTCAGAAATTACATTCATTTTAAAAACGGAATGTTAAAAACAAGTGAAAATTTCAAACAAATTTCTTTCATTCAGCGAATGTACAAAGGTTTTTTTCGCCTGAATATTCTCATCTGAAAATTGATTCATGTGACCAGCATAAGGCACGGTACACACCTATGCAGTTTGCTTTTGATCTGTTTCTGCAGTGCTTTTTGCTGTACGTTTTGATTTCTGCGCACGTGATTTTACTGCAATTTGCATTTTTTCAGTTTTTTAGGGCAGATTCAAAAACACAAATTGCTGCAAAAACGCATTACATGCAGCTTCTCCATTGAAGAATATTGAACCAATAAAGCACCATTTTGCATTAAAAGTCCCTGACCCTTTCAGATGTGATTGTGTCCCATAGGAAACCATGTAAATGAACTGTGGTGCATTTCTGCAAAAAAGCACCAATAAACACATAGATGTGAACCAGGTCTAAGACGTTTAGTAACATAATGGGGTTATAAAAATCCTAAAATAAGCCCTTTATAATAGAAAAAAAAGCAGATACCGTATATACTCGAGTATAGGCCGACCCGAATATAAGCCGAGGCCCCCAATTTACCCCCAAAAAACTGGAAAACTTATTGACTCGTGTATAAGCCGAGGGTGAGACATGGCTGTCCATCCCTGTGTGTCCGTCCATCCCTGTGTGTGTGTCCGTCCATCCATCCCTGTGTGTGTGTCCATCCATCCATCCATCCATCCCTGTGTGTGTGTCCGTCCATCCATCCCTGTGTGTGTATCCATCCATCCATCCATCCCTGTGTGTGTGTGTGTGTGTGTGTGTGTGTGTGTGTTTCCGTGCAGCCTTGTGTGTGTGTCCAGCCTACCTGTGTCCCAAGCCTCCGTCCCGAGCCGCCGCCGTCGTCCCGTGCCTCCTCTGTCCCGTGCCTCCTCTGTCCCGTGCCTCCTCTGTCCCGTGCCTCCTCTGTCCCGTGCCTCCTCTGTCCCGTGCCTCCTCTGTCCCGTGCCTCCTCTGTCCCGTGCCTCCTCTGTCCCGTGCCTCCTCTGTCCCGTGCCTCCTCTGTCCCGTGCCTCCTCTGTCCCGTGCCTCCTCTGTCCCGTGCCTCCTCTGTCCCGTGCCTCCTCTGTCCCGTGCCTCCTCTGTCCCGTGCCTCCTCTGTCCCGTGCCTCCTCTGTCCCGTGCCTCCTCTGTCCCGTGCCTCCTCTGTCCCGTGCCTCCTCTGTCCCGTGCCTCCTCTGTCCCGTGCCTCCTCTGTCCCGTGCCTCCTCTGTCCCGTGCCTCCTCTGTCCCGTGCCTCCTCTGTCCCGTGCCTCCTCTGTCCCGTGCCTCCTCTGTCCCGTGCCTCCTCTGTCCCGTGCCTCCTCTGTCCCGTGCCTCCTCTGTCCCGTGCCTCCTCTGTCCCGTGCCTCCTCTGTCCCGTGCCTCCTCTGTCCCGTGCCTCCTCTGTCCCGTGCCTCCTCTGTCCCGTGCCTCCTCTGTCCCGTGCCTCCTCCGTCCCGTGCCTCCTCCGTCCCGTGCCTCCTCCGTCCCGTGTCGTGCCGATGGATCGCCGCTCCAGGATCGCCGCTCTTCTCGGCGGCCATTCTACAATTCAAAAGCCGCGCCTCCGTCCTCCGCCTGTGATAGGCGGAACACTGAATTTCCCAGCAGCCTGTGTTCCGCCTATCACGGACATCCTCTCATACTCGTCCGTAGTATGAGAATGAACGGATGTCCGTGATAGGCGGAACACTGACTGCTGGGAACACTGACTGCTGGGAAATTCAGTGTTCCGCCTATCACAGGCGGAGGCGGAGAAGGAGGCGCGGCTTTTGAATTTTAATGTCCGCCGTCTGTCTGCTCGATACGCTGATCGAGCAGTCAGACAGCGGTGACTCGAGTATAAGCCGAGGGGGCACTTTCAGCCTCAAAAAAGAGGCTGAAAATCTCGGCTTATACTCGAGTATATACGGTAATCACTACTGCAAGCGGTTCATTTTTTTACTGTAGAACAGTGAGAGTAATATTTACAGGAGCGATTATTTGCTCTTTTGTACTAATAAAGGGCTCATTTTAGTTTTTTTAACCCCATTATGTTACTGGCCAATTAATCGATTATGAAAATGGTAATCGATTTAATTTCATAATCGATTAGTTGTCGATTAATCGATTAGTTGTTTCAGCCCTGAATAAAAGTCAGCAGCTACAAATACTGTAACTGCTGACTTTTACTATATGGACACTTACCTGTCCAGGAAGTCCACGATGTTGGCACCCCAGTCGATCTTAGGCTTGGCTGTCGAATTCTGCCGCCACCTCCACTATGGGAAATCGGCTATCATCCCTCCTCCTGCTGCTAGCAGCTTCAGTTTTTATTTTGCCTAGCAAGGAGAATGACCTAGGAAACCCTGCGGGCCTCTCGGTCCATATTTTTACTGCAGGTTTGCTGCTTTTTTGCGCAAGATGAGAGATCCTGAGATCTTCTATCAACTGCCGGCTGGGTGACAGGCTGGTTAATGATATCCTTGTAGCCTCCCCAGTCCGGCCATCGAACGTGAGCAGGCCGCAGCTATGACTCAGCAGGCCACGACATACCTCCATGCTCCAGAGTAGGGCTGAAACAACTAATCGATTAATCGACTACTAATCGATTATGAAATTAATCGATTATTATTTTCATAATCGATTAATCGGCCAGTAACATAATAGGGTTAAAAAAAACTAAAATGAGCCCTTTATAGTACAAAAAGAGCAAATAATCGCTACTGTAAATATTACTGTTCTACAGTAAAAAAAATGAACCCCTTACAATAGTGATTATCTGCTTTTTTTTTCTACTATAAAGGGCTTATTTTAGTTTGTTTAACCCCATTATGTTAGTAAATGTCTTATACCTGGTTCATATCTATGTGTTGGTGCTTTTTGCAGAAATGCATTACAGTTCATTTACATGGTTACCTGTGAGACACGTTCACATCTGAAAGGGTCGGGGACTTTTAACGCAAAATAGTGCTTTATTGGTTCAATATACCATACTTCAATGGAGAAGCTGCAGAAAAGCATGTAATGCGTTTTTTTCAGCAATTTGTGTTTTTTTAAATCTGCCCAAAAAAAGGCAAAAATGCAAATTGCAGTAAAATCACGTGCGCAAAAATCAAAATGTACAGCAAAAAACACTGCAGAAACAGATCAAAAGCAAACTGCATAGGTGTGCACCGTGCCTTATGCTGGCCACACAGATCAGTTTTCAGATGAGAATATTCAGACGAAAAATCTTTGTACATTCACTGAATGAAAGAATTTTTGTTTGAAATTTTGACTTGTCTGAAAATTCCTTTGACTAAGAAGTTTTCTATTTCCAAATTTTCCCGTCACTGTGGTTGAAAATGAACACCAATTTGACCCACTTTTTTTTTAAAGGTTATTAATCGAAACAATAATCGGCCAACTAATCGATTATGAAAATAATCGTTAGTTGCAGCCCTACTCCAGAGGTGGTCGGTGAGCTTCAGTGCTCCGGGGTATACATATGACCGGGGTACTGATGTCTGGATCACAGTATACCGGGCCAGCAGCTACCCTGTAACTGCGCAGGTGTAGGTCTGTGATGGAATGTCTCCCAGCTCTTCAGGACTGGCAAGTACGGCTCTCCCTGCTTCAGTGGGGGGAGCAGCTGGGCATTCCCTGGGGGGTCGATTCAGGGGCCACCTCACCTCCTTACCTTCTCTCCCAAGTCCCTATCATCCCTCCCTTCCCCCTCTGAGGGGGATGGCTGCGGGCCGTGTCTGTGTGTCTGTGTGTCTGTGTCATTGTTTCTCACCTGTGGGGGCTCTGTGCGGTTGCTGTTCAGTCCTGGTCCAGGTCTGGGGGTCCCAAAAAAAGCAGTTTTTGTGGAGGTTGTCTGTCAGCAGGCAGCTCGTTTTTATTTTTGCTCTGTTCAAGGCATTGGCGCCATTCCGGCGATTCCCCTGGGGAGCTTCAGCAGCCATTTTCCCTAGGATTCCTATTGATTACATTGGCAGCCATTTTGTGAAAGCCTGAATGCTTTCTTCACCGCTGGCCTCTTGTAACAGCATGCAATGTGCTTTCTCTTGTTACTTCCTGTATCCCCTGTGTGTGAGGGACACTGGATGGCTCTGTGCTGAACGCTGAAGCACCCCCCCCCCCCCCCCCACACACACACACACACACGGCGGCAGCAGGAGGGTTGGACCTTCACTGTCCTAAGTCCCCTTGCAGGTGGCAGACAGGATAGGGTCAGCATGACTTCAGAAACTGGTGTTTCTTCCCCCGAAATCCAGGCTATAGCAACCGGGGCACCTGCGGTTAGTGCGGTGCGCATGGACACCCTGATGGCGTTCCTGGACTCCTATGTTGCTAAGATAGAGGCGGCACGTGGCAGGAAAGGTGCGCGTAAGAGGCCCCTGCACCCCCATCCTCTGGGGAGAGCTCTGATGCCGAGATTAGGGGGGGGGTAGATTGCGCTATGGACCACTCAATACAAAAGTTAATGGATAATGTAAAAAAGGTATTCTCAAAGATAAAATATGAAAATATGAAAAATTAGGTAAGAGCAGCCTCTATTTATTTCCACCCTAACGGGTGGAAAGATACTGAAAGGGGTGGGAGAAGAAATAGACCTGGCGCTATACCATATACTACTAGAAATCTGTGCGTGAGAACTCTGTTACATATAATTTTCAGCGTGCTGGCAATTAAATAAAAATCATGAGATAAAAACCATAAAATAGAAAATGCTCATCCAAAGGTGGCTTAGACAATATACTACTATTAATGATAATAAAGTGCAAGTGCCAGTGAATTTACATGTGCCAATACCTGTATGCTATCATATATGAACTTAGAAAGAACTATTAAAAATATAGGAATAAAGTAAAGTAAAATGTGATATCTTTGAACTGCTAGTGAATATAGTGACTGTAATTGGTCTATTAGGTGTTTTGCAAAAAAAATATCGTGCAAAGTATATTCAAGATTAATTTCGTGGTGACTAGCACACTGCAAAAAATAATAGTGAAAACATGTGCAGTGCGAATAAAAAAACAAGATTAAAACTAACAATAGAAAAATGGAAAAAATATAAAGAGTCTCTAGTGAGTGACGGAATCTTCCGTGCGTGAAGGAGGGGGGAGGTGATGATTTCCAAACTTATTCTCCGTGTTCAGTGGTCACTTCTATATTATGCTCTCACCGGAAAAAGGACCCCATCCGGGGTGGATCAACCTTCACAATATCAGCTATTGTGTCGCTCTCTGGCTTGCTTCAGATGCAATGCTGGGGATCCCTCGTTTTTCCGTGAGTGTAGTGTGCCACGTTGTGTATGTTAAAAGAGAGGCATATCCATAGTGTGATAACGTTTAAAAACTCATTTTTATTCAAAAAGGATTTAAAAAAGCAGAGTTTTCAAATGCGGTTGTGTTACAGCTTTAAGTCGATTTTAAAACGATTTTAAAAGTCCCGCTCAGCTTCCTGGTGTATGCTAGAGGTGTACGTCGCTTGGCCACGCCCTACGCGTTTCGTCATTCAGACGTCATCTGGAGCGGCCATCTTCATACACCTTTAGCTTTATATAGGGTGTATTATTCCTATCGCGCATGCGCGGTCAGTCGCCGCCATTTCTAGTGAGGGAATGCCCTCATACTTTAATACTGCGCAATGTGATGTTCCTATTGCGCATGTGCGGTCAGTCGCCGCCATTTCTAGTCAGGGAATGCCCACTTAATTTGCTGTGCGATGGACAATACACCACTATGATTGAAGCTGCAACTTAACCCACTCGAGGCTTAGACTTTATCAGAGTTGAATTCTATTGCACAAAGACTAAACAATAAAACAGAAAACGAATGTGGGGACTGCTGTAGTGAGGGATCTAATAGAGAAGAATATGGTTTTATTTAAACGGGAAACTGAATAAATACTACGTGGAGACTGGATTTAAAACAATAAATTGGAATACCCAATTGTCTTTAGTGTTACCGGGTCATTTGATTATGGAAAACTTATATATGTAATGAGTTAAAATGAATTCTCACTATTGCAACTACGCTATATACGCTAATTATGGAAAACTTATATATGTAATGGGTTAAAATGAGTTCTCACTATTGCAACTACGTTATATCATTAATTTAACGCGATGGGGCCTGTTTGATACTTAGACAAGGAAAAATATTTGTTAAGAGAGAAATTATGTTCGTTTAAAAGTAAGAGTAGAAAGTTATATGTATATAAAAAAAGTAATCAATCTTGATAGGAACAGTATGTGTTTGGTATAAAAAAATGTAGAAGATGTATAGAAAATATGAAATATAAAAAATATATAAAGATAAATAAACTATAAAATCTATAAAAATGGGAGGTGAAAGTTTATATGGGAAACAGGAATGCTTTAAGAGAGGACCAAATTGAGAGTGCCTTGCTTATTACCATATATTTTACCGGAAAATATTCTAATTTTATTTTTATTTTTAAATTTAAATAGATAACATTCGACCCAAATTCATGTGTTGTTCTTTAATTTTTAATAGGGGTGGAGTCCATCACTTATTTCCACCATAAGTTGATTATGTGATTTTACACCATATGTGTCTTCTTCATGGATAGGGGGTATTCGCCCCTAATTGGTGTGTCAGATCTATAATTGTGTTTGACCCGAGACTACATGTAATAATAGTAGTAAGTATAAAAACTTATATAGAGAATCATGTATATGGATATGCAAGGAATGGGTTTAGGGCCATTCCTTACTCAATTCCCTAAAAGGCATGTGCCTAAGGATGCATGTAAGGGAGGGGGGAGAGAATTGGAATGGGAAGAAGGACTTTAAAAGTAATAGTAATATTTTCGTCTTATGGTGGATGGGGAAATGTCTTACTGCCCTTTTCTTAGCAGGTATGAGGTTTTTGGTTTATTGAATTTATTACATTCGACCTGGATATGTTCTTAAGTAAAAAGTTTCAAATATGTTAATAGCAGAAAAATTTAAAATGAAAAATTGGTTAAGAAACAGTTGAGGTCCAAGTCTATATTCATTCCTGCGGAATGTAAAGTTTCCAGGTTAAAAATCCACTTTGTTTCGTTCTGTGAAATTTTAATGGTCATGTCTTCTCCCCTCCAATGTCCTTTTTATCAATGGCGTAAAAGATCATTTGTTTAGGATCTTAGTTATGAAAGTCTCTAAAGTGCCGTGAGACACTATGTTTGTCATATCCTTTTCTGATGTTTTTAATGTGTTCCCCGATTCTTACATGTAGTTCCCGTGTGGTTCTTCCTACATATTGTTTGTGGCAGGGACACTCTATGACATATGTCACATGCGTACTTTTGCAGGAGATCAATTCTTTTATGGGGAATTCTCTTCCATTGGTGGTTGAGGAAAATTTAGTGGTTTTCCTGTGAGTTTTTTTACTTCTACGGCAAGGGAGACATTGTCCACATTTAAAGAAGCCTTTTAAATGTTTGTTGATCTTGATGTCTCGTGGAGGGTCAATTGAATTCTTAACTAATTTATTTCTCAAGTTTAGGAGCTTTTTTATATATAAAAGCAGGATTATTGGGTAATATTTGTTTTAGCACTTCATCTGTTTTTAGAATGGGCCAATATTTTTTTACGATCTTTTCTATTTCTTTGTTGTCTATTGAAACCGGTGAAGAAGGCAGTCTCTGTTTTTCTTACTCCTAGGTGCTGTTTTATTTTCTATTAGTTGTTTCCTCTCCGTTTTCATTACGGCTTCTTTGAGGGCCCGTAGGTAGGATTCTTTGTACCCTTTATGTATAAACCTTCTGATAATGACTTCTGCTTGTGTGTCGAAGTCCTCTTTCTTAGTGCAATTCCTATAAACTCTCAGAAGTTGCCCTTTGGGTATTTTTCCAATCCATCTTGGATGGTGGCAACTTGAGGTGGGTATATAGCCGTTTCGATCAGTGGCTTTAAAGAAAGTCCTTGTACCCAGGGATCCCTCAGTTTTATATATCTGTAGATCTAAATAGTCTATGCTTTGGTCATCCCATTTGCCTGTAAAGGTGATGCCATAAATATTATGATTTATTTCATCTAAAAAAGACTGTAGTTCTGCTTGGGATCCTCCCCAGATAATTAAAATGTCATCTATATATCTTCTATACATTTTCAGGTTCCTTCTGGGTGTTCCATAAATCTGTTCCTCCTCCCAATGGTCCAGGAAGAGGTTTGCCACACTGGGTGCATATTTTGCCCCCATAGCTACTCCCTTTGTTTGGACGTAATGTTTCCCTTTGTACCAGAAGTGGTTATGGCTCATTGCAAGATCCAGTCCTTCCAATATATAATCTATTTGTTCTTGTTTCAATTTCGATTTTTTTATGGAGGGCCCACTCGACTGCATTGAGACCATCCTTCTGTCTAATATTTGTATATAAGGAATTGACATCAATCGTAACCAGTAAGTCTTTATCCTCCACCTTGATGTTTTCCAATTCCTTCAGTAGTTGTCTACTATCTTTTAGGTAAGATTTCCCTTCAGTTACTAGTGGTTGCAGGAAACCATCGACGTAGGGACCTAATCTTGAAAACAGGGAGTCTATTCCACTTACTATGGGTCTTCCTGGAGGTTGTGTTTGGCTTTTGTGAATTTTTGGAACATAATAAATCACTGGGGTTTTTGGTGCGTTGGGGGTTAAATACCTTGCTTCCTTTTTATTAAGTATCCCTTTCAATAGGCCCTTCTTGACATAATTATTAAGTTTCTTGTTGTATTCTTCTTTTGGGTTTTTCTTTAATTGTTTATAGGTATCTGGAATGTTGAGGAGATTGGTCATCTCCTGTTCATAGTCTGTCTTTTTAAGTATAACCAGGCCGCCGCCCTTATCTGCTGGTCTGATGACTGTCTTTTTTCTTCTCTAATTGTTTAATAGTCTTCCAGATGCCCTTCTTCTTGGATGGTTTTATTGCCAGGTCTATTTCTTCTCCCACCCCTTTCAGTATCTTTCCACCCGTTAGGGTGGAAATAAATAGAGGCTGCTCTTATCTAATTTTTCATATTTTCATATAATATCTTTGAGAATACCTTTTTTACATTATCCATTACCTTTTGTATTGAGTGGTCCATAGCGCAATCTACCCCCCCCCTAATCTTGTCTATTTGGAGTCTTCTTTCAATAATAGATTGCAGCAATGGACCTCTTCAAATATGTTGATAGCAGAGCCATCAATTTGATGGAGATTTTTAACCAAGAACATGTAGCCAACAAACAAGATTTAGATAGTCTGTTCAAACAGCTAAAACACCATCTAGAGAAGCAATTAAGAGTATGGTGGGACATAGCCATCCTGGAGATGTACATCTCTGAAAAAATTACTCCAAGAAGATTGAGATGGGATGTCTCCCCCAATGATGCTCTAAATGACAAACACTTGATGGAAGACTGGTATAAATTCTTTAATGAAAGTGAAACCCTATTACTACAAAAAATTGTAGTAAGGAGACAAGTCAAACTCAAAAATATTGAGACAGAAATCACACAGATTAAGGATCAACTGCTACCACACAAGGATACAAATGAAAATAAAAGAGAAAGAAAAAAACCTGCAAGAAATGATTAAGAAATATGATAAAGACATCCAACAAAAAAAACAGAAAAAGTTTCGGAGGGATGTATTAGATTACAAAAACCAACTAATTTACAAGTGGCAAATGGACACCACCTATACTGAGGAGGACAACACATCCATGGGTGATGACTCTGATGAGGACCAATCAAACGGAATTGAAGAAACATGGCAACAACCCACTCCAACACCAAATAGGTTGGAAAGAATAGGAGAACCCCACACACCAAACCATAGAATGCCCGAAATAAGCAACAACAGAAATCAGAGTAGAAGGGGAATGGGACACTCCCAGAGGAATTCAACAATCAGGTCCGGACCTATATAACATCCCGAGACATCAGAATAGGTACTCCCCCATTAGAAGACACCCCCTAACCACCCCACTCCACGTCCGGTACCAAAGTGATTTTTTTCACAGAGGACAAGGACAAAGACCACCGGGAAACCCCCCTTTTGGACCGAGGGGTGGCTGGAGACCGTTCAGGTACCCAACGAGAAACCAATATCAGGGACAACCCAGAAGAAATGGAGGTTGGAATCCCAGGTGGACAGGTCCAGGGAACATGAGAGGAGAACACACAGAATACCAGGATTACCGAGAGAACCAGAGGAGGGAGTACAGGCCCCCAAGATGGGCAGAAGAAAACGAAAGAGGGGAAAGAGAGGAGGCCTCAAGAAAAAGAAGGCGAGAATATTAGGAGAAGGCATCTATAACCTTAGTGGGGCAACTTTCAGTGAGGAAGAACTAAAAATACTGGATTTAGGTTTAAAATTTGCTCCAGACAAAGATCTGGACAAATTTGAAACCTTTATTGACTTACAAAAATTTATCAGGAAATTAAACATCAAAAATTTTTATGCCAACACGAAAGGCACTGAGAAGGAGAAAGAGAGCCCAGTTTTAAACATTCCCAATTGAGAAACAATTCTATTTTTAATCCAAACCAGCAGCAGAATGAGGGAATCAAAGTTTTTTAAAAAATGGTAGAAAGAGACATCAGGGACCTGGCAATAAAACCATCCAAGAAGGGCATCTGGAAGACTATTAAACAATTAGAGAAGAAAAAAGACATAGTCATCAGACCAGCAGATAAGGGCGGCGGCCTGGTTATACTTAAAAAGACAGACTATGAACAGGAGATGACCAATCTCCTCAACATTCCAGATACCTATAAACAATTAAAGAAAAACCCAAAAGAAGAATACAACAAGAAACTTAATAATTATGTCAAGAAGGGCCTATTGAAAGGGATACTTAATAAAAAGGAAGCAAGGTATTTAACCCCCAACGCACCAAAAACCCCAGTGATTTATTATGTTCCAAAAATTCACAAAAGCCAAACACAACCTCCAGGAAGACCCATAGTAAGTGGAATAAACTCCCTGTTTTCAAGATTAGGTCCCTACGTCGATGGTTTCCTGCAACCACTAGTAACTGAAGGGAAATCTTACCTAAAAGATAGTAGACAACTACTGAAGGAATTGGAAAACATCAAGGTGGAGGATAAAGACTTACTGGTTACGATTGATGTCAATTCCTTATATACAAATATTAGACAGAAGGATGGTCTCAATGCAGTCGAGTGGGCCCTCCATAAAAAATAATTGAAACAAGAACAAATAGATTATATATTGGAAGGACTGGATCTTGCAATGAGCCATAACCACTTCTGGTACAAAGGGAAACATTACGTCCAAACAAAGGGAGTAGCTATGGGGGCAAAATATGCACCCAGTGTGGCAAACCTCTTCCTGGACCATTGGGAGGAGGAACAGATTTATGGAACACCCAGAAGGAACCTGAAAATGTATAGAAGATATATAGATGACATTTTAATTATCTGGGGAGGATCCCAAACAGAACTACAGTCTTTTTTAGATGAAATAAATCATAATATTTATGGCATCACCTTTTACAGGCAAATGGGATGACCAAAGCATAGACTATTTAGATCTACAGATATATAAAACTGAGGGATCCCTGGGTACAAGGACTTTCTTTAAAGCCACTGATCGAAACGGCTATATACCCACCTCAAGTTGCCACCATCCAAGATGGATTGGAAACATACCCAAAGGGCAACTTCTGAGAGTTTATAGGAATTGCACTAAGAAAGAGGACTTCGACGCAGAAGTCATTATCAGAAGGTTTATACATAAAGGGTACAAAGAATCCTACCTACGGGCCCTCAAAGAAGCCGTAATGAAAACGGAGAGGAAACAACTAATAGAAAAAAAAACAGCACCTAGGAGTAAGAAAAACAGAGACTGCCTTCTTCACCGGTTTCAATAGACAACAAAGAAATAGAAAAGATCGTAAAGAAATATTGGCCCATTCTAAAAACAGATGAAGTGCTAAAACAAATATTACCCAATAATCCTGCTTTTATATATAAAAAAGCTCCTAACTTGAGAAATAAATTAGTTAAGAATTCAATTGACCCTCCACGAGACATCAAGATCAACAAACATTTAAAAGGCTTCTTTAAATGTGGACAATGTCTCCCTTGCCGTAGAAGTAAAAAAACTCACAGGAAAACCACTAAATTTTCCTCAACCACCAATGGAAGAGAATTCCCCATAAAAGAATTGATCTCCTGCAAAAGTACGCATGTGACATATGTCATAGAGTGTCCCTGCCACAAACAATATGTAGGAAGAACCACACGGGAACTACATGTAAGAATCGGGGAACACATTAAAAACATCAGAAAAGGATATGACAAACATAGTGTCTCACGGCACTTTAGAGACTTTCATAACTAAGATCCTAAACAAATGATCTTTTACGCCATTGATAAAAAGGACATTGGAGGGGAGAAGACATGACCATTAAAATTTCACAGAACGAAACAAAGTGGATTTTTAACCTGGAAACTTTACATCCCGCAGGAATGAATATAGACTTGGACCTCAACTGTTTCTTAACCAATTTTTAATTTTAAATTTTTCTGCTATTAACATATTTGAAACTTTTTACTTAAGAACATATCCAGGTCGAATGTAATAAATTCAATAAACCAAAAACCTCATACCTGCTAAGAAAAGGGCAGTAAGACATTTCCCCATCCACCATAAGACGAAAATATTACTATTACTTTTAAAGTCCTTCTTCCCATTACAATTCTCTCCCCCCTCCCTTACATGCATCCTTAGGCACATGCCTTTTAGGGAATTGAGTAAGGAATGGCCCTAAACCCATTCCTTGCATATCCATATACATGATTCTCTATATAAGTTTTTATACTTACCGTATTTTTCGGACTATAAGGCGCACGTAAAAGCCTAAATTTTCTCACAAAATCGACCGTGCGCCTTATAATCCGGTGCGCCTTATATATATGACCTGTTGACATGATGGCAAGCACCGAATTCGTTTTCTTCACTTGGGCTTTAACAGTATCTGTCAGATGGGCGCGCATGGAGTCACAGATCAATAGGGATGGAGATTCGTGGAAAAAGCCACCCGGTCTCTTACCGTAAACTGACGTACCGTAAACCTCTCAGGTTGTTCTACTGCGTGACTGATAGCGATGAGTTTGAAATCCGCTTCGTAAGCATGTCTCTTAACAGGAGCCATTTTGGGGCAGCGGGTATACCGTAGAAAATGAACGAATGAATGCGCACACCTCCTGACTAAGACGGCCGTAATGCTCACGAAGCTGCACTGCTTGGATTGGGCATTACGGCCATCTTAGTCAGGAGGTGTGCGCATTCATTCGTTCATTTTCTACGGTATACCCGCTGCCCCAAAAATGGCTCCTGTTAAGAGACATGCTTACGAAGCGGATTTCAAACTGAAGGCTATCAGTCATGCAGTAGAGCATGGAAATAGAGTAGCTGCGAGAGAATTCAACATTAATGAATCAATGGTACGAAAGTGGAGGAAGCAAGAAGATGCCCTGCGCCAGGTAAAGAAGACCAAACTGAGTTTCCGAGGAAACAAAGCAAGATGGCCACGGTTGGAGGACAAAATTGAACAGTGGGTTATTGAACAGAGAACCGCAGGTAGAAGCGTCTCTACTGTCTCTATTCGACTCAAAGCAACAGCGATCGCACGCGACATGGAGATCAACGACTTTCGAGGAGGTCCCTCTTGGTGCTTCCGTTTCATGAAAAGGCGGAATCTCTCTATCCGCACAAGAACCACTATGTCACAGCAACTGCCAAAGGATTACGAAGAAAAGCTGGCCATTTTCCATACCTACTGCAAGAACAAGATCAATGAACAGAAAATCCGACCAGAGCACATCACCAACATGGACGAGGTCCCCCTTACCTTTGATATCCCTGTAAACCGTACTGTCGAGAGAACAGGGACCAGTACGGTATCTATACGCACTACAGGAAACGAAAAGTCATCCTTCACTGTAGTTCTCGGTTGCCAGGCTAATGGCCAGAAACTACCACCCATGGTAATTTTCAAGAGGAAGACTCTGCCAAAAGAAAAGTTTCCGGTTGGCATCATCATCAAGGCTAACCCGAAGGGCTGGATGGACGAGGAGAAGATGAGTGAGTGGCTGAGAGAGGTTTACGTCAAGAGACCGGGTGGCTTTTTCCACGAATCTCCATCCCTATTGGTCTGTGACTCCATGCGCGCCCATCTGACAGATACTGTCAAAGCCCAAGTGAAGAAAACTAATTCGGTGCTTGCCATCATTCCGGGTGGATTAACCAAAGAACTGCAGCCACTAGATATAGGTGTCAACAGGTCGTTTAAAGTTAAACTGCGAGCTGCGTGGGAGCATTGGATGACAGAAGGCGAACACACATTCACCAACACAGGGAGGCAACGCCGGGCGAGTTACGCCACTATCTGCCAGTGGATCGTGGATGCCTGGGCGAAGGTATCAGTCACCAGTGTAATCCGAGCTTTCAAGAAGTCCGGAATTATCACTGAACAGCTAAGTACCGGTACCGATGACAGCAACGAGCCTGACTCGGATACTGATGAGAATGATGAGAATGATGAGAGGGATACGGGCGTGCTTGATGCCGAAATCGCCCAATTGTTAAACTCAGACACTGAAGATGAAGAATTTGATGGATTTGCGGGAGAAGAATAAAGTGAAAAAGTGAGTGTCTGGTTTTGTATTTAATTGAACAGTGTTAAGAGTTATTGTTATAGACCATTTTATGGTTATTGCTAAAGAGTTGAATAAAATTTGACTTACAGTACCGCATCCGAGTTGTTTCATTAAATGCGCCTTATAATCCAGTGCGCCTTATAGTCCGATGCGCCTTATATATGGAAATATCCATTATATTAGCCGGTCGTTGCTAGTGCGCCTTATAATCCGGTGCGCCTTATCGTCCGAAAAATACGGTACTACTATTATTACATGTAGTCTCGGGTCAAACACAATTATAGATCTGACACACCAATTAGGGGCGAATACCCCCTATCCATGAAGAAGACACATATGGTGTAAAATCACATAATCAACTTATGGTGGAAATAAGTGATGGACTCCACCCCTATTAAAAATTAAAGAACAACACATGAATTTGGGTCGAATGTTATCTATTTAAATTTAAAAATAAAAATAAAATTAGAATATTTTCCGGTAAAATATATGGTAATAAGCAAGGCACTCTCAATTTGGTCCTCTCTTAAAGCATTCCTGTTTCCCATATAAACTTTCACCTCCCATTTTTATAGATTTTATAGTTTATTTATCTTTATATATTTTTTATATTTCATATTTTCTATACATCTTCTACATTTTTTTTATACCAAACACATACTGTTCCTATCAAGATTGATTACTTTTTTATATACATATAACTTTCTACTCTTACTTTTAAACGAACATAATTTCTCTCTTAACAAATATTTTTCCTTGTCTAAGTATCAAACAGGCCCCATCGCGTTAAATTAATGATATAACGTAGTTGCAATAGTGAGAACTCATTTTAACCCATTACATATATAAGTTTTCCATAATTAGCGTATATAGCGTAGTTGCAATAGTGAGAATTCATTTTAACTCATTACATATATAAGTTTTCCATAATCAAATGACCCGGTAACACTAAAGACAATTGGGTATTCCAATTTATTGTTTTAAATCCAGTCTCCACGGAGTATTTATTCAGTTTCCCGTTTAAATCCATATTCTTCTCCATTAGATCCCTCACTACAGCAGTCCCCACATTCGTTTTCTGTTTTATTGTTTAGTCTTTGTGCAATAGAATTCAACTCTGATAAAGTCTAAGCCTCGAGTGGGTTAAGTTGCAGCTTCAATCATAGTGGTGTATTGTCTATCGCACAGCAGCAAATTAAGTGGGCATTCCCTCACTAGAAATGACGGCGACTGACCGCGCATGCGCGATAGGAATAATACACCCTATATAAAGCTAAAGGTGTATGAAGATGGCCGCTCCAGATGACGTCTGAATGACGAAACGCGTAGGGCGTGGCCAAGCGACGTACACCTCTAGCATACACCAGGAAGCTGAGCGGGACTTTTAAAATCGTTTTAAAATTGACTTAAAGCTGTAACACAACCGCATTTGAAAACTCTGCTTTTGTAAGTCGTTTTAAATCCTTTTTGAATAAAAATGAGTTTTTAAACGTTATCACACTATGGATATGCCTCTCTTTTAACATACACAACGTGGCACACTACACTCACGGAAAAACGAGGGATCCCCAGCATTGCATCTGAAGCAAGCCAGAGAGCGACACAATAGCTGATATTGTGAAGGTTGATCCTCCCCGGATGGGGTCCTTTTTCCGGTGAGAGCATAATATAGAAGTGACCACTGAACACGGGGAATAAGTTTGGAAATCATCACCTCCCCCCTCCTTCACGCACGGAAGATTCCGTCACTCACTAGAGACTCTTTATATTTTTTCTATTGTTAGTTTTAATCTTGTTTTTTTATTCGCACTGCACATGTTTTCACTTTTATTTTTTGCAGTGTGCTAGTCACCACGAAATTAATCTTGAATATACTTTGCACGATATTTTTTTTGCAAAACACCTAATAGACCAATTACAGTCACTATATTCACTAGCAGTTCAAAGATATCACATTTTACTTTACTTTATTCCTATATTTTTAATAGTTCTTTCTAAGTTCATATATGATAGCATACAGGTATTGGCACATGTAAATTCACTGGCACTTGCACTTTATTATCATTAATAGTAGTATATTGTCTAAGCCACCTTTTGGATGAGCATTTTCTATTTTATGGTTTTTATCTCATGATTTTTATTTAATTGCCAGCACGCTGAAAATTATATGTAACAGAGTTCTCACGCACAGATTTCTAGTAGTATATGGTATAGCGCCAGGTCTATTTCTTCTCCCACCCCTTTCAGAGCTATGATGCCGACTCGGGCCCTGCTGCGGCTGGAGACCCCTGCTCTGTCCTATCGGACGTGGCTGACCAGGACCGTTCGGACAGTGAGGATGATTCCCTGTCCTGATCCAGGCGCGACAAGGCGCTTGTTGGAGCACTTATCACAGATGTGTGTGATACCCTGAAGATTCAGGAGCCAACAGATTCCTCTGCTGATGTACCCGTCCCTTTTGGGTCCCACAAGCCAGCACGTTCACCTAAGGTGTTCCCGTATTTGACTTATTTTGACAAATTCGTCTACAGGGAATGGGGTCGCCCGCAACTGACTTTTTCGGTCCCGAAAAACTTGGCGGTGCATTACCCCTTTGAGGAAAACCTTCTCAAAAACTGGTCGTCTCCTCCGGGCGTGGACCCCACCTGTATCTAGGTTAAATAAAGTAACCACGATCCTGGTTGAGGGTACTCCTGCATTCAAGGATCCCACGGACAGGAAGGCCGAAGCAGTGGCTCGTTCCTATGCGACCTGTACTGGCATCTGCACTGGTGTCGCAGACACTGACTGAGTGGGCAAAACTTCGGCACCGCGAATTGGGAGAGCAGAATGCCTCCCCTGTCTGCGTGGGGCTAGCAGACCAACTAGTGCATGGCCTTAAGTACGTTTGTGATGCGGCCCTGGATACTCTCCCTCTGCTATCCAGAGCCTCAGTGTCAGCCGTGGTGCTGAGGCGCCTTATTTGGCTAAAAATGCTGGTCCGCTGACCGGGCATCTAAGAAAGCCCTGACGGATCTTCCCTTCCTTGGCGAACGGCTCTTTGGAGCCTCGTTGGTTGACATTATTAAAAATGCCACGGGTGGTAAGAGTACACTACTCCCACAGGCCAGGAAGGCTAAGGAGCCACGCCGCAGGCAAGGGCCCTCCTTTTCCGCTCACAATCGGGTTTTTCATCCGCCTGGTGCTTCGGCAAAACGACCCCAGCCCGACAGGACGCCCACGGACGGTCAGAAGCGTCCCTGGAACCGCAAGCCTGCGAACAAAAGTGCTACCGCATGAAGGTTTGCCCCACCCGTGTCTCGGGTGGGGGGTCGTCTTCGGGAGTTTGCAGCCCGTTGGACCTCCCGGTTATCAGACCAATGGGTCTGCGATCTGATTTCTGCAGGTTACAAGATAGTTTCTCTCTTGGCCGCCAAACAGATTCTTCCCCTCCAGCATACCCACGTCCCCGGTTCGCCAGGAGGCCCTGCTGGGGGCAGTAAGGGACTTGCTGAATCAGGGGGTGATTGTGCCAGTTCCGGACTCGGAACGCTTCCAGGGGTTCTACTCAAATCTGTTTGTGGTTCCCAAGAAGGAAGGGGTACGTCCAATCTTGGACTTGAAAGCCCTCAATCACTTTGTAAAAGTGCAGAGGTTCAGAATGGAATCAGTTCACTCAGTAGTCGCTGCACTCAATCAAGGGGACTTCCTGGCGTCCTTGGACATTCAGGATGCCAACCTGCACATACCCATATGCCTTCGGCATCAAAAGTTTCTACGTTTGGCAGTCGGGGAAGCCCATTACCAGTTTGTGGCTCTTCCCTTTGGCCTGGCATTAGTCCCCCGAGTCTTTACCAAAATACTGGCTCCAGTATTGGCGTTGCTGCGACAACGCAGGATCGCGATCGTGGGTTACCTAGATGACCGCCTCCTGAGAGCATCTTCTGCCTCAGAATTAGAGAAGGATGTGGCGATCACCATGCAGACCCTGCAAGAATTTGGGTGGCTGTTGAACCTAAAGAAGTTGGTGGTTGTGCCGACATAGCGTCTGGAGTACCTGGGTTTACTGCTGGATTCCAGGGAAGCAACGGTCTTTCTCCCCTCAGACAAATTGCAGACTCTCAGATCTGCGGTAAAACTACTGATGAACCATAAGTGGTCATCACTCCGCTTTTGCATGCGAGTGCTGGGGCTCATGGTAGCCTCTTTCGAGGCAGTACCTTATGCCCAGTTCCAAACCAGAGTCCTGCAGAAGGAGATCTTGCCAAAATGGGACAAATCTCTGTTGTCCCTAGATCGGCAGATCCAGGTGAGCCAGCCAGTCAGGGATTCACTGATCTGGTAGTTGAGGCCCCCAGTGATTCAGGCCGGCAAATCGTTCCTTCCTCTGAAATGGACGGTGGTCACTACGGACGCCAGTCTGCCCGGCTGTGGTGGAGTGATGGGGATTCAGTCGGCTCAGGGCCTCTGATCGACGGAGGTATCCAAGTTGCCGATCAATCTGCTTGAATTGAGAGCAATCAGGCTGTGCCTCCACACATGGACGATGAGTCTTCAAGGGCATCCGATCAGAATACAGTCAGACAACGCCACGGCTGTGGCATACATAAATCACCAAGGGGGAAAAAGATGCTCTGCCGCTGCTCGGGAGGTCGCTCACATACTTCGGTCGGCAGAGCGACACGTTCCGGCCCTGTCGGCCATTTACATCCCGGGGGTGGAAAATAGTCCGCCTGCCAATCTGAGTCGACAGATGCTGGACCCAGGAGAATGGGCATTGCATCCGGAGATATTCAGGCTGCTGTGCCTGAAATGGGGAACACCAGAGGTGGATCTATTGGCCTCCCGGCTCAATCGGAAGGTCCCGAGATTCGTGTCCAGGACAAGAGATCCGTGGGCAGATGCGTCAGACGCGCTGGTGGCTCCGTGGGATCGGTACCAGCTGATCTACGACTTTCCTCCACCGAAACTGTTGCCACGTCTGCTTCGCAGAGTGGAAGCCGAGGAGATTCCAGTAATCCTGATTGCCCCAGATTGGCCTCAGTGGGCCTGGTACGCAGACCTGGTGCGCCTGGTGGCAGACGCTCCCTGGCGACTGCCGTTGCGAGAGGACCTCCTATCTCAACGTCCAATCTTTCACCCTGCTT